>NW_005054301.1:5864701-5916818 GCF_000277835.1 Geospiza fortis
GGCTTTAGATCAATCAAATCATCTCTAGAACAATGCTTCAAGGCTGAAAGATCATTTATCAAGGGGAATAAAATCTATTCCTACCTTGCTCTGGCAATGAAGTTCTCAAAATCTTGAGGATTCACTCCCTCCTCCTCTTCCTTTTTTGCTTGTTTCTGAACCATCAGCTCTGTTTCCTGTTAAGAAGTAGTATCAGTAAGTGTCTCTATGTTCCATGGCATAGCTACAGCTTCCAGAATACAAAACCCAATTCCATAGGAGCTAAGAAAAAAAGAACATTGCTACATACAGCAACATGAATAAATATGGAGAGCCCCAGAGACAGCATCCTAAGCATACACTCCTCCACCTGACACAAATGATTTGCTGAGAAAAGATCAAGTCTTCAAATATCTGTGCTGTTCCTTCAAGTACACTCTTTGCTAGAACATAAGGAAGTATGGAAGGGAAAAAAGAATTTAAATCAGTCATTACAGATATTGGGTCCCCTCTCCACTTTGTTGTTCCTGTCACAGAGCTCCTCCAAACAGCTTTTATCAATGCATTTGCCCCAGAAGTAGACAGATAGGAGGGAAAAAGTATAAAATTAATCTTAAAGAAACTGAAGGATGTCTGTAGAAAAATCAACAGATTTTCTACTATAAACTAGTAGTTCTCTTGAGTTAATTTCTTCTGTCAAGCAGGAAATTGAGGGCTTGTACACATACCAAAACCCCACTGCTTTAGCAAAGACTAAGAAAGTAAAACAGCACAGCCTATGGCAAATGTGCTTTTACAGTGAAATATACTGGAATAAATGGTAAGCCTTTGTGGGTGAAAATGGGAGAAAGTTTTCAGATACAAACAGTCTATTTTACAGCAGTAGAACAGGTTGGCACTAGAGGTTGGATTGATACAGACATGTCTGTTCATTAGTAAAACCTTCAGACCTGTCTGAAATACCAGTACCAGTTTAAAAACTTTATCTCACCAGACTTGACCTCCACTTCATTTCTTCCTGCTGTTACCCTAAGCATTCCCAGGAAAAAAGGGTCAGATACATATTTTAAAACATAACTCAAGACAGGTAAGATAAAGCCAGTTTGGGACATCTTTACCATTTACTACTTAAGTAAATGTCTGGATAACATGCAATGGGTTTTACTTAATTTGCTGGAGTTGTATTCTTCTGTGTCATTATAGATGATATACAATCACAAGTATTAAATTTGCCATTTACTATATTAAATCTATTCATATTAAATCTGAAGTTACAAGTCAATGAAAGAAGTCTGTATGCTGAAATGCAAAATCAAAAAACCTCACAGCCTAACAGTTTCTCAAGGGCTTAAATACATATGCTCTGAAACCTCAAGTGACGTGTTCTCACTTGTTTTAACTGAGAAAATATGTTTATGCACTGATTTATTACCAGTTACACAGCTTTATTTTGTAAATTTACTCAAGAGTTAGAAGAAAATCCTAATGTTTGAATACAATTTGAGTGGAAATAATATCCAAAGCAGCTGCATTCTTCACTCACCACAAAGCCACCCAAGTGCTTTGTGGTTCCTCCTAACAGAGTACTTCAGCGACCATTAGGCATACAAGGCACTCCCTGGAACAGACTTGGTTTAATACCAACCTTGATTAGACAGATCAAGTTACCAGATGTCAGTTTTGACAAGGCAACATAAGTGAACATCCTCTCCTAAGGAGTGGAAGCCTGAAGGTCTCTGCACAGCTGCCTCCAAAAGCTGAATTTCAATTACCCTTGTTCTAACACTGAAGAAATGCTAGGGGGCAAAGGAAAGGGGAAGCTGTCCTTGCAGGACGAAGATTAGGTTGAAATCACTATGCTAAGAACAACACCACCTACATCTAAAGATGTGAAAATTATTTAAATTGGGACCCACAACTC
The DNA here is from genome assembly GCF_000277835.1 of Geospiza fortis. Classification (NCBI taxonomy): domain Eukaryota; kingdom Metazoa; phylum Chordata; class Aves; order Passeriformes; family Thraupidae; genus Geospiza; species Geospiza fortis. The sequence continues at coordinate 5,866,602 of NW_005054301.1, forward strand.
CTTTACACCAAGCATGCTGAGCACATTACTATAGATATGTAGCAGTCCCTCAGTAAATAGTAAATAGTAAAGGAAGCAAATAGTAAAATACATATTTCATGCTGTTCTGTATAAAACATCTTTAAAGAAGCCCCATAAAAATAAGAAGTGGGAAGAGGCATTACAAAGCATTAGAATCAAAGAGAAGGCAAAGAAAAAGCACACTGCCAGTTAAATTCCACTTCATTTCAGCACTTCTTTTTATGCACATAACTACTGGCCTGCACGTATTATGTAATAATATTGTTGTCTATCTGACAATTTCAACAAACTACCATTGTTGGATGCACAGCTGCAAGCAGATCATGTAAATAACAGAAGAGTGTCTTTGAAACAGCCTGCACGAAACACTTTGTAAGAAGAAAAGAGGGACCAAAGAAACAATTTCAAAAAGAATAAGTCACCTTGTTGTAGTAGATGATGAACTCGCCCAGCTGGCGAGCCAGGATGCGCCGCCTGTCCGTCAGTCCTACATGACGGCTGGGGAGCAGCAGCCTCAGAGACGGACGCATGTTGCTGGCAGCTCGCTTCAAAAAGCGGATGATGAGGTCCTGCAAGCAAGACATCGAGTTAACAACGTGCCATCTGCAAGGTGTGGGGAGAAGAGAATAGAGATACTATAGCAGCTAAGGACTGGCAGGAACTAAACACACGGTCCTGAGAAAATGAGCGGAAACTGGCAGGCAAAAGCATTCTGCAATATGTACTTTTAATACAGCCTTATAAATGCAATGTCGGGGAGAAAAACAGTGGTGTATCTTGCCTGAAGCGAGTCAGAATTTCGAACACTTAGGAAGCGTTTGTCTCAAAAGCATAGCAGATAAAGGAAGAAAATAACCAATCAGCAAAATGCAGTGACACACCTGTAAAGTCCAGTATCTTATGAGAATGTTTTCAAAAACCCACATGCAATGTGTTAAAGGCAGCCTGTGGAAAGTGCACTGACATAAAACTCTCTCAACAGTACCACAGGAAAGGGGATCTTGGTCAGATATCTCCACTACAGTGGATAGCCCCATTTCATCATTTTTCATCTATATACTATTGCCACATCCTCTTCACAGCACTGGATATCTACAGCCATGTAATTCCAGTCCCTCACCATGTCTGCTTGACCTCTGGTGGGGGAAACATATGGCAAGGCAGATCCTAAGGCAAGATGCATCCTGTGGGTGTTTTGAACCCTTTCTGTCTCGCCTCTGGATTTGCTTTTGCTTAGGAGCTCTGCTAATGCATAAATGAGCAGCCTCACAGCCAAACTATTGGATTTCACAGCTCGCCTCTCACTGCCATTACTCCAGGCTGGTTTGATCTGTTATTTTAAACATTATTCTTTACAGTATAGCAGACAAAGTGACTCTCAAAAAGCCTGTTTTAATTTCCACTTGGAAAGAGCAGAGGTAACATTTTCCACTGAGTTGAATGATTATTCTTGACACACAACTTTATCTCTGAACTACATTTTCCCTGCAACACACTCAGTGAGAATATATGCAGAAAGCTCAAGAGCCTACTGTACAAAGCTCTTTGAGGAAGGTTTGTGAAAGGATCTGGAATTGCTGCGCTTTTTAAAATGCATACATATCAAACACAGGACTTCAAAATACTGCCTAGAAAAGTCTATCACTTTTGCTTTCTCTTCTCAGTGGCTTTTACTTTAATTTCCTCTATCTAGAATGCAAGTAAGGTTCATAAACACAGATGTCTGGATATATTACAACAGTACATAAGAGAAAAAGCTTCACTGGGTACCTGTTGTACTTGAATAGATGAAGGCTTTGCTTAATGCAGCACAAACCAGATCCTGACAAGTACTCTCAAAGAATCTTCTAGAGAAGAATTCAAGAGCAGGTAAGCTCAGAAATCTCACCAGGAGATCTGAGCAGCCTGAACAGGTCAACAGAGATCTGAGCAGGTCAACAGAGTCTAGTCATTAAGAGCTTCTATCATTGCTCTGAGGTCTGTTACCAGTCCTACTGCATCAGTATATTAAAAATACAGCACTGGCAGCTAGACAAAGATGAACAACCACCATCTCAGTTGGACTTCTGTACTTGCAAGAATAGGAACTGACTTCAAAACTCTCAAGGTAGATTCCTACTTGGCTTGTCAGTCTGGCCAATACAAAGCTTCTTACCATTTGCTCATCCTCTTTGGCAGCCCAGGCAGGATTCTGGATCTGTTCGCCAGCCTCCTCCATCAATCGGAGCTGAACGTGGCGGAGATAGGCAGAGAAAGCTGCACGAGCTTGTACTTTGCTGGGGACAAAAAGAATCAACCAGTTATCTTCAGAAGAGGAATGGGAAGAGTTACAGCAGTCAGGCACAGCTTATGAACAAAGTACACTCAGCAAGGTCCTCCTAAGTGCACTAATGCTGAAGCTCAAAGAAAGGAGAACCCCTTCACCCCATCAGCATTTTCAAGCAGACCTTCAGTTCACCAAGATGGGGTGGTAGGTATTGCAGGAGGTACAAAAGACAATACACACTCTCTCGGGTAAATTCTAAAAATGCAATGTTCTTCCTGTCTTTTACAGCCTTGGTTACTCTCCTCTAAAAGCCAGTAACATGGACATCAGCAAAACCATATTTTTAAAACAAATTCAAGACTCTATTGGGCCTCTGTTTTCACAAACATTTTGAACACCACAACAACAGACCATAAAATAAACAAAGGGCTTGGTACTGGTGCCAGAGTTATAACAAAGGCCCTGTAATTCCCATTAGAAATGAAAGAATTAAATCTGTGAAAGTGAGCTCTTCTCCTGCTAGCTCAGGGATACAAGCCAAATTTCATTGAGCAAGGCACCACTGAGGAATGAGGGAACATCAGCAAAATCTGCTGTGCAGCTGGCTGAACATGTTGAGAAGCTGTAAGCATGAACTGAGAGAGGACTGGAAGGGACACAACTTCTCATTCCCTCACAATAGTAGCCACTTTAGTATATGCATCTGTTGTAAGAGAAACTGCTGAAAGCTCTGCCTAATTCTGTTCATTGTCCTCTTGGTCCAAACCTTATCCTCAAACATTCTGCTCTCCCAGCCTCTGCTCTTCCTCATTGTTTTCCCCACAGTTGCTAGAAGCTTCTCATAAGGATATAGCAGCAGATTGGCTTTAGTGTCAGCAACAGATTTCTCTTTCTATCACAGGAAGTGTCCTAATATGCTCTGTAGAATTTTAAGTTTCATCTTAAACTAGAATTTTGAGCCCATTACTTTCCTGAAATATTATTCCAGAGCTTACTGTTCTAATAGGAATCTCTCTTACTACCCAGTCCAGCTTCACTTATGAGCAGCTTATAATTGCTTTTTCTTTCTCCAACATTGGCCTGTAACTTAAATATAATCCCTGACAGATCTCCCACCTTGAATGTTTTGGTTAAGTTACATCCTTTCATAGTTTTCATTTTATTAGTGTGAACTATCCACATTTGCCAGTGTCTCCTAAAAAAGCACCCACAATGGTGACATGATGAGACCAGCAGCTCACCTCCACCTGTGTTCCACTCACAATTTGCCTTCCATGAATATGGGTGATACAATACTCCACATGAAGTCTCAGAAGTATGTCAAGTGATAAGCCCTGGAACACATTTGGTGTTTTCATGCATGCATGAGCTAGGACTTCACAAACTTCCTCTGATCAACCAGCATGCAAGATATTTTTCCTTATAATTAATTTCTAGTTGATGAACACCCAGCTGACAGAACTTCTGGTGTAAATTACTAGTTCTTATAAGGATCCCGTTGTACTTTGTACTGAATTTCATCCTAGTTATATTATTTATATCCTCGAGGTCATCCAGTTTTTCATATGTAATCCACAACTTTTTTCTCATGGTAATAACTCCCAAATATTTTCCATCAGCAAATTTCATCATTTGTACACTTTGCGTCATTCTTGAATTGATTATATAATCAGCCTCAGACCAATTCCTGAGGAACCTCACCATATTTTTTCTACTTGTATTCTGCTTCTAACAAATATTCTCACATACTTATATAGTCCTTATGACTCCAGGTACACAAGCCCCTGAAATGTTATTAAAAACCTCTGTGCAGTAATTAAGTCTTTCTGGTTTATAGGTCTAAAAATTTTAGGACCATTATGTTAGTGTTACACAGAAATCATACCATAGCAACACTTAGAGAGATCAACGCATCTGTTTAGGTAAGAATTGAAGCTAAAATAAAATACATTGCAAGTATCCATGTATCAGCTTGATCATCAACTTTTGATGCTTTTGGAAGGTCACACAGGGCCAGAGAGGGGCTAAGACAATGACAAGTGCACGTCCTGTTAATAGCTAACTGCAACAACTACACATGGTTACAATTTCTGTCTTTCAGGAACATCAGTGAACTCCAAAATGCACAGCAGGCCTTGTAACACCTCTGAGCTCTGCATGCTACTAATCACTACATCTACCCTTTCTTTCTCCATGTGTGGGACACTGGGAGAACTCTCTGAATCCATGCTGAGAACTGATACTCTCTACATCAGGCCACCATGTATCAGAAAAAGCTCTCACCTCGGCTTTCTAGAGCTGTCAGGTTTGGCCTAGGTACAACTCAAATATCTCATGACCAGTTCAAGGTTTGTGCTTGATAAGGAGACCCCATTATCAACATCAGCACAATAATAAAGGTCTTGGCCGGCGCCTGATACTTCTATGACTAAAAACTACAGAGTTTAACACTGCCTCTCCTTCTGTGGGGGTGATACTGAAACCTGAGGCCTTAAATGCAGGAAAAAGTAACTTCCTTTTCATTTTACTTCCTTGGGAATGGCAGAGTTGGGGGAACACGTTTTCTTTGACTATTATTTCTTTACCAGTACCCAATGTGTGGAAGGCAGATATTTCCTCATTAGGCTGACTGAAGGAGAGAAAAGTCCTACCACATACAAAAACTGACTAGAATGGGCCTGGTTTCCCTCGGATGAAAATTTTATTCAGCTTCTCTGCCTGTTAAGCCCATAAGCAAAGCTTACATCAATGACATCCCAGATGGGGCCAAGTCCAGCACAGTCTCAGAACAAGAGGTCACCACAAGCCTTATACCCTTCTGTGGGGAATCCCAACACTGCTGGGTGCTGAGCAAGATTCTGCCAGGAACATCAGACAGAGCTTATGTTCTTGGCAGGAATCAGTTCTAAATATATATAGATATAGACACAGCATTGCTATGTTTATCCTCAAAAGAGGTTTCAGAATCTTCCCTGTCACAGCAGCAAATGTCCTTGCCACAATTAGACATCAGAACAATCCCCAAAGCCATTGAATAATTCATAGTTTCTCCCAGAAACTAAACTAAGAAAGCAACAACAAGAAACATTTTCTCTACCTTTGGACATTTTTCACAGAAAACATAATGCTGCTTCTTGTCTAGAAGATGTAAAGTCTTCCTACTCAGGTATACATGATCATCCTTTCTTTTTGTACTTTCTGTCCATCTGCAATTAGACAGTTTTGCTACCCACGTTCAAGGGGAGGATCATATTTCAAAACATCTGGTTAAAACCTTGCTTGATGTTTTTCTATAGAATCTCTTCCAGTACATATCTCTTTTCCCAAGAAAGAGTCGTGCATCAGAATATACTCTATTCCACACCGTTCTACTCAACAACATGCAATAAGATGTTTCAGTAATTTGTCACTCTCAAATTAGTTGCTAATTTTGCTCTCGGAAGGCAATGACCTTGAGCAAAGATTACTACCAGAGGCAAAAATTCTATCATCAAAAATAAAAGCACAAAATGAGAAAACTAATTTTATGGAGAGACAGCACCAAGATATTCCTATCCAACCCTTCCTGGATAATTAACATATATTTATGACCACTTCTTGGCAAATGCAAAGAATGAGAAGAAAAAAAATTAGAATTCAGCAGCAGACATCCTGCATTAAGGCAAAGAGGCATTTTAGAAGCCTGAGCTGACAAAGAACAGCTTACATCATCAGATTAAAGAACAGCAATGGAAACTATAGGGTCACGCTTTACACTGATCCAACAGGTCAGGAACTCAGGTAAACTGTCAGACTTGGCAATGGTCTCCCTTCTCTGCCAACAAGGTGTTAAGGCAGCCCACAGGTAGACAAAAATCCAGGCCCCTTTTCTAGAGTCTTCTTATCCCTTCACATTCATAACATGCATCCTCCATATTTAAACCCGCACTAGATTCAAGTCAAAACTAGAGGCGATACGCAGAAAACTCTCACCTCAAGTTTCCTTGATTTTGAAGAATCTGAAGCAAGTTAAACTGAGATTTTGAGTCTGTTTTTTGCAGAAACAGCTTTTCTCCATCTCCAGTTTTTTTGTTATGTTTTTTTGGTAACCTCTCCTTACAAGCAGTTTTCATTGAGTCAGAGAGCGTTGGCTTGTTTTTCACCTGGCCGTCCGAAAGAGAGCAAACACTTCTATCTGCATCTTCACCTTCATCCTCATCCATCTCCTCTTCCTCTTCACTTTCTGTGTCTGACTTGAGGGACAGCTTTGTTGGTTCTGATGTGCCTGTGGTAGAGGAGAAATCACTTACGCTGACGAAGAAAAAAAGAAAGTGGAGACGCCTGTCTACTGCCTATACCCTTTGGTTTACCCCAAAGTCCTTTCTGCTAGGAGAACAGAACACTGCCATTTCAGAACACCATCTTAAGTATGACTGTTCTGTATTATTCTGTCTTTCATCTTGTACATCAGTTGAGAAGCCCATTTTCCCAATATTACAGAATACAGAAGAACACCAAGATTCTTGTTTTAGCCTTACAAATGAAAAAAGAACGCCCACACAAAATCAAAAAGATAAAGACATTTTCCTATATTTTTATCCTGATTCTTACATACATACTGACATATCTACACCCATATTTGATATATATATACACACACTAATTTTTATATGTTGTGTGTCAAATAAAACAAAGCTACAAAAACCTAAACTTCCACATGTGCCAATAAAGATCATATAGCTTAACACAGCAGCAAAAATCATCTTATAACATCAAATCTCTCCTACTGCAGTCAGTATCACACAGCTATTAGAGTTTATATAAAGGCAGGAACAGTCAATTGTGGGGATCATTCACCTCTGTACCCTTCAAGTTTTTCCAAAACCAGCTTGGATAAAAGACTTCTGTTCCCAACAGCTTAAGTGTCACAGCTGTCTAGGAGAATCAATCTGAAAGGTCCCATCTTTCTCTGAAAAGCTGAAGAATTACAGAGGCACACATACTGTTGAATTCTTTACCCAAAATGCAACAAACGAGCTCATCTCTAAGTAAGCACTGATTACCTTTAATCATATACATGTGAGTGTGCAAAGGTGGGAATGAAATTCAAGGCACTAAAACAAGAAGCTCAGAACTAGAATGAAATGAAAAGTATTAACATTTGAAATGGAACAACCCCATTCACACACATTTCAAATGAAAAAGCCCTTTGCTTGCCTTTTTTTTGACCAGTTGCTCATTGAAAACTCTAGCCACGCATACCTGATGCTCTTGCCTGTGCTGCCCCAACCTTGCCATGGTACCGCCGCCGCTTCCGTAACTCCAGTGAAACAAGCTTCCTCTCATAAAAGAGAGCATGAGAGCCCACAACTTCCATCCTCCTATCCAGCCTTCCATGGAGACCTGCTCTGGGAAGCACAGTACACAGATATCCCTCAGTCTCCCTTTGTCTTTCCCTCCCTGATAACACAAGAGACATAGTAGATCAAACTTCTCAAGAAACATTCTTGCTGATATACAAAGAAATATTTACCATCAGTCTAACTCTGCTCTACTTAAGCCTGTAAATGTTTGAAGAGAGTCTTGCATGTACTCCACAGAACATCACCTCTTAAAGCCCCAAGACACACTCACCTAGTGTCAGGCTTTCATGACTGAGCAGCATCTGCCCATCATGCAACAGCTCAGGGCACAATTAACAGAGGACATTGTAAGAGTACAAAATAGAGAAGGGGAATGGAAAGAGCATATTGACAACAATCTGGTTGTCCGAACCATTTATGTAGACAGCTTGTTCCTCACTGATCAGATATAAGCATTTTAACGTAAGAAAAGTGGAAAATGCCAAACTTTCTACAAGTTCTACCTAAGACAAGGGACGAGCAGCCCTGCCAGATTCCAGAAGGGAAATATCAAAAGTAACAATTTCCCGCCAGTGCACAAAAATCCAGAAAAGTGCTCCCCATGATATAAGTGGAAACAAGCACAGAAAATGCTGATTGTTTCATTTATCTTTTCAGTTCTAGCAAAGTGAATATATGGGTATATGAAGTCCAAATCCTTGCGCATTACAAGATCTTTCAAGGGAGCTCAATGATGAGGCTTACCAATATGGTAGGAATACCAAAGTGAGAAGTGTATCAGGAGAAATTTTAAGATCCAATGAAAACATGAGCTCTCCACATGTGGGTATATTCTTTTTTCACTGTATTTATGTTTCTAAAGTTATTTTCATGGACTTCAGGTAGAAAAGGTGTTGACTCACAACTTGGAAGATGAAGCTAAAGAAATCTAAAGTTAGAATAAATGCTACAGAGCACAAATTATTTAATTAAGAAGCTATTTACCGGGATCGTCCAGCGATGAATTCTCTTTTTGTCTTGCTCCTACAAAGAGAAAAAGGTCAAAAATTACTCTCCACACTGGATCAGCCTTGATTAAAAAGCCTCCCTGGTCTTTCACATGTACAATGGAAAGACCAGATTTACAGAATTACTTGTGAGTTCTACCTCAAAGAAGAAAAAAAAAAAAGGATTCCAAAAGAGGAGCCCTGAGCAGCGGTACTACAATTGATGCTTGCATTTGTCTGGCTTAAGCTGGAGAAGGCATCATTTAGAACAACTCTTTAGACACATCCCTGAACATACACAGAGAAAAAAAATTGTACAGCACTGATGCTGGAAGTGCTTCTGTAAATACTGTCTCCTCCTTCAGTCACCTTGTCTTCACTTGGTAGTTACTTCATAGTGGATCTCAAATTTGCACAAGAAGAATTGTTGAGAAGGAAGGGCATTAAACACACAGTGAAAGACGTTGCATATAACTCTCAGTGGAAGCTCAGCTAGTGGCATGAACTGTCCCAACCACCACCCAAAAAAAGAATGATGAAATCATGATTGCACAGATCAAGACACAGGGATAGCAAACCACTGGAGAAGTCAATTTCAGGGCTTACTGTACATAAAGACAAACATTAATGTGATTTGAAATTTGAAACAAAAGGTAAGCCAGGACCACTTGGCTTAGAGAAAAAATCATCTAAGAGCTTGAAGTTTTTTCATGTCTATAGTAATATTAGTGCTCCAATGACTCCCATGCCTTTTGAGTATTGTCCTTTTTGCCCCTGGTTTCAGAAGAGCAACACATAAATATATGACCAACAAGCAGTGGAACACTGGAGAAGAGACACACAATTATCAGCACTCCTATAAATCCCAGACTTGCGTTTATAACATTGGATAAGTGAGGAATCAATCCTTTTTGTACTCTTTGTGCCCTTTACCTCTCTCCCAAACAGAGAAGTTTTCTACCTGTCCTTAAACAGACGTGTAGCCAACATGTAGTTCATTGATGTCTTGTGCTCTAGAAAAGATCTAGGAAAAGAAAAAAAAAAACCAAACAGGATTATCAAGACAGAGTTCAACTCAATGAAAGGCAGCACAATGCAGAAATAAATGGCTTCTAAAAATATCCCAGAAGTAGATTCAGACAACATGCTGCACCACAACAGAAAAGACCAAAGGAGGAGAGCTATCGTTTCTCAGCTGAAGTTCCTGGTGATGCAAGAGACTGAGAAAACATTACAGACTGGAAAAATAAACTTAGAAAACTGTAATATAGCACAACTTTCAGAAGGAGTGAGTCCTATATGGCATTTATGGCCTAATGACAAGAGCAGACAGTGTGCAGCTTGAGGATGTAAAAGTAGATAGCAAAAATCTGAAAGGAAGACACATTTATTCTAACAGAAAAGCAATGCCAGAAATAATGTCCAAGAGCTTTCCATGGGGTGCAGTTATGTAAAGCAGCAGCTGATAAAAACAAGGGATCAGAAAAAAAGAATATTCAAGGCTAAAATAAACTTTGCCAAAACTTTCAATACAACTTTTTACATGCCAAGATAGCTGATCTACATATATCTAACAAAAAATATCCCTCAACACGGAACATCAGTGCCATCCTATCAGATTTTTATTCTTACCCATAGAGGTCCCATGTTAATGGGGTAGGGAATATCCGGATGAAGCCTCCTCTCCGTTCATTTTCCTCCCTCACTCGCCGAAGAACTTTGATCTGATTAAAAAGAAAAATAGAGAATAGCCAGCAAAATAGATAACAATGAAAAATAAACCTTCCAAAAATCTCTGAATTCCAGAAAACAAGACTATTCAGTCCTGCAAATGGACTGGGTAGATAATGATATCCTCAAGGAATTTTGTCTTGCATTTAAATTCTGAAGGAGTCTGTCACTGCTTCAAGCACATCTCTGCTTGGCATGATTGAGGCAAGGGCAATACGAGCAGTAAAACTCAAATTCTGTTTCAAAAATTACTCTTCTTCTGTCACATTTTTCATTTACATGCATTCACTATTTGTTAAACAAATAGCCCCACATACTGCATGAAAGCCAAGGTAAATAAAAGCTATTTAACAGCCTCCTTACCTCCTCCATGGAGAGGCCTAGCATAGAGCTGCTGTGCCTTCCTGCTGCCTTTTCCCTGCCTAAGGGCATCGAGCTTTTCACTTCAGCATCGCCAGCAGACAGAGGACGGGTATGCTGCAGAGACAACATGAATCCAGATTTTTTTTTCCTCTCTCAATTTTCATATTAAAAAAAATTACATTCAAATTCCAGGACCCCATTCCTAGCAGGATCTACACTTCAGAGCACGAGCACTACAGCCAGAATTCACAACTCCAAACCCCAGCTGTTGAAGAGTTCACAGCCCAGACGTCACTACATGTGAGTACTCAGATTCTTAGATTTTAGCACAGGAGGCACAATTCAGGCATCACTGCCAGTATTTACACCTCTGGCCCCTTCTGGAAAAACAGGAGACATAGCAAAAGCAGCAAAGTCAGAACATCATACAGGAAAATCCTCACCCAAGGGGCACTGGAGTCAGCATTCACAAAACCCAAATACATTTGGATTCACACATCAGTGGTACCAGAAGCATGATTCTCTGTTCTAGCTGTGTTGCCATACTAGAACAACAGAACTGTGATTCCCCGGTGAGATAAAAGTTGCAAGAAAAAGTTCACCACCTGTTATTCTTTTGTTGCTATACTGCTGAATTTCAACTTGCTACTTCTCACACTTAACAGACACATCCTGCAGATGTACACAGATACATCATGCAAATTTGCATACATATGCAAAATTTTAAAAATAAGCAATAATTTGCAGACAGTGTCACTAAGCTTATTTTTAACCTGATGGGCAGTCCTGGCCAATTCTAACAAAAGAACAGGAATTCAAAATGTCTTCAAATCATCAGGATTATTAAGTTTTAAAATCCAAGCAAGAAAAATCTTTGAACTTGCTCTCAAGTACATTTAAGATGATCTTAGGCTCAGTTTAGATAAACTACATCTGCAAAAACAGCACCAAAAGAGTCTACTGAGAAGGTCTCAAGCACTTTTACTAAATTCAAAAGTTTATTTTAGCTCTATACTGAGCAAAGAATGCACAGAGAGCCTTAATCTAGAAAGAAGAGAAAAACATGACAGAAACCTTAAGGTGGCTAAGTCCAGGGGAATATCCCATACTGCTCAGAGACCAAAAAATCCACGGCAAGATCAGGAAGCATCTTTATTTGTAAAGACTATGGGAAGTTAATTCCATTCTCTCCGTTTCAATAGAAATGAGAAGCGGCTACTCAGAATCTGCAGATGAAGCAACAGCAAAAGCAACAGGCATTCCACTAGAATAGGTAATACTGCAGTGATTGGCACAGAAAAATCCAAAGATAAAACAGATATAGCAGGTACCAGCTGTAACATTTTGATAAGCCTAACTGATTAAAAAGATAAGAGAAAAGATAATCTGGATGAGAAGGCAGGAGACACAAACATCTGTAGAAGAAATAGAAATGCCAGGAATCAAACAGGTTTGCTTGATGCTGCGGATGGCACTACGTTTAAAGACTTCTAGTCTTTCTTTCTAAGCTTTCTTCTATTTCTAACCCACAGCTCAAAAATGTTGCTTAACAACTTTCTTTAAACCCTGAGAAGTAACCTTCTCTTAAAAACCATTTCTCATTTCCTGGCATTACCATAACAATCCATCATCATGTGAGAACTGTTGTTCCAAAAGAATATTACAGGAAATTCTTCAATCTATTAAATTATCTGCTTTGCTAAGGAAACACTTCAATGAAATAATTTCCATTGTCTCAACACAACAGAGATGATTGCATTAAATACAAACAGTAAATGTATGTCTACGTATTGGGCAGCTCTGACTCCTCCCTGAGGATAAAACTACATGGCTGTCAAAATTCTAGAGAAAACTCCCTTTGCTGGACTTCCTGCACAGTTTTTTCCATGTTTCACTACAGAATACCCTCTGGCTGTAGCACAGAAATGTCTCCAACTTCAGAGATCTTGTTTCCTCTTTGACCCAGCTTATCTATAAAAGCATAGATAAATCCAACCACTCTGGTATATCTCCCATTCTGCAAGTATCCTTGGTTCCCAAATCATGATTCTAATTTAATATGCACTGACAGCAGTTGGCACAAAGATCATTCCTATTCTCTACAAAACCTTGTAATTCAGTAATACTCTTTCCTCTGAGCCTCAGCTAAACTTACTCACAATGACAAACAGCAGGGAATAGACTGAATTAGGTTCTCAAGATGATTTCATCCACCTTTTCTTCCTGATGGGGAAACCCCATTAAAAAAAAAAAAAAAAAACCCAATTCCTACTACATTTGTGGAGGAAGCCCAGCAGCAAAATAGTGCCTAACATGCCTCCACATGGTCAATAGCTTAGAATTGTAAACTAATTTTGATTGGTCTATATGGCTTGCAAGAAGGGTAACAAACACAATACTTAGAAAGGTAGATCAGTCTCACTTAGGCTAAAAATAGTCCCATATTTTTCCATTAACTTTAAGAAATCCTTCTTTCCTCTGCATCTATTTTGACCCAGTTCACTCTCAAACTTTTGCAGTGTCCTTCAGAGGACTGTCTCAAAGAAAATTATTACTTCTCTAGGGCCACCTGAATTTTGTCTGCACAGATTCTCCTATGCTTACCCTATCAATCAGACTTGTAGTCTTAAAAACTTTGAGGGATTTGATCCAGCTGACCTTGACTCTCAGCAAGCTTCACCTACATATTTTTTTAAGCTACTAGAAGTGATGTAAGTATTTTTTCAATGTTTGTTTTTGCTGCATGGAAACATGCTGGTGCCATGTCCTCTTCTCATGTTGACTTCCCTCTCACCCCCATCCCCTTGCCCCAGGCTACTCAAACTGTAAAATATATCTGGGGACTAACAATGCCAAAAGCATTGCACACAGTAACATTTGAAAGTGTAGCCCTTACACGGGTGATGGAGCTGAAGGGTACTTACTGATCTGCTGTTTGCTCTTTGTGACTCTGCAGACACAGGATGCTGCAAGAGACACACAAAGAGAATAAAAATCTTGTGTTCTCCAAGACACTATGATCCCTGCCTGACTTGTTGAGGACTGGCAAGTACCCTAAACAAAACAGTATAAGCAAAGGGTGGTGAGGCACTGGAACAAGTTGGTCAGAGAAGTTGTGCCAACCCTGGAAATGTTCAAAGACAGGTGGATAGGGCTTGGAACAACCTGGTCTAGTGGAAGGTGTCCCTGTCCATTGCAGTGGGGTTAGAATTTGATAATCTTTAAGGTACTCTCCAATCCAAAGCACTCTATGATTCTATGAAAACTGAAGTCCAGAGATAAAGCTAACCACTAATATCTTCCTCATATCCTGTACAAATGTATCCTGTCCCCATTCCAAACACAGCATTCATTCTAACCTCAGACATGCTCAACTGTGCAGAATGCATCTGGACATATGGTTTTCAAAAGCGCACTGAACTCAACTATGATGAGCAAAATTCACATTTTTGTAAAATAAGTCACCCATATAAAAATATTTAATAGCTATGCATCAAGGAGAAAGAGATGCTGTCAAGCAAAACTGTTCATACAACAGAGGAAGGCAAAAAGTTAAAATCCCATAATTTTGCAAGTACTTTCATTTAAATCTATCAACAATATTCCAGTTCTTGCAGAGAAAAAAAGATACTATTTAACTTTCTAACACAGGTGTAGAAACATCAGAATTTCAAGAAGTACCCTGTATTACTTACTTGGTATCAGGCCTGCAAGTAAAACCAGTTTAAGGACAGGGACAGGTTCAAAAGAAAACAATCATCAGAGCTGAGATTTTTCTTGCCTTCAGTGGTATTCAGAGTGTCTTCCTCTTCTCCAACTCCCAAGAGGAGCAAATGGTGGAAGAAAGGATTCTCAGGAGACCTATCTATCATTTCTAGCTGTACTACTGACAAGTTCCTCTCTACAGTTGGTCTACTCAAAACAGATCAAGGTCCCTCCATTGCTTACAATTAACTGAAAGAGCTCCAACCCAAATCAACAAGAAGTTACAAAGGAAGCAGCAAAATTGTTCATTTCCCTAGAGGGAGAAATGCTCAAAGAGTCAAACCAAAGCAATTGCACAAGAAACTTGCAGTCCAGTCTGGTGAAACTCAGAAAAGAGAGTAACCATTCTCAAGATAGTTATTCAAGAGCACTGGCACCAACAGTTCTTTTTCAAGCAGTAACTTTTACAATGATTAAAAATGGTCTATGTGAATGATCAAAACTTCAGACATCATGAAGGTGGTCGGAAAAGCCAAAAGATTACATATACCCTTTGCAAGAGAAAATTGGAACAGATATCAAAAATCCAAAAATCTGAGATAGAATGTATTCAACAAATAACAAGCCAAAACATTCTGGGACCATGGAAAGATCTAAACACCTAGCCATGGGATTTCCACTTAGGTACTTAAGAAAAAAAATGCTGTAAAACTTTATCACTGCATTACAAACCTGTTCCTGTTAAACATAGGTTGGTTAGGGGAACCATTCTAATCCTGTCTCATAACCAATGCACTGTCATATGAATCTTTGCAACTTTCAACTGGCCAGCCTTACATCTCTTTGTGGGTATTTGTTAAGTAAAACAAAATTGAAAGCCTCATTAAAATTCAATTCTTTACAACAGCATAACTTTGAGACTGTCTTGTATAATTTTGTCAAATCATCAGGATCTGATCCCATTGCTCTAAGAAAGGGTAATTCTTTTGAATGATTTCTAATTTTGTCTGCTACAAAGAGCACCTATACAGTCAGAGTGATCTGTATCTAAGGCACTATTATATTTGTCTTAGAAGTTTCAGACTCAGACATGCATCCTAAAGTTACTCAAATCTCATCTTACCAGCTATTCACCTCTCTCATAGTGACTAAAGACTCTTGAGTTTTACAAGAGACAAAAGATTGCAATTTCTGTGAGCTTTCCCTATACCAAAATGGACAGTGTCTTGGTACACTGTCACTGAACAAAAATGACTTGTCATTTCCTAACTGAACTTGAGCTACACAGTCATGTTGCATGTCCATCACAGCACCACCAGCTGCAGAGATGTCAAAGAACACCATCTGCCTATTTGCCTGAGGAGAAATGAGTTGAAAGTCCAAGTGATGTAACAGATCTCCCTGCCCTTTGTGAATGCTCTATTTCCACAGATATTTATGGAATCCATTTCATAGACAAAAAGAGATGGAGAACAACTGTCCTTCCACATTACAGTGCTGAGAAAGCACTACCTCAACAGAAAAGACATGGGGCAGTCACAGCAAGACACAGGAGGCCTCAGTCCAATGATCCATGGGAAAGAAAGTGAAATTCCAAAAGAGAATGGGAAAGAAGCCTTAAACTTCAAATGCAAGTAGTTTTTCACTTAGGAGAAGGTCTTGGAGAGACATTCATAAAGCTCCAGGGCTCTGGAAGCTTGTTGTCCATAACAAAATCAAAGTGGCTGAACAGCCCAGAATACAGGTGTATCCCCTGAGAACCACAAAATGGTTTGGGTTGGAAAGACCTTAAAGGTTATCTAGATCCAACTCCCCTGCCATGGGGAGGGAAGCTTCCAGTCAAACAAGGTGCTCAAAGCCCCATCCAGCCTGGTCTTGAACACCTCCAGGGATACAGAGTCTACAAACTCTTTCGGCAACAAGTTTCAGTGCCCCACCACCCCCACAGTTAAAAAATTCCATAGTTATACTAGAAATCCAGATAATCTCACTCACTGCCTCTCTCACCTGTGAGTCAAATTCTATGAGAATGACTTCCTCCTATGCTCCTCAGACAGGGCTTGTAAAAGTCACTTACCTGCAGCTTCTGGTATGGATTTCTTCTGACAGATTCAGACGAATGATAAATGCTCCGGTTTGACCGCTGGCCTGGGTCCTGGCATACAAAGCCTATGGGCACCAAGAGCTGCATGAGAACTTGAAGACAGACAAACCCTGAAAGATGAATCTAGCATTTCTGTTCACAATCTCAGTCTATACATGACCTTCTTGTCCCTGCTCAAGGACCAATAAGGATCTTTTTCTTTTTTATACCTTGCTTTGTTTAATCCTAAACTGTAAATGAATTACATTTTTATGAATAAAAACTTGCTTCAAGACCAAGTACTTAAACCAATAAATGGGTCACTAAATAGCAGCACAGAGATAGACTTGTTTTTTTAATCAGCTAAGCAGCATACCTGATGACAATTTTACTTCTTTCACTACTAGGGCAAATTACATCCAGCGACTAAATCAAGATGCAAGGGACGCTGTGCCCTAGACAGTACTCCAATCCTAGTAATCCGACCAAAGCCCACACATTCAACTTAAAAAATGCATGAATACTAACTCTGCAAGCTAAAGAGAGCAGTGTCTTCAAATACCAAATTAGGGACTCTTAAAACCACCTAAGCATCACAAACAGATGATTATTCTGAAGTTGCAATGTCCATATATCACTTCTCAGTGCTAAATACAGCTGCTCTCCTTAACTAGAGTTCACATCTGTTATACTCATCTAGTAACATGCAGCTCATAAACCCACCTTTTACTGCTTTTAAATGAGGGAAAGATCGAAGGATTTTTTTGTTTCACTCACCTACAAGAGTGAACATATCTGAAAGCATGCTAGCTTTGATCTTCAGGTCCAAAGGAGCATCACTGTCCCCACATGCAACAGAGGATAACAGGAATTATTTGTCTGGAATTAAATCAGTATTTAGTATATCTCCCAATACAGTTTCTTTGCCTTCTTAAAACAGGTAAAAACAAGAAGAAAATTAGGTGGTTTTCACATACATAGGTAAAGATCAGAGAGCAATGGCTTAATCTGTTTATCCTTTTCCACAGCTTTTAGTGTCCTAATGCAGACACACAGAGCTTTGTTTAAACTCTCCTTAGGGCTAGAAACATTTTCTTTGAATAGATGTATGTTACATTTCTTGAAGTAGAGAAAAGTTACTGTTGTAGAATTTTTAAAAACCACACTTAACTATGCCTCTTCCACATAAAGTCATAGCTGAGAGACCTACCAAAATAAATCCTCAATTTCCATTAGAGCATGAGGGTCAGCATAAGAGCCAAGTCAACACTCACTCTTTAGAATTTATCTGATTAGGGTACTAGACTGAGCCCAAGAACTCCTCTACATACTCAAGTGTCACTGATTGAACTCTGCTTGGACTCCAAAATCAAAAGGGTTCTATCTGCCAAGAAGATTCAAATCCAACACAATAGTCTGACAGAGCTCCAAAATTTATCTATAATGAGAGATTATGAAGCATTAACAGTGACAACAGAAGAGAAATAATTAAAAAGTAAATGGAATCCCAACTGGGCTCTTTCAAAACCTATTGCTGCAGTAAGCTTGTTCCTTGTAAGGAAAAAAGCAAAGGAATATCCTCTCTGCCAATCAGCTGTGGAACAAAATCTGCAGGCAGCAGGAAACCATGCCCTCCTAGGACCACGCATTTCAACAACAACCATCTCCAGCAACAGTCCCTGCCTGATATGAAATTGGGAATCACTTACCAGGCCAATGATGGGGACAGGTTCACTTCCAACAGCCAGGGTTTCAGAGTGTCATCGATAAGGACATCAAAACCATAGAGCTCTGAAAACACAGCAGACACTAAGTTCACCTTACTGCATCTTTAAGCATTCACATAACATCCAACATTAGTTTCTACCAGGTCATTTCTATCTAAATTATATATATTAAATCCAGTAAACTCCCTAGGGATGAACAAAGAATAACTCCTCAAGTGGCAATTTTCACTTCCTCAGAATTAAACTTAAATATATTCTGCCCTGGGGGGGAAAGAGGGGAACAAAAATATTAGGAAAGTATTATGTAGAAAAATAAACTCTTTACTGCCCACAAGCTGTAGTTCATACAGAACTCTACTACTTGCTTTCACATAGAATTGACACAAGCATAGCAGGTGCAATCTACTCCTTCCACTGGATCCTGGAAACAACAAAATTTCATTCTCCTGTCCACTTTTTAATCCCTTTATTAATTGTTCCAGTCAGCTAGAGAAAATCTTGCTTCTTTCAAGCATCTTTTTAATTATTCCTGTATGTTTTCTGCAATATTCCCATGGGGTTACAGCAGACTTCTCCTCAGCAACTCCATCTACATGGACAACCTCCCATAACTTTTTAGCTTATTGATAGCTTGCCACTTTGAAGCAAACCACAACAGAAATATTTTTTCCTTAGTTTCTAAAACAGTCATAACATATTACATCTGCTAGATGTGTTCTGCTCTGCACAGGTCAGATGGGAGCCAGCTTCCCATTCCAAATCTGATTTTACTATTTCACTCTCTATACATGTTTTCTCTAGTTTGGAAAGAGTTGCAAGAAGGATGCACAAAGATGAGAGTAAATCAGAAGCTGACATTAATGCAATTCCTTCCTTCAGCATTAAGAAATAGACTTTGTCATCATCAGGGCAACTTAGACTTTTTTTTTTAAACACCACAAAACAGGATATTGGCAGAAAAGGATTTTCATGGAATTAACCAGTTCTCTAGTGCCTGGAATAAAAGCAGGAGAACTTCTTTGCCATGTTTCTTTCCTTGAATTCTGGCCCTGGCCTTTTGTCGCCTGCCTGACGTTGATGCTGGCTCCGGGGAGCTGGACTGCTTGACAAGATCTTCCTATGCAGACAGCTGTGCAAAAGCTCATGCAGCTCAAAAAGGGAAGCCAATAAGCTAGGGTCAGGGGGGAGGTTTGGAAGGGGGGAAATGGCAGAACAGAGAGCATTGCCTGCTCACTCTTCTAGAGTCTGTAGCCAGACATTGAATGGGAAACAAAAACAGCAGAGAGTTAAAGAACTGGTTCACTCCAAAGAAATGAGGCTGAATTCTCATTTTCCTCTCTTGCTCCCTAGACAGGAATGGCTGCAGTAGAGGGAAAAGGAGAAGGTGGGGATAGTAAGTGTAAATATTAGCAGACCATTTTGACCAGGAAAAACTTCTGACGACTTTAATACATTATTTCAAAATACAGTCTCAGGTTTGGTGAAAACCCATGACTACTAACAGCACAGAAAACTCAGCAGTTCATGCCCAAGGCAGGGGAGCAATGAGTGGGCCTGCGGCAGCTGCTGGTCTACAGCCTCCCAGCCCCAGGCAGGAAGAAGTGCATTTTGTTTTGACTAGCTCCTGCTTCTTTTGCTGCTGGCCATTCCCTTCCTTGGCCCCTCAGAGGCCCTTTCCTAGTGTTTTGGCTCCTCTGACTTTGTGCTCCTCTCCCACACAATTCTCTTGCAAATTGCTGGCTCTTTAAAGCTCCATCTTTCCCACCCAGTTAGTCATTCTGTCCATTTTTTCAAATACACATGGGAAACCTTTTGACCTCAGCTAGCTCTAACCATGCTGCTGGAGCTTCACATTCCTTTCCCTTGTGTCTGCCTTATTTATTAGGACAATAAGTTCTTCAGGGTATCCCTGTTGACTCAATTCCATTGTTAAACACAGATTCTAAAGCCACTTGCAATGACTTAGGGTCTCCTAGGAAGTCTCCACTGTTGCTCCATAATGCCCCAAGTTTCACGTATTCTGAGACATATCTACAAGCCCTAGACAGATGTCTCTGCTGCCTCAGGGCATCAGGAGCTACATAATATCCATGTTCTGGCAATTGAATCAAGCCTCACAGATTCCATGCAAGGCTTAGCACAAAGACCTGCTCAACAGTCAGAAGTTTACCCAGAAATATCTTGCTGGCCCTCTTCCACATTTGGAAAATGTACTTCCTAGATAAAGCACAGTAGTCACAGTACCCCTTCACTGGGAAACTCCACTACCGCTTGAAAAAATAAATACACAGGCAGGACAAAGATGTGGAGTCACACAAGCATAGGATAATTAAAAGAATATCTTCTGCAATTACCAACTTCAGCAAGGCTGCCATTTCCCCCTGCAGAGAGAGTAAAGAGAACAACGACTGAAAGAGCAAAACACGCCTCACACTGTGGCAATGGCAGGTTCATGACAAGCCACCTAGTGCCACTACTGTTACTAAGGGAAGAACAGAAGAAACTAAGACACCACGTTTCCATAGTGCCTCCTCTTGCTATTAGAATCCACAACAGCATGTTTCACCCCGACGGTTTGCTGAAGACTGCAATTGTATCAGGAGGTACCAACTGTTTCCAAGACCCAGCAGGAACAGCCTGCCTGTTCCTCCTCTAATGCCCAAAGAGAAGTCACTGCTGACTGAGCTTCCCACTCCCAAAAGAAGGCCTGGCTTCAGTGTGCACTCTAACAGCAACAGTTCAGCCAGAGATTTTTTTTTGCCAATGACATTATCTAAGACTAAGACAAAGGCTAGAGAGATAGTCTCCGGCTTTTTGGTTCTGGTAAACTCCCACGTATTCCAAGTTTATCTTCCAATCCTCTCCAAGACTGCCCTGGTACTCTCTTTTACAAAATATCCCCAAAGAATTTGTTATTCTCTCTAAGTACAGAAACTAAGTCACAAGCAAGAGCACAGTAGCAGCAAGAAATTTTTCATGTTTTTCCACAGCATGAATAAGCTCAGTTCCTAAAGGGTCACCGTAATTCTGGTCTTTCTTTGCAGCTTGTTCCCTGGAGAAAAAAAAAAGCTTTACTGCAAAGTACATACTCTACAATTAAATGGAGACAACCTGATGTTATGAAGGGACACAGTAGGAAAAAAATTGCACAGCATGTAACTTTTTTGATATTGCAATAAAAACCTATCTCCTCATTTTATGTAGGAGCATAGTTACACATTTCTAATGCAAGGAAATTTTGCCACTGAAATTCAAGTCTTCCATTTTTCCTTCCTATTCATTCTGGTTTTATATTAAGGTTTAATTCCCTTTTTAAGAGAACTTTATTTTAACAGAGAAAGGTTTTATCTCTATGTTATTACAGAAAAGGACCCAATAAGAGGGGACAAGTAGCTTCAAGGCTAACATCAAAGAATGGGAGTCTTGGTGCAGATTTGGCTGCCTTTGCAATCCTAATCTTACTGAGTAATAAATTATCACTCACAAAGTATAAACTTGTTCAACCCAGTGTGTGATACCAGAGTGAGCAAAGCGGTTAATATCCCAGTAACCACTTTAGGACATCACTCAACTTCTTATGAGGAATATAAGAGTAGATATGCAGCTACTTGATCCTCAACAAACTCAAGTGCCCAAGTAACAAAATATAATATTAGGGAGACCAAAATAAAAGCCATCTGACTTTATAGATAGATACACGAAGTGAAGGATAGAGAATGTTTCCCAACCTCATTAGCCCAAGTTCTTCTGATTTCAAGCTCTTACACTCCAGGAAAGCCGTGAGGCAAGAATAAATGGGTGTTCCTCACTTCGATGTCATCTATCTGGTGAAGACCCTAATGCCACCACAGGAACCAGTGGCAGAAGACAGAATGAGAAGCCAGGGCTGATTCTGACTTTGGTATCAGAAGTCCATTGATGATAAATTGACAGGGCTGGTCATTTCTTAAGTCTCCCAAAAACAGCCATAAAAGCTTTTTAGGTCTGCTCCAGCCTTCTGAGGAAGAATACCGGTGCTACCAAGCTGACAACTTCCTAAAGAAACAGACTTTCCGAAGCAACAGGGATCTTGAGTCTTTCAACCAAGCCCTGGGTACTAAATCATCAATATCAGATGGGTACCATTTAGAGCCATGAAGTGACAATTGACAAGAAAAACAGTGCAGGGATAGACCCCCCCCCATTCCTATAAAAGCTATGACTAGAAGACTCATCCCTTGAACTCATTCTACCCTTCACACTCAGCTGACAGTTTAGTCAAATTTGAAGATATAGTTACATTACAAAATCTACCTCACCCATCAGATCATCAAAACACCTGTCATGAAGGGTACAGGCCTCCTCAATCTGCTTGTAGCCAGAGGAGTCTACAACCTTTTTCAGATTCCAATGGCATCTTTACATACTAGCTTCAAAGTAATCAACATTAGACTGATGCTAAGGCTATAAAAATAGAATGGATTAAGCTTTGTAAAAAAAAAAAAAGTAATGGTAGGAAATCCCTGTTCAGCTTTTCTGTGACATGTCATGTAAGAAACTAGAAAAACATAGGAAATATGTGAGGTATGTGTATGGCTGACTTAAGTCACTAAGCATAGACTCACCTCACATCAAGTAAGCGTGTACAGAAATTTCTTAAGAATCTCAAGTTTTTAGTGCCCTGGAAAACTCATGATGGAGCAGGTCAGCACTGCTCAAAACTACAAAAGGCTTCCCCTAAATAGGTCAACTGCCACCACTAAGAAAGCTAAATGTTCATGAAGAACAGCAACACAGGCAGTAGAGAAACTGGTGATTTGGCACAAATGAAGACTTTTTAAAGCATTTGGCTCCAGCTCAGCACCACTCAAGTCATACAATAGTTTATTGTTTGCTTTTATCTCAATATAGATGTGATTAGAAGCAAAAGCCTAACCAATTCAGCCTTAAGACACGGAAGCAGCTAAATAAGAAACTCATTGCTTTGGTGGGATCAGTATGCCCATTACCCTATCCTGGCCTGCCTTCCTGATTGCAGACAAGCTCAACAGTGTCACAGCTGGGTTTCCTAGAATGTAAATGAAACAAGAGGACTTCAATCTGTTGCTTCTTTAGGCTTACATTTCAGTGAGTGCAGAAAACGGTGCTACCTGGCTGCTGGCAGAAATATGCGCTGCACCAAGCCGCCTTCATTTCCTACCCTACTAAACCAATCCCACAGGGAGATTTTTCATTCTGCCTGAAAGCAGGCCTTACTGCCTTTTCTAGCCTACCCAGACATGCTTACTTCAGGAGGGAGAAAAATGCAGTCTGTAATCATCTTGGGCACATGCAGCCCTATTGTACCTCCTGTTCCCACACTGAGACGTCACATCCCTTAAATAAGTGCAAAATCTATCTATCTATCTCTTTCTCTTAAAGAAGGCTCCAGAGGTAACCATCAACTCAGCTGGTGACCAGCTTCAGGACAGGGCAGTGATCTGGAGAACTGCAGCATGCCTTCCTCTGGAATTACTTACTGGTTGAAACAATTTTTACTAGGAGCTTAATTTTACATAAGGAATTATTAGCTAATCACAAAGAACAGAATAGATGACTGGGATCACTTTGTTTATAACAGAGCATGAACAAGGCAACAAAATCATGTAGTACTTGCAGTGCTTCTTAGATGCACTTCAGAGGAACAAAACTGAGCCTCCCAAGTCCTTAGATTATTACTAGAATGCAGTAAATAGCTCACATTACATGGTCAAAATGGAACTCACTCTTTACACAAACTGTCACCAGCACTCTGTTTTGACATGAGAAAAAGGACTCTCCTGACCTAGCACTCTCTAGGCATGCACTGGTTGCAGGAATCAGCCTGTCTCACCAGTTCCAGAAAATGAAGAAGCCATGAATAAACTCTCTTCCTTTAAATCCAGGAAACAAGTACATTACATATAAAAACACTTGTGAAAGAACTGAAGGACCACTGCAGTACTAAACAATTAGAGAAATTAAGTGGGCAACCTCATCTGGACAAATAAGTACTTGTGATTTAATTTTTTAGGAAGAAAATGGCAATTGTACAGGAGTTCTATTCCCCATATCAGCATTACAAGCAGTAGAGTAGAATACAACTTAGTTATATTTTTTAGAAGTTTTCCAAACAAGACCCATCTCTCTATCTGAATTTCAGATAAAGGTTTCTGAAGTCCAAGATACTTTTCACATGATCAGCCCTCCTCAGGACACACACTCAGTTTCATTGTTCACAGCTCAGAACAAAAAAAAAAAAAGGCTCTTGTCTGAGACTCGACATGCTGCCTTGAAATCTTCATTTGCAGTTTTATCCTTCATGCTAACAACTATGAACTGAACCATTATGAACATTTCCAGCTAGAAGAACTGAATATTTACAAGGTTAAAAGTCATACAACCAGAAAGTGTCAGAACAAGACACAGAGATGACAAATGAACCATACAGCATGATGGAAGTTGAAATCCTTGAGACAAGGACCATCACTTAATTGTGGGGGAAGATGGCAGAAAGTACTGAGCTCTGGAAATGCCTAAGTCTCCCTAGGGAAGCAGTATGGCTCCTACTTAAGCTCTCTTTCCTGGGAAGCTCTTAATTTATGTTTACACTGAAATAAATGGAACAAAACAGTTTATTTGTGGGGGAGCATCTGAGAGGGTGGTTAGTGCAGCCCTGGGGAGGCAGCAGGAAGTGGGATAACCTCAGAGCCAGGCCCAGCAGAAAGTACATTAGGAACATTAGTTTCCATATACACAGCTCTGGAGGCACAACTGAGGAAGGAAAAGAGAGAAGCCAAAAAAAGAGGCAGCTAAAGTGGTTCTGACATGTCTTTTTTTCAACTAGCCAATAAAGTGCCATTTCACTGAGACTATTATCTAAGTCATAAATCCCCATGTATGACCAGGTCCTTCAACTTAGAACAAAGGCATCAGAGTCAGCCAGGAGAAACTATGGTGGGAGAGGTAGCTAGTTTTGGGAGGTAACTAAACAACCTATCAGTTATGCCTCCTTGATTCCTGACTGTCTTATCGTTCTCAAATATCCAAAGATGCATTTATGATGGAGTGTTGAAAGCTGCAGAATTGTCAATATCTAAGTGCAACTCAAGGACCACATAAAGGGATTTGACCTGCCACAGCTAGTTTAAATATAAGTTCCAAAACCTAAACACAGGATAGCCTAAGCCAAGCTTAGCCTTTGGTTTAAGCACTAACTGAGACTTCATCTCTGTGCATGCATCCACATGAGTGAAGGACGGCTAGGAGCAGGAGGAGGCCTCTTTAGGGAAGGTTGGGAAACAGCCACTGGAAAGCTGCAGAAGTCGGGCCAGCAGCTGCCTCGGCCGCCCCCGCGCGGCGCTCAATCCATCCCCGCCACCGGCACTGCAGGCACCGCCTGCCACACACGGCCTCTCCCCATCCTCACACGCACCAGGACAATGCAAAACTACACTGCTAGGTGGCTCAAGAGAAAATAGCAAATGCTCTAAAAACGCGTTTAATCACCCACAGCCATTCTTTGCAAGGGCACTGGTAAATCACCAACTTTAAAGCACTTCCCCAAGTTCCCTTTCAAGTCCTTTTTCATCATCCTATTTCCATTTTCTTGCACGAGACTCTGATCAATGGTGCTGACACAAGGTGAATTGAGATTCGATGCCCCCTGCCCTCACCGAGGATTATGCCAAAAAAAAAAAAAAAAAAACCAAACCAAAACAACCAAAATAGTATCCAGCTTTCTTGCACTAGGGAATGCACATTTCCCTCTAGCATGACAAAGCTGGAGGCTCCAAACAGTACTCAACAGGCAATCAACAAAGATGTCCCCCCGTGTCTTACCGAAGCAGCTGCCACGATGTGAAAGAAAACTTTTACAAGCTGATGCAATGGACAGCTCAGCAGAAACCAGAGTCTTGATAATCAGGTCCTCCACGCTGGCCATCAGTGCTGCAAGGAGGGGAGGGGTGGGGGGAGGAGGAAAAAGGAAAAAAGTAGATTGTGAAGTAACACATAATATCCAGGAAGGCATGAGAATAAGCAAATGGAGATACACCTTTGTGAATCAAAGCACATGAGACCCTATGGATGATAAAGCAATGATGCTTGGAAATCCATGCAAGCCTAAGTAAATACACATGCATACATATCTTAGTACAAAAATACTCACAAATGAGAATGTGAGAATGATAAATGTGAGTATATGTCCAGTGCAGGTAAACAAACATATGGCAAACACACCAGCACAAGTCAGCTGGAGTCTGACCACTGCCCACTCAGAGTATAGGAAGGATTAAACAAGAATTAGACAGGAGTGGGTTAGTGAGATAAGCCCTCAAACTACAGGGAATAAGCCATAGCACTGAGATGTAAAAATTTTTCTTGTGAACTTTTATGAGATAACTGTTGTGACACTGCACCTTCCTCTAATGCAGCTGTTCCCATACTAAAGTTCATAAATCTTTTCAAAATTTTATGACTGGTGACAGCTCCCAGTCCTGCTGACCTATAGATAACCCATAGTAAGAAAGCACTCTCCAGCTCCTGCATGAGCCTGTGAAGAGCTCAGGAACAGGAGTCTACACAGACAGAGGAAGCAAAAGGCAAGAAAAGATGTACATTAGACATAGACCTGGATTCTACACTGGACTTGGGATGAGTCATGCGATAGAAAGAACACCTCGCTGCTTTTGTTTTCAAGGACAAGCAATAGAGAAGTGAGAGAAGGGAGAAATGAACAAATACTGGAGTCATAGTCTCAGAAGTTAATAAAGATGGAAGGACAGCCTTCCCCACCCCTCAAAGGGAGCACAAGCAAATCCACACAGACATCTGGCAATCACTACTTCAAAGAGTATCTTCTAGAAACCACTTGACTAGAGAGTTTACTTTAGTTCTACAATTACTATTTCTCATGCTCACATGATGACATGCAGGGACCTGAACAATTACAGAAAGATCATGCAAGCAAATTCAGATGTGAACTTCTGTACCAGAAAACAACTAAGTGGAACCAACACAGCATGGAAACACCCCAGCACACATAAACAACCCAGAGCACAAAACCCTGCCAGCCCGGACAAGGCCCGCACTTTTCAGCCAGCATTCTGCCTCCCTATGGCCAGAACCAGATGCATCAGAGAAAGGTGCATGTCTTGTAATAGATAGCTAAAGAAATCTGCTTGCATCGCTCAGTAGTTTGCTTAATTATTAAGAGTGTATATTTTATACTTGAGGTTGGGGTGAGGTGTGGAGATGTATTAATATTAATAACTGCACATTCACAGCTGGCTGAACACATATGGTGCAAGGGATTGGACTGCCATGCACACACATGATGGAAAAAAAAGTCCACTTCCATCTGAAAGCCAGATTCAAACCCCTTTCTCCAACATTTGAGTGTTCCTTGGCAACATTAGCAATATGGGCCATAGCTGCTATCAGTAATTTTACTGATGCCTCAGTATCACAGGTAAATTGTCCCTTAAAGGATATACCTGGATTCTGCTCTGCAGATGCAGTTACTACCAGCAGACCTGGCAAAGGTGTGGAAGAGGGAGCTATTTTATATGAAACACAGACTAAATTAAAACACCCAGCAAAAACCTGAGCCATGGAAAGATGACACCACATCCAAGAGTCATTCAAACTGGCACAGTTGTCCAGAGGTTGGTCACTCATCAGACCGAACAGGCCATGGGAGCAGTAGAGGGAGGGAAGCTTTTAGAAGGAATGGAATGACCTTAAGAAAGGGGAAATGTAGGTAAAATATTAAGAAACACACCCTGAGAAAGTCTCAGAACACTAGTTGCAAAAAGGAAGGGGTTAGGCCTTATCTCTGGGGATAGGGAATAAAAGCACAGCTCTCATGAGTAAGGAACAATGCTTCCCTCCACCCTGCTCTGGTGCTAAATGGGACTCACTGGGGCTCTTCCTTCACTTCTTAAAATTCACACTACTGAGATGATCAAGATCCAACAAAGAAATAACAGAACAAGATTTTTACTGACCTGCAGTGTCTCTCCCCTCTTGTTTTAAGTACCTCAGCATTGCACTCATGCTCCACTTGTTTCCATAATCCTCTACTTCAGGATCATCACAGCTAAAAATAAATGAAAGAAGGAGATTGACACCACTGGCCTACCTCTATGGATCTGCATTAGACCAACCCAGGTAAACTGACCCAACCTCTGAAGAATGGGTTCCATTTTCCAGCCAAGTACCTGACATAATCTCCACTCTTCTTGTTGACACTGTAGTTGGTCAGATGCATGAACTGGTTTTTAATGTTCTTGGATGCCTGGTCATACCTCACTGTTGCAAATCTGTAAAGAGGAATAAAAAGTCACAGTATTTCTTGAGCAAGTGGCATTCTTGCTAAATACAGCAAGCTTGTCACTACAAATCACAGACCACCATACAGACCACTCAACAGCAACACCCAGGGAGAGAATGCATGTAATGAGACTTCATCA
This sequence comes from Geospiza fortis, assembly GCF_000277835.1. Classification (NCBI taxonomy): domain Eukaryota; kingdom Metazoa; phylum Chordata; class Aves; order Passeriformes; family Thraupidae; genus Geospiza; species Geospiza fortis. The sequence continues at coordinate 5,895,298 of NW_005054301.1, forward strand.
AATGCAAAATACAGTTTATCCTTGAATGACACATCATGCAAAAAATGTCACAGAATGTGAATATAATGCAATAGAATAGTTGCAGCTGGAAAGGAACTACAATAGTAATCTAGCCCAACTGCAATAATTTCCTTACACTACATGTAATCCTGATTCAATACATATTTTAGGTCTCAGACGTTGGAGAAAAATCAATTTTAAAAAATTGAGGGCAGAAACCAGAGCATGTGGTAGGTAGAATGACCAGCATGAGCCACTGATAATCACCACAGCTCATAACAGCAAGCATCTCCAGTTCAAAAAACCAACAAGAGAAAAAACACCTTCACTCTGACAATCCTCCTGTACCACAAGCGCTTAAGATGCCAATGTCTCAAAAGAAACAAGGGGATTAAGAAAGGATAAGGGCAGAGTCAAATATATGCTGTCCAAAGAAGCCCCAACAAGAGGAAAAGTATGTACCAAGCACAGCGGGGTTAGCTGCACAAAAAGGGGAGTAGATATGGGGGAAGCCTCAATGAAGGAAAAAGGAGACAGGATTCTGGAAAATGGAAGAGTGAGAGAAAGTTGGGTCATCTGGTTATGCAATGAATTAATGTTCAGAAAAGAATGCACCTCCAATTTTTTTCATTAATAGTCATCTCTCTTCATGCTTCCCCAATTATTTCCCATAGCTCAGAACAAAGACAGCTAACACGTTACAAAAAAAAAACAACCAACCAAACAAAAAAGACAAATACCCCCACAATCCTTCCTTTAGAAAGAACTGCCAAAAAACCAAAAAGACCTTACTTCTCAGTTAAAACTATGCCATTACTGCCCTCACTTGGTAGCCATTTTGAGAAATGCCTGCTGCCATAAGAACTATACCAGCAAATCCACAAAAATGCTTAAACTTATCCTTAAATACATGTGTGGAAGCAGGGGGGAAAACAAACCCCCAGTGATATAACTAATTTTGAGTGGCAAGGTTAAAAGAGGGAAAAATATTTTTGCACTATATTTTTCTCAGCTTTAACTATGTACAAAGTCAGAGCAGCTGGCAATAAAAGCATTTGGAAGTTTGGATCCCCTTTCCACATATTTCCACAGCTTAAAGTATTTGAATTTCTTTTCAGTTTAACTGTAAGTTTCCTGGATTTAGCACTTCTGTTTTGAAAATAGTGACAAAAGCCCTGTCATATATTTGGTTCTTATTTATGATTTCATCATCTCCATCTTAACAATCATTTACTGGCAACATACCAGAAGTATTTGTTGAAATATACTTTCAGCCAGATCCTGGAAGATACTGAGCACAATCAGAGAGCCATTTCAAGTCTCCCTTGGTACTTCCAAGCACAGGGCAATTAGGTTCACCATGCTTTTCAGCTTATGCTTTTAATTTTTCATCCTCAAATAAAAGAACAGGAACCCCTGGCAGACACAGACAATACTCTAAACAAAAGTACTTCTGTACCTTCAAATGCTTGCATTAACTTCCTTCTACAGAGACCATCCTTAATTATTAGGTGGTCTGAGATCCATGATCAGAATTTTACATTTCCATGGGGATTGTCTATTCAGAAGATCTCACTGTGTTCCAGAGCTCCCAGTAGCCAAGCTTTCTCTTTTGCTAGGATGCTATCATCTTGAAGGACATAATGGGCAACTTCAGCAATGCACCAAAAACCTCCAAAACATTAAATTATTCATATCTACTATCTAAAAAGCCCAAGCTTTAAACAACATAATCCAATGCTTAATACATTCACCCAGAGCTGGTTTGACCAGCTTCATGCTAAGTGCAAGTCTGCAAATGGAAAATCCAAGCTATTTCTAGAGCTTCTATCAATAGCTTCTGGATGCCAGAGTAGTAACGAATCAGAAGTACAGTGCAATCAAATAGCCCACAGTCCCTACACTTCTGTGTTTTGCACTCACTTGAGATGGAAGAGTGTTACTACCTCTGAAATACCAGTCACAATTACCTTCAGCACTCTACAGTTCTACAGCTTTTCAGAGTATACTTTACTGTACCTTTCTGCCCCTGTAGTAAATATGCTGCTCATCCACCAGACTTGTTCTCTCCAGGAAGGAGAAGAGACTTGCAGGCTACAGATTGTCTTGCTTCAGCAGAAATTTATTGTTATTTTAGAGAAACCAAGCTCATAGGAAAAGGCCTTACAGTAATAGTGAAAAATAGAAAAACAGTGCTTGTAAAATTTTTCTAGGTGTTAACCTGAAATTAAAATAAACTCCTGAGGAATCTTACCATCTTTTAGAAGATTACTAGATTTAAGGGCAACGTTCTTTTCCAATTTCATTCTGGGCCACTACTAAGAATAGAATATATGTTACTCAAAAGATAAGGGCCAAGATCCTAAAAGCAATTCAAAAACTATATGCTAAGCAAGGACAGAAAATAAAGGGCAAGTTTCATGTTTTCCTAGTAACAGAACTTACCACAAGCATATACTGCAATATTCTGCATGAACTATTTTTCTAAACACTAACGGCTTCATGCCCAGGTGTCTCATATTGCTATAACCCAGCCAAAGAGTGATGAAGGCACAAGCACATGAGTCCAGATCCCCATCTGCCAGGACACGACTGCTTCTGAGCCAAAGCATTACTCGTGGATGCTGCTATGTGGGAGCCTGCAATCACACAGGAATCCAGGAGTACTCCTAAACCAGAGGCTGGACTGTCCACACGTGGGGGCCCCCCTTCAGCCAAAAAAGACTATTTTATCAAGGGAAACTCATCTAAACACTATCTTGTGCTTACTAATACCATCTCTTCTCACTCTGCTTTGAGCAACTGTCATTTTCCCCCACTGTGGTCTGTTCCTGTCCAAGTTCTGGACTACTCCATAGGCCTTGCAATGCAGAGACCCAACAAACTTAATAGGCATTGCTGATAAAGTGTGTGAGGACTGAGTGGTTCAACAATTAGATTCACACTGCTTTTAATTCTTAATTCTTTTAATTCTTCTATATGGCTTGTCAAGTGGAAAAAAAACCCAGGAAAAGGTAAAATTTTCCACTACTAGTCAGACAGGAAGGTTTTCTGCCACTTCAGTGCATTCTTCTGTTCCCACTTCATCTAAACCAGCAGTTCTTCTTATTGTTAACAATGTGAAATATTATGCAGGTAGCCAAGAAAGGAATGAGTGTCTGCTCTGTATCCACCATCAGAAGAACATCAACTCTGTTTTGGCCTGAATACAGATTTGCTTTCTCTGTTACACAAGTTCTAACCACCAGTTTTCAAAGTTGAATGACTGAACCTTCTTTCACCTGCCAATGTACTTGGAGAGGGTGCCAGAGAAGATGATGCAGGAGGAAAGGTCCTCTCTGACAGCATTGACCTCGTTCATCTCTGAGATATGTTACACAGAGGTAACACAGTTCACAGCAGCAAGAATACAGAAAGCACCTTACCATGCCCTGATATAATGTACTGCTTGTATTCACTGCTGAAAATGAACTCCAAGTGATACTAAAGATACTCTCATTAACTTGTTTACCTGGCCTTACTGCAGTCCCATCCTCCCAAAGATCCTCCCCTTCTAATGAATCTTGTCATTTTAATGTCTGAGGAAAGGGCTAAATTAAGAAAATTAAGGATACATTCTAACATGGTCTACAAGAGATTAGATTCCAAAAGCCTCCAAGCAGAAATATTATAGGAGAGTTTCAACCTCAAAACTACAGCTGGAAAGAGGAAAGGTAAACTGAGGTTGGCTGTGCATTGTTCAGTTTCCACACGAACTACTGCCTGTAATACAGCCTCCCAGGCAGAGGTAGCTGCAGTCATACTGGAAACAGTCCTGGCAGCCTCCCTCCCTTTCACTGCAGCTTCTCTTTCTCCAGCAGGACAGAGGAGATGCCTTTCATTTCTGAATTCAAAGCTCAGAAACAGAGAAGTGATAATTATGCATTCCACTGTTCTGATACCTCTGCTCATGTCTCAGCTGGTCACAGCCAAGTGACACAGGCACATTGCAGCTTGGATGAAGGCAACAACCCATTCTCTTACCAGCAACTATGCACTGCTACACAGCTCACCTTCCCCATTTCCCTTCCCTCTGTACTGCTGTACTTTGTCTTGGATGAGAGAGGATGAAAGAGCAATCAAAAGCAAGCAGAAGGGTGGCAATAGCAGCAGCAGGTAGCCTGGGCAGCACAAAAAGAAAATTAAGGGAAAAATCCTCACTAATTCCTTCAGAACCCAGAACTACTCTCAACCTCCCGACTAATAGTATAACATCCAGAGACATCCCAGCTCTCTGCCTCCCTGTCATGCTTCAGGTTCACCTTTGGTATTCAGACACTGACAGATTCTAATCTTCCTTCCCTTTCTTGTGAGAGTTCATTAAAAGCCTAATAATCACACTTAAGCTCAACCTGCAATAGGTCACCTTCTCTACAAGTACCATGCAAGCTTTTTCCCTGCTCACCCAGCAGTCTACAAAACATGTCAGAGCTCACACTGAAAAGTCCCCAAACCCACCACACCAAACTTTGGCCCCTAACCCACATCCCTACACTGCCTTAACCTAAGCAACTACCCTTTCACTGTCACAATTTTAGGCAGGACATTACCCAAGGGATTTTACAATGCTCTTTGCCTTATCTCCAGCATTGCTTCAGGAAATGAATTAACCACAAGGTAAAGTTTGCAAGTCATTTCAGAAACATGTAAACTGGATCCTTAAATATTTACAGAAGATGTTACATCGTTTTGCATGAAACCTGACAGCTCTGGAATGCTTATTTGAGGCATCTAGTCAGAGCCTGAGAAGAGGAGAAGGGAAAAGACTCGAGTGGGAAGAAGGAAAGAATAGTTAATCCCTCTTCTCTCAAATGAGTTTACAAAAAAAGCACACATGATGATCGACTTTTCCATGACTGCACACAGAGTTCCTGCATAAATGTCCTGGAAATAATCAGTGTAGTGCTTTCACAAGCATGCTCCTCACGTTTTATGCTTGGAGTCACTTTCCCAGTCCCTCACTCCTCCCCATGCATTAAACTTTAGTCTCCCTGTTAGTCTATGAGCTGCCACTTTGCTTAGGGAACATAGTTCCTCCTTACAGTACAGAACAGAAAACAGAAGTCTAAAGACCAGCACAATCCCCCTACATCCAATATTAATGTTTCACAGCATTCATCTGATATGTCAGTTAGCAATCGAATATCAACAGGAGCTAAAGCTTGTAAGGGAATTACTAAACATAAAAAACAGTTTTGGTGACACCTCTGTGATGGCAGTTTCTCTAACCAAAGCTGAATAAAATTACTCCAACAGTTCTGTGTTAAAGAACAAAATCCAGGAGCAGTGTTACCAGATGTCTGCAGGAACAGGGGAGAAACTAAAGACTTTTTTAATCTTTTCACAACAAATTTGCATATTTTCAATTTATGCATTGACATTCATGAGATTTTGAACCTTCAGAGCATAAGAAAATACCATGAGGATAACAAAGCACTGGCACAGGTCTCCCAGGGAGGTTGTGGAGTTTCCCTCCTTGGAGATACTCAAAAGCCATCTAGACACGGTCCTGGGCAACTAGACCTAGATGGCCCCACTTGAGCAGGGGGCTGGAGCAGATCCCTTCAACCTCAGCTACTCTGTGATTTGGTGAACCCCTCATGTTCTCTTTCTCACATTGTCTGGTTTCTCATTGTTCAGACTGTCAGCAGCATTAACAACCAAGCTGACCAAATTTAACAACTGCTTAGTAGCCTGTCTGTTAAGCACAACAGTAGGGTCATGTAGTTATACACCTGAGTAATCTGAATCTGAGTATCTTCACTAAAAAGTAAGGAAGCAACATAAAGCTGTCTGGCTTGATAGTCTATCCACTGGCCTGAAGCCCAGCAGGTACATTTAGTGAATAACACTGCTCCACAGCTTCCGCACAGGGCAATGCCTACTGCAGTGGCTGTAGCCTGACCCCAGATGTCCATGCAGAAACAAATGAGCTGCACTCCCTCAGCAGCAGAGCTGCTGGGCAGGGGTTACTGCAAGAGGGATGGGGCTGCTGCAGCTGCCTCAGCCAGCTCTGGCCTAAGCACAGCCTGTGAGCTAATGTGAATTCCTCGACTCAAAGCAAATACCTGAATTCTTTGGAAACCACAGGAATCCAGCATAGAAATGGTGAATATCCCAGAGGAGCTGGTGTAAATTAGGAAGCCAGGCTACTGAAGGAAGGGTGTCACAAGGCTGAGTGGTGTGAGCTGAGTGGCAGCATGGCAGCTAGTGGCAGGTGCTGCAAAGCCCAGCATTCTAATCCCAGAGCAAACCCTTGTGTCCCACTGGAAAGTCCCCCCAGGCTGCTGCTCCTTGGGCCTTTTGCAAGAATGTTTGGATTTCAGATCAGTTTTGATTCTTTTTCTCTAATCTATTTTTCAAATTCAGTGTAAAACGGAATCACAAGTTCTCGATGGTCTATGACCCCTCCAGCTATCCAAGCTCAGAAATAGGGCTGTCTACACATGGTTTAGGAGAAAAAGCAGTCTATCAAGAGGTCTCCCCAAAACAAGGAGCCATTTCGCTATGACTTCCCCACACTATGTGTCAAGCCCTCATCATGCCTGCAGGCACCAAGCAAGAAAGGTCCACCAGGCTCCTTTCTGTCACACAGAAGAAGGAGGGGAAGTTAGACAGGAGAGAGAAGCAGCACAACAGGGAAGGCTCAAGAACAGCACAAGCTATTCCTGGCCCTATGCTCTCTTCAGCTGTACTTCAGGCACAAGTCAGGCTTGTCATTCCCCACTTACACGAGTGCCCCTCCAAAAACCAGCATAATGCACCGATTCAGCAGCTGGCTCTAAGTGAAGCCTTGGGACTCACACATAACTGGGCTTGGTGAGTCACCATCAAAAGTTTATAATTAAGACTGCAGTTTATTAACAATGTACCTCTTATTCAAACTAAGATACAAAAAGTATGTCAATAAGTGTATTACACTGCCTGCTTTGGAAATCTCAGATAAATAAAACTACCAAGATTTTTAATGTATGATCAGATGACAGAGTTACACCCTCAGGCAAACCTGGACCAAGCTTGCCGTGACCATCTCCAAACCTATACCTTCAATGCAAAGGTCCCAGCTACAATCCTTCAGGCTGTGATCACCAGACAACCAATCTAGATTATAATTGTCTTTTCCAGTACAAAGTTACGAAACATCTGCCAATATAACAGATGTATGGCAGCACACCGTGTCTACTTTTTTAATATGTACTAGCAAAGTGCTCAACACACTTTTCAATCCAACAGGAGGATCTTAAGTCACCCAGTGCTGCTTTATGTCTTATGCACAGCTTCAGCCTTATTTCAAGCCTCAAGTAAGAAAAGAAAATCCCCACCCCACTCCCTCCAAAAGATCACTGAATATCTCCAAATTAATCTATTAGCAGCATTCCTTCTAAAGGTCCACCAGGCACAAAACATGCAAGGAGTTTTGACAGAGTTTGAAGAAGGCATGACTAGAAAAGCTGTATTACAACAAAAGATAAAAACAGAGCACATTCACTGATACTACTCTTAAAAACTCTCCAGAAGTCAGATAGTTGACTCTGTTCACTTGAGGCACTGTCCCCTTATACAGCCTATTCCACATGAGTGGGGTGGAAATAGCTAGAAAAACAACCTACTCAACATCAGTGCTTCCTACGTTCTACTCAGTATTCTTTCAGAGAATAAACAGAAAAAAAAACCTAAACAAAAAACCCAAACAAAACAAAAAGCCACACCAAAAAAAAAAACCAAACAAAACCCCCCCAACACAAACATTTTGAGGTCATTATCTTCCTGAAAAACTGCATTTAAAAAATTAATAAAAAAGAGTGAGAGAACTTTGGCATAGGCAAACCAAATAGTTATTTAGTACTTCCAGCACAACAGCTCAAGGCTTTGTTATACACACTTGGGTACATACCCTTCCTATCTCCTTTAGATGAAAATTGGAAAGTGAAATAGAAGACACAAAAATGTTGGATCCACAATCTCTTACTTCTTCTCAGCTCTAAAGCCTCAAATTCCACTCTAGATCATGTCATGACAAGTCTAGCTGTGCCAGAAGAAACAAGGCCTAAGGAACTATCTAGTCAAACATCACAAATGTTTGGTATACCAAGTTTGTTCCTTGTAAAGATCATTACATCTTATGGTTTCCTCATAGCACTCCTTTTCTGGTAGAGGCCACCAAGTTTACCAAAGCAGCCAGGTTCCTCTTGGACTATGCAAAGCATAACACTAGAGAGGAACATGACCTTTCAGACAGACTAAGAAAATAGAAACAAAAAATTAAAACACTAAGCTAGGTCATCCTTACTACACTTCACAGACTATCTGCCTTCAGAAAGCAAATTCAAAACATGGAAGTCACCAGAGTACACCACAAGCACTAGCTGAGGTTCCAAAACCAGATTGCTTTGCTCTGCTGGTATTTTTCACCTTGGATTGCTTCTATACCACCTTTGATTCCAGGCCCTGACATTACCTCCCAGTTCTCTACTAGAAATTGTTTCTACCCTTAAGCAGCATGGGTTTTTTTATTCCTTAAGCAAAGTATTAAAAGCAGCTTCTATTCCCCAAGGTTAAAACATTTCCCTCTCCTGCAGAGCTAAACTTTTGCTCCAGCTTTAAACCAAAGCGTTACGCTATGTGAGACAATACAATGGTGTCTCCCAGCACATAATTCCCACTAAAATGAATGGCAAAACAGCTCAATAGGAAGCCATAATTCAGTAACTCCAGGTTCTTTACCTCTCACCAACTGAATCTGCAAAGGCGGAGTATGGGGAAACCACGAATTGCTACAACTGAAGTGCACTAGTGCCATCTGGAGGCCACCCAGAACAGCCCACCTAAAGTTTTATCAGCCTCTGCTCACCTTCAGCCTTGTCCTCCAAAGGGAGCTTGCCAGCACTTGTAGCATGAACATACCAGCTGAATAGCCACAATAGATGGGGAAAGCTTAAGGATAATTAAGGATACTGTCCGCAATAAACGTACAGCTATCATGTAAAAGCATTCAGCTACAAGTGTTTAGCCACAGCTGACACTTCAGCTGAAACTGCTCTGTGGGCTGTTGAAGTTTAGTAACAGAACCAGAGCTACTCCCCATAGCTCAGAAATCTCTCTTGAAACTCCTTTCTAACAAGATCAGCAGAACCACCTTTAAAATATTAATGATGGTGCAAATCCTATCTTTGAAGGCCTGCTATGTACTGCCCATTCTGAGAACATGCTGGAATTCTACATTATCTTGTTTCCCTCTTCACTTTCCAAAAACATGCAGTTATTAGCAGCTAGCAATTAAGCTGCCAGTTCCCAAGAGAAAAGTCTTGCATGACTGGCATGTTTAAGGCTCCCTTTCTAAAGTGAAAACAGTTGTTAAGCTTTCCACTTACAAAGATGAGCTTCCCCTTTCTACCCCCTTTTAGGGAAAAATGCATTCACATTATCTTTGCAGGCAGAAGCACATCACAACACACCTAAAGGGTGTTCATCAATTTAATGGATACTTCTTGTGGGATCATTATTTCTGTATTCTTTGGGATTCACTATGTCCTTGAGACAAAGAATTTGGATTCAGTATCTACCCAAGTCAGAGCTATGTTAGGTCTGAACCCCAGAGATATTCTGAATAAACCAAACATGCTTGGAAGAAAGGTATAGCATTACTTAAAACTGTTGCTGAAAAACAGTTGTGTGGTGCTCTTTTCTCAAACATCAGTATAGTTAAAATTCTGATCCGTAGGGAATTCAGAGGAGTGACTGCTTCAAATCCATTAGTTACTACAGACAAATATTTTGCTAAACTTCTGGGACAAAGAAAAACAGGTATTTTTGGCAGAGGAGTATTGATTCTAGGTGTCTTTCATGACTTACATGCAAAGGAAAATTGTTATCTTGCAGGGTAAAACCAGTGAACTAGCCTAAAATCACTTAGTAGATATTGCAGAAAATAAAATGCTAACCTAAAATTTAGGAGTCATTGAAATGAATGAGTCACTGAGCTCATTCATTAACAGGTCTGCAACTGCTTTTTTTTAAGACAAATTTAAAAAAGCTTAGATTCCCTTCCCCTCAGAGAATGGAGAAGAGGCTCTATGGTTTCAATGATCTTAAGTTTCAAGAACTCAGCCTTGAGAATGAACATGCCAGTGACAATCTGTTTGGCCATTTAACCCTTGAGAGTTGAATACTTGCTTTATTAATTATATATAAAAACAATAAAATCCCTCACTCAAGGTCTTATTAATCAATACGAAGAAACCTGATGGGACACAGCACAATGAAGCATCATCTATTTAAACTCTGCAGAACTCCCTAAGTGGCACTTTCCTCATTTTACTATTGTTTCAGGAGTACAGAGGCAAGCCAAGAAATGTCTGGATCACCAAGTGCAGGTACACCAAAAAACAAAGACTTCTTCCATACCTGGCCAATCCTTCCTCGTAGAGATAGACAACAAGTGGATCATAGGATGTAACCAGAACATAGAGACGCACATCGAACTTGAAATCTGAAATACAGTTGTCAAGAGTCAGTGACTGCAAATTTCTTTCAGACATCATAACTAGTTGAGGAATTTCAACAGACTCTGAGAGCAATAAACCATTACCTGCTGCTGACATAGGTGCCTGAATCTATTCCAGTTGTAAAGCTTCCAGGTTTTAATGAATTCTCTAGTTACATTTGTCTGATGCTAGACCAAGCCAGACCACTCAATTATTCAACTAAACTCCTCCAAAGGTTGCAGAGATCACCAGATGCAGGGTCAGGAGAAGGGAGAAAAGCAATTCCTAAGCACACTCACCATCTATGAGCAAGGGATTGCTGATGTAACGAGACACCAAGATGTTGTCTTCCACTACAATTTGGTTTGGCTGCACAAGAACAGAAATTTAAGAGTGAAAAAACCAGCAGATGTAAGAAATAAGAAATTTGATTGAATCCACCATTTTTTCTTGCCTTTCCCTCCTAAAGGAGATTGGTACAGCCACCTTGTACCAATAACTATGTCTGGGGGAGGAAGAAATAAAACCAAAATGAAAAAACAACTATCACAGCATATGCCACAGCTGAGACAGCCACCATACACAGAGTATCACCATACAATATGAGAAGGCTTCAACTCATACAGAGCAACACCTTACCACATCAGAAGGCTCCAGGCATCTGCCCTTCTTGTTCTTTAGCCCAACCTTTTATACCTCTCATGTTGATGCATTGCATCTGTGTGCCCTCTGTTCCCTTTGGTGGTTGGTCAGCGCCCCTGGGCACTCCATGGCTGTCAATGCTGCTCACCTGCTTCTCACAACTGCAGCCCATTGGGGATGAGGCTTGGCCTCAGCCCCACTCCCAATTACCACAAACTCTGTACCTACACAGAACTGTCAGTCACAACATATTTAAGGTATTTAGATCCTAAAGAGAATGATTACATTGCCAAAAAACCTGCTCATTGAATTTTCCAGTAAAATACTCAGAGTAGCATACAGATTTAACAGCCACATGGCAATGATGTAAAATAGACAGAGAAAAAAACCCTCACATCTAAGAAGTAATTGTTACTCCATTTGCTTCTCAAGGGTTCAACCAAACACAAGGAGAAGAGGTTTAGAAGACCCAGGATGTAGTATGTAACTACAGATGGTGAAGAAGCCACAAGTGAGGAAAATGATACTCAAATTGTGATCTTTATAACTACATCCTGGGCTGGTATCCAGCCTTTTTGCCTACCTTATACTGAATCTCAGTTCACAGCAGGAGGTCCTGTACCCAAAAGAAGCTACACTTGTAGGTAAGAACAGAAAGCTCAAACTATAACAAATACATGTCACAGAGTTATGGGATCTGCTAAAAAGCTTTTTACTGTTTGCTGTATGCAAGGCTCTCTTGTAACCAGTTTCTTGCACAACACTTTCTTGCCTTCAGCTTGCAAAAGAGGCAAGAGAATCACAGGATTCTGCTTTTATTCAATTTTGTATCTATTCAGCCACAACACCACCAGCATGATGAGCAGAAAACTTAAGCACATAAAATGCTTATATAGAACGTGAGAGAACAAGCTTAACTTCCCTCAGAATATCACACAAAAGTGACACACTGTTCTATATGGATCAGGGAAATGCAAAGGTTATTTATTTGTTTGGAGGGGTTATTGTTGTTTACAAAAACTTTTGTGATGAGGTTCTAAAAGACACCCTTTTAATGGCATCACACTGAAGGAAAAAGGCCTGTGGGCCAAACTAGCTGCAGTGATTCTCAAACAGAAATACACAAAGGGATATTGGTCCCATAAGGGTATTTTCCCCAGGTCATGGCCAACTGCCATGTGAGCCTGAGCTCATTCCTCCCTTTCAAGCAAAGAAAAAACTGAGTGTAGCTCTGGAAATACTTACCTCATATGCTTGGCAAATTGCTCCCTTATTTTATGGGAAATGATCCAAGTAGAAAACAGATGAGGCAGCATGACCCCTTCAGTGCAGGGAAGGCTAAAGGGGTTTGAATAAGTGAAAACAAAATGACTCAACAGTCATTTAGCTGTTGAGCATATTTATTGGGATCCCCTCATGTGTTTGGCTCCAGTTCAGATGTATCTGTTACCTATGACAACCTAACTCCCTGCAAAGCTCACAAACAGCAAAAGGCACTACAACCTGCACATCGATTTCAAAGAACTATCCCCTTTACACCTCAGGAAGGGCACACTGGCCTTTAGGTAACATAGCTTAAGATTGATACACTTCCCACTGTATCAAGGTTCATTTAAACTGGTCTTTTCCATGGGGAAGTGTGAGACAAGGGGGCTGCTTGAGAACTGTTTAGGTCACTCAGGGAAACAACTAAGGAGAGTTCTGGAAATCTCCAAAAGGTCAGCCTACTGTCAGCCACAAAGAGAGCATGAAGCAGCACAGCTTCCCAAACTGTCTCAGGGAGTATAAACTTGTTCCTAATAAGCTAAGACTTGCAGGTAGATTGCAAAATGAGCACAGCATACAAAGAGATAGACTGCTTTTGGTTACACAGGCAGGCCTTCCAAGCTGCTCAGGGCTGTTGAATTGCTCACCAATATATGGCTGAAATTGAGAGTAAGGCCAGTGTCCAGTTAGATGCCTCTTGCCTGGAAGCCAACATAGTTTTGACGACACCGTTACTGAAGAGCAGTCCTTTCTGTGAACACTTACATTATTTATCAGGTAGACACCCCGACCTCTGGAAGAAGCCACAGGCTTCACTATCCATGGGCCTCTGTCCTTAGAATAGGTATCTGGTTAAAAGAAAACAGCACAGTCTGCAACATTTTCCATTTTGCTTATTAACACGGGAGCAAGAATCAAGAATGTTGCCTATGGTAAACACTTTAGAGAACTCCACAGGGAGATCAAAGTTTGCTTTTCCAATGTGCTACTTCACCCCTTTGGAATCATTGCACTTATTACAGTCCCTCCCTGAAGCCCCCCACGGTGCTCTGATAGATTCCTTCTTCTGCCCTACACCTCCTTTTGGCACTTCTCACTTCAGTACCCCCAGGCATTAGGCAGTGATATTGAGAAGCTGATCATCAACAACACTGAGCATATAAAAACTCCTCCATTTTGGAGTTTTAAACCCCACATCAGCTTCTTGGAAACTTACACAGGCACACAGTAAACAGAATAGTAGAAATGACAAAGAAATCACATGGACCTTTTCTACTGTCTTCTCAGCTTCCTCCAATTTTGTTACCTTAACCATTGGCATGATCAAAAGGCTAAGATATTAAAAATAATTCCCTTCCCCCCACATCCCATGGTTTCGTTTTATGTCTGGGCATCATCATCCATTCACTTACTGCAGAACTCCTGGTACTCTGTTGGGAGGATAAAGGTCTGAGGTAAGATATGGAACGTCTTGAACCCATGGGTGAGCTGCATTCGGCAGACATTCTTGTACAGCCTGTCCTTTCGTGTCAGTTCATATGACCTGGAGTCCCAAAACAAGAGACTGTATCTATTTATTCCCCAACATTACAGCAACCCTTTGTCCTAGTTACCGAAGTATCTGTAGCTTTGTTAGATGTCTAAGCCCTAACCTGTCAGATGTCTAAACCCTAACTGACTCTCAAGCTTTACTGCCTCTACCTTATGGCTGTATTAATATTCTTTGTGGCACTTCTTGCAATTCCCAGGACAGACTGAAGCACAGCAACCTGTTATAATGGTGGTTATACACCAACTGGTTATAACAGTGGTATAGAAACTTTCGCAGGGGACATAGGACCATCCCTCTAACTAAAAACCGAAGCCACAAATAATTTATCATCAAATAAAGAAAATAAAATTAAAAATCCAATATTTGGGCTACCAAAAACATTTTCATTGATATACTATTCCCTGAAAACCACCAAGACCATTAAGAATGAGACAGCAGGTGCCACTGGCCCAATCTGTTGGGATTTTACAGTACCATGCATGCTCTACTTTTTGGGGGATATCTATGTTCAGATTTTTGCAAATCACCACAATGATGCTCAACAAAACATGGTATCAAGGACTTACCTAGGGAAATGGTTGACTTTCTGAACATCAGTAAGGGAACGAAGCAAGCAGGGCTTCAAGTGTGATCCTGTCCACATGAGATTATAATCATTGCTATTAGGGTGAACCTAAAAAGCAGCATAAAAAACACCACATACAAAAACATTGAACCAATGAAAAGCACCTTGTCCCTAGATCAACAAGGCCAAAGCAACTCTAGTCTAAGATAGTCTCCTCTACCATCTCCAATATAAGGGCAACTCCAGCCAAACTGTTATCCTAAGGTATTCCCTTGCTGGGAAATAACCATGTCAGATTTTTTTTTTAAAGTTGTGAGACTGTTATTTTCATAGATGGTTTAAACACAGTTTGTAAAGCAGCTTTAATCTCTGCCGGAAACTTGTCAGATCAATTCCTTAAGTTGCTGTTATTCTGGGGAAAAAAAAAAAAAAAAATCAACCCTACTCATCTCTCAAATTGTCATTAGCTGCATACAGGACACTCTTTAGAGTATGACAGGCACTAGAAGAGAAGTGTGAAATACTACATCAATACTTCTGAAAGCTTGTAAAGGCTGAGAAATTAAATCCTTCAGATTTTCCCAAGGGTGTGATGCTTTAAAAGCATCACATGACCCAACTTCAGCATTTCTTTTCTCCTATTTTTGAAGGCTTAAGACTAATGGGTTCTCCTTTGAGGGAGCAAAATGACCTATTTTCAGTCTGACTAGCAGAGTACACTAAAAGACAAAACAAAAAGCCTCAAGGGAGGCCACTTCCACAGCAACTTCCTGGTTCTAACCCTGCAGAATAAAAAAAAACCAAAAAACAAAAAACACACAAAAAATCCAGAAACATTACCATCACCTCCCAATCCAACACAAAATCAGACAGAAGTTTGTTGCACTCACCTCGTGGAATCCATGGGCAGTCAGAATGCTCCGAACCAGCCGGCTGTCTGTCCGCACAATCTTATAGGACATGTGGAAGCGCTCTGTGAGGAGGCAAAGAGACACAGGATTAGAGTCTGCACCTGGGAGAATAAACCAAAGTCATGCTACCAAAGAAAAGGACTCAGACAGTACAGCTGCATTTAATTCACAGAGAGTAGCAGCACATAACAGGCAAAGGGAGATAGGAAATGCCAACATCAGCATCACTGAACTGACTTACACCAATCCTCAGCTATAATTTAGCAGCATCACAGAACCCCATCATATAAAAATAAAGCACAGGACAGCCTGAAAAATACCAAGATTATTTTTTTTTAACATTCCATTATATAGACTGCTTTATAACACTCCAAACATTAGTTTTCTTCTCTAGTCAATATTGGTATTTCTATCTAAAAGTAATTATGTCTAATACCCCTCATTGATATGGCTTGCCTATGTGATCACTTCTTAGATCCTGAAAACCCAAAACAAAGCACTGAATTTTTGTTTACATCTCATTCACCCATACCAATCTTCCAACAAATAACTGCAAATACAATAAGAAATTAAGTAAATAGTACAAGGAAATAAAAACTCACTATGGAAGTAGAAGGTCATAAAAACAAAGGCAATTAGCAGCCCCAGCGGCATAAGATAAAACAAAAGCAAGTAGGAAGACTAGAGGTCAGTTGTAATATAAAAGGATGTGGCAATCCAAAAAAAGAGTTCAAAGACAGTACAGAAAGAAATTGCAAAGCTAGAATACAGAACTGCCTATAAAAGGCAGTTTACAAATGTATTCAAACTGAGAATAAAAGGGTGAAGATTAAATTAAACTTCCGGAAATATGTTCTATCAACAAAAGTAAATCAAAAAAGCAAGAAGTATCATAATCGGGAACAAGACAAAGCTGGAGGAAATTTAACAAGTTTCACTACTCAGCACTAAACTTGTTAAATCGTGTGAGAAAAAGCAGAAGAGACCTCACGCTGCAGTAAAAATGTGAGTAACAATTACCATCAGTTTCTGGCACCATCCAAGTATGTTTGTAACTCACATGAAAAGGATCAGGAGTTTCCACATATAAACCACCTTCTCCACCCCTTACCCCAATGAGCCAGAAGCATTTCTGCTTAGATAGGATATTAGAAATGAAAGCACCAATTACCTAAGAAAGGAAAAGCAAGAGAAGAAAGAAGTGTCAGCACCTTCACAAAAGGAGGCTGAGTACATTTTAGCTTTTTTCCAACTCAGCACATCCAGAACAAGCTCCCAGCTGTACACACCCACAAGTACTAACTTTTTAAATCCAAAGTGACTGTTTATAACAACCTAACCTCTTCAGAGGCTCTCCCTTATTTGACACTAGACAGATTTGGTCTCCCAACTCAAGTGCTGCCAGGAACCATTTTGTTTATGGCCTTCTAGGGGTTGTGAGGCTGTAGACTCAGATTTGTTACGACAGCTTATTATTGTTCAACTGTGGGACTGGCAGCTTTATTTCCCAGTGAAATGCTCTCAAAGCTCACTGCAATGATTGATTTTAGGGTCTTAGCTATGGTGAATTTGGATTCTGGTTTTAAGTTCTAACATGGCTTCCAAGTTCAATTCGCAAGCAGACAGCTCCATCTTAAAACGCATCAGGGCCTGGTGGAAGGACACACTATCACAGTCCAAAGACATTATAAGCATTCACCAATGGATTAAGCACTTCTGAATGTCTCAGTGGTCAGAGACTAGAGAGGATTCCAATTTCCTACTATGTCCTCTTCCCACCACAAAGTGAAGGGACCATCAGGTATGAGACTTTCACCTCATGCCTTTAAGCCTTTTAAAAGCTGGCACGTAGTAGCACCCACCTCCAATTAGACGGAGGTAGTTGTCCTTGGCCAGAATGGCTTCAGCATGAAACACCAAGACAGGGACCCGCCTGCAGCCACCACCTGTCCACTTGATACATGGATGACCCCTGCAACGACAAGACAGTCAGTATAAACAACTGCTGAGCCTCATATATGCAGCAGTTAGCTACAACAATGTCATAGCAATTCTCCATACTTACCCACCTAGCCTGTGGACAGGACATAAGCAAACATGCTGGGGAAAATAGTGGAAGATTAGTGAGGAGGACTGTAAACATGCCTGAGTGACTTACAGCTTGGGTACAGAAAAATACAGGTGACATACTAACTGTTGTCTATGTGTCTTCACAAGCAGAACTTCTGAAGTCAGATAGCACAGCACTGCAACAGACTTTAAGGCACTCTATCAAACATGCTTGAGACTCCTGTCCTATGGTGGGCAGGGTCAAAGCAGAGTGCTAAAATACAACTGAAAAATGAGCAGCAGCTTCAGTAATTCTCTAGCAAGGACCAAGCTCCACAGTGACTGCCTCCGCTTGCTGCTTTGGGGATCCCCCAGTGAGCAAGGTAATGAAAAGAAATTTACTCTTTACTCTTGTGGTTGTCCCTAAGCCCTGCCTGTGCTGACTCAACACACACACATGCTAGGCATCTGTGGTGGTTCCAGGTTGCACCCTGGCTAGATGCCAGGCACCCACCAAAGCCGCTCCATCATTCCCTTCCACAGCTGGACAGGTGAGAAAAAATTTACCAAAAGACTCATGAGTTACAGGCAGGGAGGGATCACTCACCAATTACAGTCACAGGAAAAAGAGACTCAACTTGTGGAAACTAATTGAACTTATTAACAATCAAAATCAGAGCAGGATAGTGAGAAGTAGATCAAATTTTAAAAACACCTTCCCCCCACCCCTCCCTCCTTCCCAAGCTTATGTTTATTCCTGAATCTCTACCTCTTTCCCCTGAGCAGTGAAGGGAATGTGGAATGAGGGTTACAGCCAGTTCACATGTTGTTTCTGCCATTGCTTCCTCCTCAGGGAGAGCCCATACCCTGCTCCAGCATGGGGTCCCTCCCACAGCAGAGAGTCCATCACAAACTTCTCCAGTGTGAATCCTGTCCATGGGCTACAGTTCTTCATGAACTGCTCCAGCATGGGTCCCTTTCCACAGGGTGCAGTACTTAAAGAAAAGGCTGCTCCAGCATGGGTCCCCCACAGGGCTACAAGTCCTGTCAGCAAATCTGCTCCAGGGTAGGCTCCTCTCTCCATGGGTCTGGAGGTCCCTCCCAGGAGCCTGTTCCAGTGCAGGCTTTCCATGGGATCCCAACCTTCTTTTGAGCACACACCTACTTCAGTGTGGGGCTCCTCCACAAGCCGTAGGTGGATCTCTGCACCCGCACAGATATTCATGGACTACAGGGGCACAACTACCTCACCACAGCCTTCACCACAGACTGCAGGGAATCCCATCTCTGGCACCTGGAGCACCTCCTTGCCCTTGGACCTTAGTGGCTGCAGAGCTCTTCCTGTCACATATTATCAGTCCTCTTTTCTCTGGACCAGTGGCAGGTCCATATTGGAGCACAGGCTCTGTCAGACATGGAGGAAGCTTCTAGCAACTTCTCATCGAACCCCCCACCAGAGCCCTCCCATCACCAAAACCTGGCCACACAAAGGCAATACAGCACCCTTGGTACTCAGCTATAAAGGGAATTTTCCAGATCACTCTTTTAGAATTGGTCTTGCCAGTCAGAGTTCTGTTTAATCCTGTATTTATTTTAGTGGGTACAATTTAGGAGAGGCCTCATGAGCTTTCACAGCTACAGTTCTCTGAATTTATAGCCTGAAAACAAGATCTATAATTCATGATAAACCACAATTGCTGGTATGCACACAACCAGACCTTGCAATGCAGGCTCCAGCCTCCAGTTTTAGAACTGCAGATCAGTGCAGTCAGCCTGGCTGTAATATTGGAGTCTGAAGTACACAAAAAAAGCAATAATGCAGAGTTTGAGAGACTAGAACAGACTTGGCTTAACACAATGGATAAAGCTGTGTATTCTTCCCTTTTAATTCCTGTCAGATACAGTGGAATGCAAGACCAGAATTCAAGAACAATGCCCCCCAGTGCACCACTTAAGCTACAGGCTCTGAGATACAGTGATCAGTTCTGTACCAAACAACAAGAGTACACTGGAAAATATCACCTCCTCAGAGGAATTAAGGACATACCAAAAAAAAAATCAAGACCTGTTATATCAAATTCTAGTATCACACAAAGAAAAACTGTCAACCTCCTTAGGCAAATAAAACTCGGGCTGTTTATAAACACTGCACAAGGGAATTAAACACATTAAAAAGTTAACTTCTTTTTTAAACATGAGAAAACAGAGACTGAGTGGTTGGAGAGACATCTCTACGCTAACAAGAAGAAATACAAGGACTGACAGATATTCAAAAGCATTTGTCTATAGAATATGAAAGATTATTTTCTGCCAAAGGTTTGGAGAAGCTACACAAGACAAAACATCTCCAACACTCAGAACAAAGGAACACAGATAGAAGGGCAACTTTCTGATGCTAGGACAAGGGCTCTTAAGGGTAGCCTTGGTCTTCTTAACAAAGTTACTACCATTATCACCCAGACAAATTAACTTCACAGCACTCCTACCTGCTTCTGCTACCTCTACAAAATATTTTTATTTTTAATCTACAACTGGGGTGTAATTAGCCATTCAGATTGGGAGGGACCCAATAAGCTTCCAGAATTTCCACTACAGGCCAGAGCCTTATGTAAGTGGAAAATGAGCTGAGGCAACAAGTCAGGAGTTTATACTAAGCCTGTCCTGAGGATTTGCAGCAAGGCTCAATCCTCCAGGTGACAGTCATTCATTCCTAGCATGACCCCTGGTCACTTGATGTAGACATACTGTTACAGCTACATTCCAGGTGAAGCTAGTTCTGGACCTTTCCAGCCATGAGGATCTAGCAAACCAAAGCCAACCACTTGCTATGAAACATTCATCTAAATGTCTTAAGTCAATGTAGTCTGTAACTGAGCACCCAGTCACAATGTGCATCCAAAAAAACCCTAACAGGACACAGTGAAGTAGATCCAGGTGAAACTAAAGTGAGTCAGCTATGGGAAAGAATAAGGGAGCAAGTCTTTCACAAGCAAAGCTAAAAGAAGTTACTAAACAAAGATGGAACAAACATTATGACTTGTTACTAAGAAGAAATAAGAAGAAGTAAGAAATGTGAAGTCTAGTAGATGAGCTATCACAAGACAGAGTATAAAGCATTGTATATCAATCTACTGTACAGCAGATTTCTAATCTCTGCAGCAATAAAAACTAAAAAAAAGAAGCTACAAAAACCACACAAATCTCTGCCCCCATAAAACCACACATGCCTAAAAAAAAACAAAAACAAAAAATTAAAACAACCAAAAGAAAAAAGGACAGATATCCTCAAAAACATTCCCCTTTTAGGAACATGACAGAAAGAAATCCATGAAAATATCGACTTCAGAGCAGCAAAAGAAAAGCTGCACATCCCACCCTGATGAAAGTGGGGGTCTTTTAGGCTGCAGATGTAGATAGCCTCCCCATAGGCTTAAGGCCCAAACAGATCATCTTCTACTTCACAGGTAGGAAGGAAAGGAATGCATCTGTCTTTTCAAACTACTACAGATCCACCAGAAAGCACAGAGACATAGAAACAGTTCAGAGGTTTTTTCCTACTTACTCCAATATATCTATAGGATCTTCTTCCTCCTCTGAGGATGAGCCAGTTTCCTCCAGATCTTTAGCCATCCCAACTGGCATTTCCTTTGGGAGTTTTCATACAGCCCAGTCCTAGTTGCAAGAGCAGTTACCTGCAATAAGGATTAAAAGCAAGAGTGAACAGCTGAGCAGGACAGCGAGAGGTATCAGGTAACCACCACCTCCTGCCAGTACGTTTCTCACAATACTATCAACAAGTCTGTTAAACATCTGCGATTTGTAAAACATCACCCCCGAGCCACGAGAGTGCAGAAAGCATCATCGCCTTCCAGCAGACCATTCCGCACCTGCCCGTGAGAACCACTCGGGCACTTACCGGTAACGCGCGTCCCTGCCCCGCCCTGCCTCGCCTCGGGCCGCAGACCCACGCCAGGCCGGCCCAGCCCAATGGGGACCGCCCGCCAAGACCGGCC
>NW_005054301.1:5917563-5925083 GCF_000277835.1 Geospiza fortis
GCCTTAGACTGTCCTCGGGGACCCACCTGTGCTGCCCGCTGCCCCGGCGAGCGCCTCCACGGCGGGACGGGGGGTGGCAGGCAGGGCCGTGCGTGGGCTCCATGTGCTCCCTCCTTCTTTACGCAGTGAATGGGCTCCAGGCTCGGACCTTCGGCGTCTGGACCCTCCTGTCATCCGTGATCCGCTGCCTCTGCGCAATCGACATCCGTAACAGGACGTATGTAAAGCAGCGCCCGAGAAATCCATTGGTTTGCTTGCTAGACACAGCCTGAGCTTAGGGGGCGGCACAGAGGAGGTGGGGAATCAAAAGCTGTTCCTGAACTTTCGATAGTGTTGACAGCATTGCCTTGAAGAAGCTCAAATAGCAGTGTAGGATTTGTGCGGCAGCTGCTGCCCCCTTCTTCCTCTGTGGGGACAGGCTGCGCGTTTGAGTTCTGTCCTTAGCTCAGTCAGAAACGGGGACATCTGAGAACCCCTTACTGTCACCAATTTCTGAGCTCCAGCTCGGAAAGCATTTTCTGAATGCCGTTGCTGCTCTGTTAATTAAGCAATTGCCAAGGCTGTGGTGTGACTGATGCTCAATACTTTTACTATGGCAGCTCAGCTAAAGACTGGGACAGTTTTAGGTGCCCCATTGCAGTGGTCTGAACTGGTTGCTTTCTTTCCTACACTTACCTGGGGCTGACAACAAGGCCTGAGGGGCAGCCTGATGCTGAGTGGGAGATACACCATTTCTCCCTGTGCTAACAGAAGGGAGCGGTTTCTGAGAGGGGTTTCCAAGCAAGCTGACTTGAGGTCTGTGCTAGACAAAGCCTTTATTGGAGGTTGCTAAAATGCTTCTGTCAGTGCTTCCCTCAGCCCTGCAGCAGAAGTCACTGTTCACCTGGCAGTATGTGCTTGGATTGCCCAGGGTTATCCAAGGGAGGTGCAGGGACTGAACAATATGTTTTTAGGGGGTGGTGGCAATGCTATTTATCAAGAATCAGTTGTTTCTCTGAGAAATTTTATCTTGCATCTCTTGAACTTGCTCCCTTTTCACCAGCCGTGGCCCATAGAGGGTAGCAGAGCACAGGTGGGAAGACAGTGGGTGATGCAGCCTGAAGTCAGCCAAGTCCTGTCACCCTAGTTCTCTGCTCTGCCAGTTCTCACCTTCTTTTTGTGTGTGCACATACTTCTCATTTCACTGGTGCCCTACTCATGCTCTTCACCTTCCTTCAGGCAAGATAATGCCTGTGACTTTCAATGCACCATTGAACATGCTGCCCCATTCTCCACTCAGTTGTTGCCCAGGGAGATTTTGCACCTCACTAGGCAAGGGACAAAGTCCCCTCTGTGCTGCCAGTGAGATCAGATACGGCAGCATGCAGGTTTGCCTTTTTTCCCACTCAACCATATTCATGCCCATAGTATGATATGATAACCTGCTTTTTTCTGCTTTTCAACAGCCTCTATCACATCACACTCTTTACCTTCTTCTTGGCCCTTGCTCACTTCCTCTCTGAGGTCTTCATATACCACACTGCAGCCTTGACAATTGGAGTTATGGCACCCCTCATGGTAGCAAGTAAGTAGAGCTCTGCATCCTCCCCCTGCATACTCTCCTTGGAGCTCATGCCATGAGCTATGACAGCCCAGAAAAACTCCCTGTGCAGCTATGGGCTGAGGGGATGCCTCATCTCTTGTCCAGCATTTTCTACACAATTTATCCTCTATCTCTATCATAGGTTTCTCTATTATGGGGATGTTGATTGGACTGCAGTACCTGGAGGTAGAAGCACTATCACAAAACAAGAAGAAAAACTGAAGTTGAGGGCTTTTAGTGGGTCAGTGTCATCTTCTACCTTCACTGCCAGACCTCCACGAAAGCTCAGCTGAACTTCTCCAGGACACCAGTCCCGCTGGTGGGTCAGTGTTGGACTGTCAATCACTGTCATTACCAAGTTGTTTTTGTCTTGTCCAGGCAACATTTCAACTGACTGATGTCAAAGACCAAGTCCCAGAGGAGTTTGTGTCAAAGCTTATGGGAGGCAGTTGATGACCGAGTCCCTGGGTAGCAGGCAAAGCCTCTGGCATGCCCAGAGCACTAAGGACTTCTCTCCTGGTGTGCCTGTGGGAATAAGGTGCAGAACTATCCAGGATGTGCTGAACACTTTGGACCAGAAAGAGAGAATGGGTGCTACCCCTGGCATTGCTGTGTAACTTGCATGTGTGTGTTCCCCGGGGGCCATTTCTAATAAATGACAAAAAACTGCAGTGGGCTATGTTTGTATTTCTGCTACACAGCAGTGGGCAGAAGAACAGAGCCAACAGCACCTTCTTCCACTGTATGCTGCAGAATACATCATCTCTCTTTACAGCAAACCTACCTTTCCCTGAGTCCTTGCCACAGACTTCCAGGTCTGATTGCTCATATAACACACATGATGTTGATGCTCTCTTTCTTCAGCATGCTGGTGACAGCAAACTCAAACTATGAATCTGTGAGCGAGGACTGAACTTCCTTTGTAGCAAGTTATAACCACAGAAGTTGGAGAAAACAGAAACAGGTTCCTTAGATCTAGAGAAAATAATGCTCAAAACAGTGGGCAGCACACAGAATGCAGAAAAAAACCCAGCAGGAACTCCTAGCTGGGAAGACCATTCACATGCAGAAGAAAGAGGAAACAAAGGAAAAGAACACAGCAGTAGCACTGGGCAGAAAGATGATTCTTCCATTGTGCAGAACATTTAATGAGCCACATGGAGACTGTTTCCAATCATTTAATATGAACATGTCAGGTTTCATTGTACACTTCAAATGTTCATATTTTACATTAAAATTTCCATTGAAAATCATTCTAAACCCCCATCCTCAATCCCAAACTAGCAAAGATAGGACTTCAATCATATAATACACTGAATTGGAAGGAATTTATCAGGATCACAGTCCAACTCCTGGGCCTCCACAGGACCCCTAAGAATCACACCATGTGCCTGAGAGTGTTGTCTAAGCACTTACTGAACTCAGGCTGTATCAAAATGTAGTATATCAAAAAATGTTAAAATTTCACCAAAAAAAAAAAGTTTTGTCAAAAATAGTTTGTCAGAGAGGAATATTTTTAACCATTCCACCTCAGTACAGCTTTTGTCCCATCAAATAAATGATTTAAGGTGTACTAGGACACTTGATGTCTCTAGCAGGGGTGGGATGCTGGAAAGGATGGAGAAGTGATAAAAGGATCTACAGTTGTGTTTAGAAGATAAACAGCATACAGATGGGCAGTGTCTATAAGACACAAATGCTGGTAAGTAGGCACCTTCTCCTCTTCTCTGTTATGAAGTGAGAAGCTTCCACTGGAGCAAAGCTGGATTCCCATCATCCCCCTCTCTGTGGGGGTGAAGAGCAACACAGCCTTGGCTGGTTTTCTCAATATAACACTTCACAAAAGTTCGTATGTAATGTTGAAACATACAAAAGGCACCTTATTGTTAAGGATGAAGACAGGGTCCTCAGCCCAGAGATACAGCGGTTTGACTCGCTTCTGTTAATGTAGTGATGAGCTAGATTTAGGCTGCAGAACTAGTCCTTGCCTCAAGCTAGAAGGAGGCATATTGGTATCTCTTAATTTTTCCTAATATGCAGGAACATCAGGGCAACCCCAGGGAATTCTGAGTAGAAGTTTATTCAGACTAAAGTGCTTCATCTGGAAAAGCCAAATAATAACAGAAGAGCTGGCAGCAGCTGGTGCACTGCTTTGCACTTGCTGGTAATGTTCTGAGGCCTCTACTACTACCTGTGCAACACAGAGCACCATGGGAACCAGGGCAGAGCAACTCTTTTTCCCTAGAGCCAGCTCTTCTAGGGCTGCTCACAGAGTTAAGTGTGGTTCAGGTTCTGCCTTTCACCTCACAGCCACATGCAAGGTGCCACCATCATGCTCAGGGTTAGCCTGGTACTGTGGCTTTTCTCCCAGCACACATGCTTTTTCCAAGCATACATGGTGGGACTGGGGAGACACAGCAGATTTTCCCAGCTTTTCCTCCCAAACGCCAAAACAGCATGATGCAAGGATAAAACTGATGAAAGCAACCCCCCTCTTGTTTTGCTCTTTCTCACAAGCAGTTCACAGGGCTCCTGTCCTGAGGCTGCTCCCCTCCCATGGCATGCATGTGACAGGAGGATGGTGCAGGTAGAAAAGATGGGAATGAGGGGGGGCTGTATCTCCCAGTTTTGCCACCCCTTCATTTCACAGTCGCGATTCCTCAAGGACTATGGGATTAGTGTAGGCTTCTGGCAACACTTTCTGCAAGTCAGAGAAAAACAGAGTATGGTTAGGATCCTGGCCGGCCAGAGCCAGGCTTCAGAGACATCGTAGTTCATAGTTCCCTAGTACTGCAGAAATCCCCAAAGAAGAATCACCATCATCAGAGAGGGCTGCTGGTTCCCTCTTCCTTCTCTTGTCACTTTCACTGCCCAGGCAAGAGGCACTGTGGCAGTGCAACATCCAACTGTTTAAGCTACTTGCTGTAGTCTTCAGACCACTACTGTGGTCTGATAATTCACTGTGGGGCTGATACCACCAGAGGGATCAGACCCACAGCCAGCTCACCAACAAAATTTCACTGTGACCCAAGCTCAGCTTCAAGCATGAAGTTGCAGGGCCAGTTCCCTGGGCAATGGAAAGTGCACTGCATGCCATGAGGCAGCAGAGTGTCTGTGCAAACACCAGAGAGAACTTGCTTTCTTTACATCCTCAGGAGGCTCAGCACAATCACTAGTTCCCCTGTGTTCTTACTCAAGCATGTTTGAGGCCTCTTCAACTCCCAGACACATTGCTTATCTTGCTCTTCTTCCAAGTCTTTTCATCCCCGCCCCCACTGCCCATTCAAGTGCTGGCCCCCTCTGTCCTGCTTCTTCCCTTTCCCCAGCTTGGACTTATGGCTGAGATAACTCCACAAAGCAGTGTCTTCTTCAAAGTTCACTACTCGTATCTTAAAGAGATGTAAGAAATAAGAGGCAAACATACAAAAGATTTTTTCTCCATAAATCCTGTAGAAGAACTAACCTAATTTTTTGGAACCTTAAGATGGAGGGAGCTTTTCCCAGAGCAAAAGCAAGGAAAATGGAGACTGCTGCCCAATTACCACCCTATCCTCAGCTTCATGGAACAGCCAAACTGTTGTAATTCCAGTTCAGCTTTCCTGGGTGGAGTTTGACAAGCTCAGCTTCTGAGCCTTTCTGGGGTGTGTTAGGATTAAACTTGAGACTTTTTCTTCCCCTAGTGGATTTTGGAAAGCATACTTCTCAAGTTCTAATTCTGCTTACAGTGAGACAGCCCAGCTGTCACCAATTCAGAAGATAGCACACAGACTTGTAAGGGTTAATGTGGAGTCTCCTGCAGCCTGGGCTCTGAGTTTACTCACTGTAAGGCAAGACTGACATCTGAGGCAGAAATCAGAGGTGCATGGGAAAGAGGTTCACATCCCCAGTGCAGTTCAAGAGAAATCCAGGCAGCATGGAAAGAAGAGATATGAAACAGTCTCATTTTGAGTAGGCTCTTACACAATCTGTAGGTGAAAAGGTTTTACAGAAGTCAGCAGCAATATCCCAAAGCAGAGAGGGAGATAAGGAAAGTGTCAAAGACATGTCGGAAAGCAAAAGCCAGGAAGTGCAAAGAGGGAACTTCAATAAGCAGGAAGGGTAGGGGGGGTGCATGAAGTGGTGCAAGAGGTAGGAATAAGGGGAAATCTGCACTTAGACTTCAGAAATTCCACCAGAATGCACCATGGAAGCATTCAAGCAACTCAGACCAGGTTCCCCAAGCACCTCTGGGGTCTCAGCACCAGTTTTCTGCTGTGGAGCTATAGGAGCAGAGATTTAGATCAGACAGTCTGCAGGGCTCCACCACCTTGGGAAAGGAAAGCTGCTCTCACAGCTGTGAGTCACAGTACTGGAAAAGGGCATACAGATGGCCTGCCTATGGCTTTGGGATGGGAGAAGGCTGCTTGCCACACAGTAAACAAAGAAATGGAGTAGGGAAGTTTGGGAAGCAGAGAATGGGTACACATTGTTTGTGCCTACTACACAAAATTCCAGCATTTTTTAATTGGCAGTATTTCACTAGAAGCTAAGCATGGTGCAGCTTCCACCAGAATCCAGTAAGCTACTGAGGGTGGACACTTGTCCTAAACAAACTATGGAAGATCAGCAAAGATACTTTTTCTAAATGCAAAGGAACAGTACAAAAAGGTTTGCATGGATGCTGCAAATCACAAGCAAAGGAGCACAAGCAGTACACAGCATATTCATGAGTATAATGTGTGTGCTGAATCAACTGACACTACTATGAAATCTTAAGGCACAACTTGGAATGGCTTCAGATGCATTTACAACAAAGGCTCTGCTTTTGCCTGTTAGTCCTGTTGGCTGTGGCACTGTATGATACACACAGTCTATCACACCTTGAAAAGCAAAGGATAACTTAGTAGACCAGCCTGTCAGTGTGGCACAGAAGACAGTGAGTAGTAAAGCATACCACCCCAAAACCAATTCTTTAAAGGGTTCCTGGTATCACCTTCAGCCAAAAATCTGGACTGTAAAAACAATGACAGTGACTCCAAATGTCTGCACCTCCTCTCCCTAACAAATGACTGACAGTTCAGTTCTTAATCTGCTCCAGCACCAGGCTTTGCTTCACTGCACCTAGCTGAATCCCTACATCTCTGTCTGACATGAGTCTAGGGGGATCTCCACTCTGTTCTTGGAAGCTGTCTTGTCTTTCCTTTCAGCTGAGTACCTGAGAAGACCAGAAAGATTCTTGATACCCTACAGCCATTGCAGTCACCCCAGAAATGCCATTGGCTTCATGCCTGTGCCACCCTGTGAGCGTTCAGAGAAGCAGATGAGTGCAATTCTCCTACCTTGGTGTGTATAAGCTAGTGAGCAGGAGTGGCAATTGATGGGGTTAGATTTACAAGCTACAGTCCCATAATCCATGATCTGATTGCTGCCTTGGAGTCTCTGTAATGACAGTCACAAGTCAGAAAATATGGAGGCAAGCAGGAAAAGAAATTAAAGCGGAGCAAAATGAGAAAGGGAAGCAGACAATGGAAGAAACCAGTAAAATCACCCAAGCATGTGTAAGGCAGCTGTGCCACATAGAAAAGCCCCAGTACCTGACTTTGTCAGAGCTCTCCACAAAGGCAGCACACAGTGCCCAAGCCCAGCTGCTGATCCCCTGGCCGAAGCTTCCATCTTAATGCAGAATACCAGATTCAGCCTACCATCAGTCAGTTAGCACCTGCAGTTGGTTGTTAAGTTTGAGAATACTCAGGTGAGCTCAGCCATGTGGAGGACACATTTGGGGGTGTTGGTGGGGTGTGCAACATGACTTCTTCTGAGCATGTCTCCTCAGGGGGAAGGAGCTGCCAGTGAAATTTTTGACTGACTGAGACCTGTTATCTCACACACATCCCTCTGGTTCTTACTACTGTCAGTTCTGGAGACTTTGAGGATTATAAAATTGACATTGCACCACCTT
>NW_005054301.1:5925106-5935748 GCF_000277835.1 Geospiza fortis
AGACTGAAAAGGATTTATACAAAAAAGGGCTTAGGCAAAAATGTACAATTCATCTGCTGAGAGAAATGTCTGACAAAAGGAAAGGATCTACTACTAGAAGGCATCACCTTCACTGCCAAAGGACCTCAGGCCCTTTCCTGGGCCTTCCACATCCATGTTATGAATTCAGCTCATAGTGCCACCAGTGCTGGAGAAGGGCAGCACTGTCTTCTGAACAGAGCTGACTCAAGACAGCAGAGAACTGAGATTTTCACACTTTGCTAGTCATGGTTGGTGATGGCCTCCCGAACATTGAGTGGATATCTCTGCTAACATCCTAGAAGAGGAGCCCAGGGTAATACAGAAAATAGACTCAAGCAACCAGTCCCCTCCCTTTCCCTGCATTTTCTGACAGTATCCACTGCAATCAGTTCATCCACGTGCAAACAACTGCATTTATTGCACAGCATGCCACAGGGACATCACACCCTGAGCTCTGGTGTGCAAGTATGAACTAGCAGCTTTGTCAGCAGCACTATGCAAAGTGTGAGCAACCAGGTTGCTCAAGCCCTTACTTAGGCTTTGGCACCTCAGCTTCCTCCAGTCACATACACTGAAACCCACCTGGCAGCTGAGGGCAAGGAGTAAGAGGAATAATCTGCCAGCCTAGGGGCCTAGATAATAGTTACTCAGCTCTACAAAAGAGCAAAGCACTGAAGGCCTCAACACCTTGTCAACACCTTGGGAGAGAAGCAAGCACAGCACTGCCCTACATCTGGCCCTAGCTGGTATGAAGATGTGTGAAACCCTGCAGAACCCCAGAGCCTACAGATTCTGCATGACATTAACACTGAGCAACGAAAGGCCCCAGCAGCTGGCAGAGCTGGGATTATATCCAGTTTGAAAACGCCAACAAAGAGCTTCCCCACAAGCCACCCCTTTTCCTAGAAAGGAGAGAGGTTGGGTGTTGTGCTGAGCTAATAGCAGGGCACAGCAGGGATTGAAGGGGGGTTTACTCACTGTCTGTTCATTTTCCAAATTGGCCTGCTGTCTTCGGAGATCAGCCTTAATGAATGCTGGAACAGAGGGAGGAAGAGAAATGTGAAGGCAGTCAAGTCACCTTGCAGGGCCCAAGTCAATTTCCCCAGGACTCAAACGAGCAGCAGAAGCCCCAGAAGAGACAGAAACATATTACAATGAGCAAGAGAAATCACTCTCCTGGACAAGGCGGAGAACGCCTCTGAAACAGACAGGATAGAGATTCTTTATTGCAGCATGTAGAAGAGGCAACTTTGAGTCCCCAGCCAGAGCCAGGGAAAAAAAGCCTTGGCTCTTCTTTGTAAGCAGAGCAGATGCTTAAAGAGGAACAGCATTGCTATGGGACTGCTGTGTGAGTTCTGCCCTTTCCTGCAGGCACTGTGAAACACAGACAGATGACTCTTCAATTAATTAAGTTGAAAAGAGGGTACATTATTACAGCACTGGACACATGCAGAATCATTTCCAAAGGCATGTGCAAAAAAGTCACAAGTTCCTGCTCTCTATTTATCCAAAAAGGTTTTACATACTAAATGGTTTGCAGGATGGTTTCTACAATGTTTATTACATAAATATTAGCTCTTGCCTGGTATTATAATTAGCTGAACATCCATTACAGCTGCGCAATTGTCCTCTTTAATTGGGTCAGTGGCCCTCTGGGGAGGAAGTAAGATGTCTTCCTCATGATAAACTTAATCTGTGTCCAGTTGGCAGGACTCCTTGACTTGCTGGTCACAGTCCAAACCTCCTCTCATTCTTAGAATCCAATGGTATTTATGGCTCCTGCACTCTTACAATACTTCATCTATCACCTGTCATTGCCAGCCTTGTTTCAGTTATCCCCACCCGGTATCAATTAGTTTCCTTGTTAAGCTCTAATCACAGCATGTGATCTTTGCTAACTACATTTCTAACTTAACCCCTTACCTCAACTGCATACAAAAGACCTCAACTAATGTGCCAAGCCCAAGGCAAAGTAAGAGCAGAAGAACACTGAAAATTTTAATTACCTGTCACAACGGTCCCCAGGAACAGGACAGAACAAAGCAAGAGGTTTCCTGCCTTTGTCCCAAAGCGATCTATGATTTGCCCTTGGCTAATGGTCAAGGCAATACCAAAAATCTACAAACAAACAAAGGTAATGTCAAGCTGTACTGCTATTATAAAGCAGCCCAAACTCTTTCCAATCTTTACCAAAGTATCAGAGCATACAGGCCAGTCAAACAGTTGGCCTAGTCAGGCTAAAGTTTGATTATAAACACATCCAGGGGCATCTCCTTGCAGCTAATGGAATGACAGACAACTCTGATGGGTGGAATCTCATCTCTCACTGGAGACAAACCAGGACTGTTAAGAGCTATGTGTGAAAAGGCAAGGATGACTGGCACCCTGAAGTATTTTCTTAAACAGAATGAGCACCACTACAGAAATGCCATGAGGAACATCATTCAAAAAGCCAGGTCCCAGGGTGCTTAGATCTGCAGTACATTACACCAATAATGGACAAGAAATAGGACTCAAGGCTTGGAACTACAATTTAATCTCTTTGCCTAAAAGGAGGCAAGCAAAGGGAAAACAGCATACCTACCTGTGCTGAGACATTAAGGAGCCCTGATGATGTTCCTTCTGATTCTGGGTATGTCAATTCTGCAGCAAACTCAAAGCCCAGGGGAAGGTATCCTGTCATGAAAAACCTGTAATGAAGTACACAGAAAGGAAGACTCAGCAACTGCCAAAGGAACTGAAGAGGTACAGTACAGACTGTAACTCTAAGCAGCATCACCTCCAGCACAGTCAAACAGCCATGCCAGTCCACAAGCTTTTCACTCTTGTCCACTGATCATCTATGGGGCTGTGGGTACCACCTGCTTTCCAAAAGCTCCCACTTACCTGGAACAATTAAACTGAGCAGGGTCACGATAATGTCCCTGACTCTAATGAAGCGCATACAAGTGAGAGATGGGAAGGGCAAATAGGAGCCATTCAGATGTTCTGGCTCTTCCCAGTCCCTCCCACAGCAGGAGTTCTGCCTCCCTGCTTATCCCCTCCCATCACATGCTGAGGAAAGCAGCCTGCACATGGACTTACCCCAGCAACCCAGCAGTCACAAAGACCACCCAGAGGTGGCCCAGGCTCAGAGTGAAGGTATAGACTATCATTCCCACCAGAGACATGATATAGACAACTAGCGTTGTTTGCCTGCAAGAAAAAGCAAACAGGGTTTTATTTAATCCAGTCCTCCTTTTTGCCCACAGATCTTGGTATAGCTTGTAGCACACGGGTAAAAAAAAAGCATTTGAAAGTTGCAGTCTCTTGGCACTCATACCCAGACAGAGGAACTGGACTGACAGACAGCATGGAAAGGCCTGCACACAGAGCAGCACAGCAGAAGAAAGATCCTACCACAGGTTGACAGGTGCCTGGTCATATATGGTACATGGCACATGAGGGAGAGAACAAAATCCAATTAATCTTTAATTAATCTTTCTTGGGCATCCTCTATACTATAGTGAGTTGAATATACTTACTTATAAGCAGGAGCCAAGGCAATCAAGCACTCTCAAGCAGGAAAGTAAAGGAAAGAGGTGTCAACACTGCTAGAATCTTATGGGCCTATATTTTTCAGTGCTGTCTGAAACAGCTTTCATTGCTGCTCCTTTCTATTGTTTAAACTACCTGCTGTATTTGGAGAGGTGACATGAAAGCCAGGTTGCCCTCACAGCCTCACCCTCAAGCCATGTGAGCATTTAGCATTCAGCCAACAGCAGCTGAACCACAAGCTCTTGTCTGGGTGCACAGGAGACAGACACCCTGTGCTCAGGAGGTATGCCAGTCACACCCTGGGAGCAGCCAAACCTGCAGCCAGGCCGCGCAAGGATCGTCAGTGAGCTCAGCACTGCGAGACACAGGCAGCAGCCCGGGCCAGCTTTTACCACAACATTTAGCAACTGTCATCCTTGACTACACACCAAGAAAACCCTTCCCACATTAAAAAAAACAAGGCTCTTTCTAGTACAAGAGGCAGCAGTAAGTCTTCCCAGTACATAGTTTTGACCAGGAAAAGGAAGGAAAGGAGGAAAAGGTAAATACTTTACCTGACTGAAATTCCACCAGGATTTTGAAAGCAGAACAGTTACCAGAGTTGATAAAACCTTTTGATCACTACCTTTTAGGTAGAAGTTACATGTATTACCACAAGCTACTTGTGTACTTTCTCCCAGATTTAAGTCCTAATCCATTAAAGAATGTGTTTGATATCAGTTCCTAGAATTCCAGTGAAGAAACTAAATCTTAAACTATTTTCACTTTTCCTTTTTAATGTAAATGATCACTGTCAAAAATCTAACCCAAGTAGGCAGTAAGTATTACAATGTGTAAGAAAATGTTTCCAGTACACTGAATTACTACAGATAAATCCAGACTGTTCCAGCTAAGGTTCTGTCCTCCCTCACTGCTGCAATGACTGCAGTCAGTGGGGCTCATGCCCATACATCAATTCCTTCTCAAATATAGGCCTGAGAAGCTAATTTCAGGCTTCAGCTATTGATCCATACTTACAAGGCTCACGAGGCTCATTTAATATACTGAAAGACTAAACAACATGCTGTGGCAAGCATCTTGGGTATTTTGTTTTGTAATTTTGTTGTGTATCAAAGGAGTAGTTAAACCTCTTACCCTCCAATGCTGTATCATTTCTAGAGTATGTTCTTTCCAAAGTTTTCACTGAAAGAAAAATTCAGCTGTGAAGGCAGCATAAAGGGACTGCTTACTTCTGTTATAATCCATTGCAGAGAGCTGCTACATGGCTGGCACAGTGCCTGGAGGCTGCAGAAGGAGAAGAGCTGAAAGACTGACTGAACAGACAAAGAGAAGCCCCAGAGAGTGAAAGAGATGGAAGTAAAAGCTTTTTTCTGCTCAATACAGGTTCCTCAGGTATGTCCCATGAGTTCTTATGCCTCTCATGCCCTAACAAGCAGCCATAGAGATAAGAGATGATTAGGAAAGGAGCTCAAAGCTAGAATTACAGTTCTGTACTTGGGCTACATGAACCAAGTTTGAGCTGGGTGCTCCTTCCATAAGCAGGAGTCTCCAAACTACATAGCAGTTAGTGCTAAAATACTGTGCAGCCCTCCAAGAGGTGGCTGCAGCCCTTGGTTGGAAGTTTAGTCACTGCCAGCAGGGACACTCAGCCCATGGAGTTTTATAATTTTTTTCTCACCACAGCCAGTTTGGGCTCAGTGCAGAGGTCTCAGGATAGTCACACAAAATCTCATTCAGTTTTCTAGGCTTATGGTTCAAGTATTCCAAGGGATTTGTATCTTATTCAGTGTCATGACAGTTGCCAAGTGCTGCACTTGGCCCTTCATCTCCAGGCAAAGGTGAAGAATGAGACAGTGACCAGATGTGGTCAAGACTGTTTCACATTGATGCTATGTCATTAGTCAAGCTGCAAGAGAGGAGCTCAGTTCCCAGAACACGCTGTGCCCCACAGCGAGCTAGAGCAGGCAGACTCATAGCTGCAGGCAAACTCTTGAAGGTGTTCACTGAAACTGCAGAACTGTGTAGAGGACAAAATGGAGAAAACTGATCCTGCCAGGGGTACCTCACCTATCAAGTTTTCCTCACTGACCTCCTTGAATCATTAGGCTGCAGAAGGACAAAATTAATCAACAGACCTTTGTAAAAGAACAAGGCCACAGGCTTGAGTGTTGTGGGAAACACCGACCAGGAAGCACCCTGAAGCCATGAACTGCTGCCTGCTCACCATATACCCTCACAGGATCTGAACAGAGAGCAGTGAATGCAAATCCTGCTGCAGGAAACAGCCTTAAGCACACAAGCAGACTTCTCCTAAACCTGAAAGGCTTAAGACTTAGATTTCAGCAAAACCCTGCTTCGCCGAGCATACCACTGACGACAAGAGAAGGAGATTTAGAGCTCAGCAGTCCTGTAGAAAGACACAAAATTTTGAAGAGGATTTAACTGAGATACTGGTAGATACTGGTGCACAGGGAAACAAAATCCCCTGGGGAAAGACACAGAGGCAGAGTGTTCTCAGGAAGTGGCCTTTGACACCCTGTTCACTAGAGAACAAGAATACTCTGTGGCCCTAGGGGCACTGGGGCATGGAAAAATGCCCAGTTTTAGCTTAATAAGCCTCTTATCATAGCCATAAATCTCATGGGAATGAGAAAAGCATAAAGGAGGAGAAGCAGATTCACAGAGCACATCAGCACTGCATTCTGGTGTTTTTAGCAACCTACTCCCATGCTGGCTCTACAGGGACTGACAATTTTCATTGTCTGGAACAGGGAACAGAGACTATCTACTTAACAGGCTGATTAGTGCAGTGCGTACAGGCTGGAAGTTAGGCATCCTGCCACATTACCTTAGAGAAACTGAGGTTAACCCAACCCTGTGCTCTGGGAAGGAAGCATTGCTATAAAGGCATCAGTGCCAAGTCTCTGTGGCAGAGCCAGAGGGAGATCTGTGAAGGACCTGACACACTTGTCACTTAGATGAACCTAACCAGCCCTGACATTCTGCCTTCCCAGTCACATTCCCAGACTTTCTGAAGAGGCAGATTAAAGAGCCTGCACAAGGGACTGTGAGAAAAAGGAGACCTTGGGGAAAAAAGCCAGGCAGGGCCAGCACCAGCAGGGAACAGGGTTGAAATGAAGAACATATCTCCTGCTGTTCAGTCAGCTCCAGAAGAAGCCTCAGAGTAAGGAATGGGTATGGCCCAGCCCAGCCTTGTCTCACAAGGTCACTTGGACAAGGAAAGCAAAAGTAACATGAGAGTATTGCAGCTGCAAAAACACTAAAGTCAAGCAACATCTGAGGCAACAAATGAACAAGCTGGGAGCAGGAGGTGGGATGAGGGGCACAGGCACATAAAACAGTTTTAGCTGCTCACAGGGATGTTGTGTGCAGCTCCAGCATGCTCTCCTGTATGGACAGGGATGACAGATGGCCTCCACAGGCTCTGCCATGAGGATAGCACATTCCAGGCTGCACACAAGCCTGAACAAAGCCCTTGATCCTATGCTCCCAGAAGATCTCATTGCTGAAGAGACAGAGGTGTCAGATGCTGGAGAAAGGAATGAATTGGAGAAGACTGCTTTGGTTTTCACCACACCCATATCCTTTGGCATTCAGTTTTATGCCACTTTCTTCCTGTATGAAGGTCAGAAGAAAGGACAGTCTTGGTAAATTATTTATATAAGACATATGGCAGGATAGAGTGAAGACATACCCACTACACAAGGACTAACCTTGTGTAAAACAAGCTATGATAAGAAGGCCCAAATTGCTGGTCAGGCTAAGCTGAGAGAGCACTCACCTTCTCACTTGGAAGAGAGCCAAGTGCCCCATTCTAAACCATCTTTTCTCCTTCCCCCAGATTTTTGTACTTTGCATCTGTACAGACCTAAAACACCACTTGGGGGTCTTCTGCCTAGTCACTGGAGAGAGAGATGGGTATTTCTGACATCTTGCCTTATAGAGATGCAACAATGAAAGCAGAGAGAGCTGACTGCAACCAGCTTGACCTGAGGCCATGTGAACACTGCACTTTAAAGAAAAGCATAACCAAAGAGAAGTGCTGATTAATTCAATTCCCAAACACCTCATTCTGAGCCAGACTACCCTACTAACACCAATTCACCCAGCAGTCTCCAGGTGTCACAACCTCATCCATCCTCTGAGCCAGGAACTCGATGTCAAATCTGTAAGGGTCTTCTCCTGATTCCATGATTCAAAGAGATGTGCTGCTCTCAACAAGCCATACCACCAAAGGCAACCCCAATTCTTGCACTGCTCATACATAACCCATGTATTTATTTTAATGGACCAAATTTGCACCTGCTATTCCAAAAACAAGAACAGTGCAGGCACTGCTGCAGGGACTTGCCTGCCAAATAAAAGCAAAAGTGCAAGGCCATTTGGGGCCCGAGCATGACAGATGGGGAAAGCCTGACTTAGCACAGCCTCACCCTTTCAAAGAACTGCTGATGGTACAGTAAAGATCAAACATGCATGTAGAGCTCTGCAATTCCTTCTGTTATTAACCTTCCCCTGCTCCCCTCAATCACAGCTGGATCCCATTCATTTGCTTCCCTCTCTCCAAGCTGACTAAAAAAAGGACTTAATATCTTTCCTTCCTGATTTTCATGTGCTTACCATTTTATTCTTGACACTATCTCAGCAACAGAGGGAAGGGGGAGGGTACCCACCTAGAACATCTGGCATCTTGACAGTTTTTTTAAATAGACTTTCAAATGGGGCTAAATAAAGACTATGTAGCACTCAGAAAAAAAATGTGCTAGTTTCACAGAAATCCATTTTGCAGGCTGTAATGAAGAACAAATTCTTAGCAGGGTTTTTCTTCACCTAAGGCTAAAACTATCTCCCAATAGTCCCTGGGGGTCCATAGAATAAACTCCATGGATGACACAGTCCTGCACTGTTAGCCAGCTCTGCCTACCTATGTGATCCCTCCAAGGAAGGAGCGGACACAGAACAAATACAGGATTTGTGGATTTTTCTCTCTCTCCCATTCTCCCAAATTTCAAGTCTCAGCTCTGCATGGTGAGTTGCAAAGCTCTTCAAGCCTTCATGCTGCAACCTAACCTCACTTACAGAGAGCCAGGAAGATCATCCAGTCTAGCAGTGCCAGCTGAGGCTACCTTACCACTAGCCCTGGGCTGGAAAGAGACACAAGTGACATTGCATGGTTAGCAGTGCAGTTCTAACAGCTGTATTTCTATTTCCCCAGACTCCCATATGAGTACTACTCAGTGCCACACAACCATCTAGACACAGCAACAAACAACCTGCCAATCCAGAAGTCCTCACCTACCTTTCTTTCTTATGAGAGAAGCCAGTTTTCTATTTCTGATCCCTGTACTTCACAGGGAGCTAGAGCCAGAGGCCACTTCAGAAGGTGCAAGCTCACAGCCAGCCAGATTATTCTAAGCTGTCTACAATGAGAATGTGCATTTCTGGGATAATGGTAGTAGGACTCCTCCAGATGAAAAGCTGCTGCAAGGAATAAAACTCTGAAATTGCTTTCAAGTCATTACCAGCACATAACCAGTAAAGCTCCCTCTCACCCAACCTGCTCAGACAACAGGTTGTAGCATAGTTCTTAAAGCTAGCAGAGAAATCAAAAAGCTGGTTGGACCCCAGTATAATACACAAGAGTCTCTCTGTATCACCTGGGATATCCTACAGAAGTGTTTCTGAGGACCAGGAACTGTAGGACAAGCAAAGACTCTTAACTGTCCCTTTGCAGATGGCAGGGCATGCTGGCCAGATCTGCCTTCCCAACTCACAGGGCAACAAACGCAGACTCATCCACCCATAACCCCAATAACCTTATGCCTGCCCTGAATACAGCAGCACGCCACCAACACAATGCCTCTGGGCACTGGATTCAATGTGCCTTTCATTAACTGGACAAAAATTCACAGAGGCTGGTTTGTAAGGGCTGACAAATGGTCTGGTACAGTCTTGATTCTGCTTGTGCCAAGAACTCTCTCATCCCTGACAAAGCAGTTATTGGGCCATCTCATCTTCTCTGTGAGCCTCCCTAGGGACCACCAAACACCAGATCTTGTATGGGCCCAGTGCGGCTAATGCACAGCTCCAAATTTCACCTTACACTAACTGCGTTTTGAAGAATCCTATTTTTTCACTACAAATCCTCCCAATGATTCAGTCTCTAGAGCGGCAACTTGCAACTGCACAGGGTTCCTCCCTGCACAGTATGGAGGAAGAGCACAGTCACCAGGGCACAGGGGCAAACAAGGGACTTACTTGTAGGTTTTGGTTCTGTCCAACCAGAGGCCGGAGATCAGAGCCCCAGCCATCCCCGACAGTATAATGGTGAGTCCAATCCTGCCAGCATTCACCTCCTCCCCCTGTGGTGAGACACATACACACTCACACAAGTGCAGGAGCTAACTCATATCCAACAAAAAGCAAAGTGCACAAAACACAGAGAGGAAGAGACAGCAAAGTTAGTCTTCTCACATGCTTTCTGCTGGTAACACACTAACCAGAACTAGCCTTTGCAGAACACTTTTGGGCCCACTATGAGCCAGTGCTTTCTGGTCCATGAAAAAAAAAGGTCTGGCAATTATGTCTGAGCCAACCCTGAGAAAAATGTGTGCACTGGCCAGCGTGAGCAGATACTCTCAAAGGAGTTAGCATAAAATCTATTAAGCTTGCTGCTAGGATTTGGACCAGATTGACTAGGAAGTACTGGGACTCACTATAAGGCAGAACAGAAAGGAGCTCTGTGGCATGCAGCACCAGCAGCAAGCTGTACAATAACTCAGGTACAGAGGCACCCCACCCTTCTGCCACGACAGCATGAGCATGGGCAACCTCCTGGAACAGATGTCCCAGCAGAAATCACAGTTAGAAACAAGGAGAGGAAATTGCTGGAAGATTTTCTCACAAGTAAATGCTTTCAATTAAGGTGCAAAGGAGCTGTCTTTTCTAGAGCTCACCAGCTTTTGCATGGGGTGGCGTAAAGGCAAAAAGGAACAGCCAACTTGTGTTGGAGAGCAGCAAGCATCAGAGAGGGCCATGAGGGTTGGATGCACTTACTGGGTAG
>NW_005054301.1:5935797-5944480 GCF_000277835.1 Geospiza fortis
CCTGAGAAGGGGATAAAAATGCAGCACATTCAGAGCCTGCTCCTCTCCTGCTGGGCTGTGAAATGGTAGAAACGCAGAGAGAGAAATCTTTGGGACCATCAGTCCAGAACAAAGCTGCAGTGTCTCAGGAGAGTGAGCCAGACTGGCAGACATAGGATACTGAAAGAAATGCAGACCAACATCCAGGCCTCAGCATGCAGAAGGAAGAACCCTGCAGTTTCAGGATGGTTCCTACCTAAGCAGCTAGAGGAACGGCTGTGCACATTTCTGGTACTGAAAGGTCTTGCAACTCCTTCACAGAGTCTCAACCCTCTGAGCAACCCTGTGAGCAGCCAGAATCATCTTTTAGCACTCCAATTTTCTCCTCTGCTCCCAGCCAAGTCAGAAAACTAGAAAAGCATCTGCCTCAGCATCATACCTTGAACAAGGACCTGAGATTCAATAAACAACAGTGTCATTGACCTGTGTATTTTCCTCCCAGGTCATACACAGAGAAGAGCCTGTCACCATTCTCCCTGCTGACAGCCAGTAAATAACATTCTCTCCAAGGCAAGAAATGCCAGAAGACAAGTAGGAGCAAAGCTAATTGGTGAAGCACAGACAGCACTACCCTCAGGCACCTGGGCTGTGTGTCTGCATGGAAAAAGTCTTGCATTTTGAAAGCTATCACTGAGGCCTGAAAAAAAAAAAACGTGAAAGTAATTGTGTTTCTGAAAGAGAACTTACATTAACTGTTACAAGGATCAACCACCTGGTGAAGGTTTCTCAGTATCACCCAAGGTGAGAATGAAACTGTTGGGGTGATACTGGTCAAGCCCTATTCAGACACTCAGCTGCATCTTACATGCAATTCTCGTTGGTTAAATGCCTTTCCCAAAGGACAGAAAACCCAACAGCTTTGTTGAGCAGGCAGCAACATACACATGTGCACTGGACCAGCCGTACTGCAACGGCTGCACTCTCACCTTGGGTGATACTGAGAAACCTTCCCCAGGTTGATGAGGTCTTAACAGTCAGTATATAACTTTCTTCTCAGAAAGTCATCTACATTTGCACTTCGTTTCTCTTCAAGGCTTCAGTGATTCTGATGGGTGGAGGGAAGGGGACAGATTTTACCACTGCAGCTGACACATCTATGGGCTCCAAAAGGAGACATGGTTTTAAAAAGTCTGGCACAGATGCCTGAAAAAAAAACCAGATACATGTCAAGTTCCTCCTTCCTACTTTTCCTCTCTAAGCCTCAGCTAAAAGCAGAAACTAACAACACAGGATACAGAAGTGCAGTCTAGCAGGCAGAGCTCTGACAGAGTGAACAAAGCTCTGAGCTCTGCTAATCCTGAAGTCTCCCATCTCCTTTAAGTACTGTTGAAGATTGCATGCAAGATGTTTTCCATTACCATCTGTATGGCTGATTACGTTGTCAAGTGAGCAGTTTGCTTTATCTCTCTCTTTGAATGACCACATTCACACCTCCCTCGGGAAAAGACCTCTGCTGATAACAGACTATTGAATATCAGTGCATGACTGATAAGAACTATAACATCCCATTGTGAGATGCTCCGCCCAGAAGGAAGAGCCAAGCACTGCTACCCCATATACTCTGAGATTCTGAAATAGTAGCACAGCTTTTCTCCACGGGATTCCCCAGAAGAACAGCAGCTGCCTCTTCCTCCTGGATCTTCAGAGGAAGACTACATCCTTCTCTACAGATCCCCCTTGCTCCAACAGAACCACCCCTGATACTTCAGAGGACTGCAGCCACATTTTCAATCGGCCTGCCACCAACACCCTGACCCACAGGGTGTCAGGTTGGGTTCTGACTCTGTCAGTGTTGTGCTAGTGGACTGCATTGTTTATTTTTATTTTTTTCTCCCTATTAAAGAACTGTTATTTCCTGCTCCCATACCTTTGCCTGAGAGCCCCTTAATTTAAAATTATAGCAATTCGGAGAGGTGGGGAGGGTTTACATTCTCCATTTCAGGGGAAGCTCCTGCCTTCCTTAAGAGACTCCTGACTTTCCAAACCAAGACAGGTATTTAGCAATCCTGCACCTAGCCCAGTCTTCCACTGAGCACTGGATATCTGTTGCAGTACACAGCACTATGAGCAGCCGCAAGATTGGCAGCTGGAGGGTGCATCACTGCCTTCACACACCATCTCTGACAACATTACAGTTTACTGTGAGGGTGGTGAGGCACTGGAACAGGCTGCCCAAAGGCATAGATGGAAGTGTTTAAGGCCAGGCTGGACTGGACTCTGAGTGACCAGGTCTAGAGGAAGGTGTCCTTGCACATGGCATGGGGTTTGTCAGAACTAGATGATCTCTAAGAGCCCTTCTTATGATTCTAAACCATTCCATTATGAAGCAAAGCTCACTCCATAGCTGTATGGCACAGACAAAGACTCTTATGCAAGTGATCCCAAATATTGCCTGTGACAATGTTGCCCACTTCAGAATCATCTGTCAGAAGGTTACAGGAGAGGCTAGTAAATTGAGTGACATGCTCATTAGGCAGGAGAATCGACCCAATCCTTACTAAGAGTTACTCAGAAGACTGGAAACTCGAGCAGGGCCAGCAGCCAAGGATGGGGGAGAACAACTGGAGATCTCACAGCAAGGAGGCGCCCTCCAGCCTTAAAAGCTGTCTCTTCGCAACACTTGGCTATGGCAAAATAGCTAACACCCTAAATTAGCTTCATCCTATCTCCACCTCTGGAGCACCCCGCCCACTAGGTGACACCACAAGCTGCAGTGCAAGGACACGGGAGTATGGCAGATCAGCATAGTCCTTCTGTTTCTTCACTTCAAAGCTGGGCATAAACATTAACCACTCATTTGTGCCCCTCTATTTCTCACCCAGGCAAGAGGACAGCAGCCTTGTAAAGACAGCCAGGTGCTGCTCTGGTAACTAACACTGTCAGTAAACCAGCTTTACAGCAGCTCTGTGATCCTTGTGATTTCCAAGACAGGGAAGAGCCTCTGCTCCCAAGCTGGGCAAAAAGTAAGAGTTGGCAGCAACACTTGGCACCAGAGACAGGTAAAACATTCTAAGAATCAAGACAATGTGTCAAATTTGCATATGTGAGGGCTGAGAAAAGTTGTAGGCATTTCATATGTCACAGCTGCTCAGCGAAGCTTCTCTGAGAATTATAGCCGTTGGAATGACGATAGAACAGGTAATGGTTGTTTCCAACAGGAAAGTGGCCATTTGCCCACCCAGATGAGGGAAACCAGAACTAGTAGCTGGGAGCAGGACATCTGAAGGTCCAGCACCACCTGATTCTGTACCTAGTTATCACGGTTTGCTTGTAATGTAGAATAATGTTTTTGATACCCCAGTGTCTCCTCCATTTTATAGAGGCCAGAACAGGGAAGTTCATTGCCTACAGCTCCAAACAGAGCCCTTATTAAGCTTCAGACTAGAACCCAGGTCTCCCAAAGGTAGGCAGCCTATTACCTACTTGCCAGACTCTCTCTTGTTCACCCTTGTAATACTCCCCAACAATGGCTCCTTATGCAGTTCTCACTGCCCTGCCTCCTCCTCACTGCCCCATCACCATTCCAAATGCTGATTTTTTTAAGCCTGTCTTATGACTCCCATTCTATTACCCTTTCCCAGAATTTCCCACCCTTTTCCTGCCTACTGCCTCTGACTAGCAATATGCTCTCCAATGCAAAGCCCAACCCCATAGACTTGGAATTCCTTAATGCCCATTCCATGTTATACCTCAGTTTTATGGAAGAAATGTCAGCAGCCTTGGGGAAAAGGTTCTCTGAGGGCTTTCCTGAAAATCAGTTCACTAGCACCTGACATAGCAGCAGTAACACCAGTTTCCAGCACTGCAAGTCTTGCCATAAGAAAGGAATCATTGGCTGTTGGTAATACCAAGACCTCAGAGGTTTGCAGATGTGTTCTGACCTGTCATTGTGGAAAGATCCTCATTTTTTCTACAGCCAGAAGAGATGGACAAGCAGCAGGTTAGCTCCTCTCTCCCTTGATAGATGCTAGCACAAAAGCCAACAGGCTGCAGATATCTTTATGTTAGGTAGGCAGGATGACTCAGTTGTACTCATGTGGCTGCAGATGTCTTAAATCTCGGCCAACGTAACTTTTGACTTGAGTAGGAAAAACTGTCACCATTTTAAACCCAGACAAGCTAAAAAAAAAAAGTTTCACAGCATAGTTCCCTCTCTGAGTAACAGTCACCATCTCAAGTCAAGCTGGAGATTGGCATGAGGCTGACACAGAGAGGAACAGAAAAAATGCACAGACCAGCAGCAAGAGCCACTGAACAGGTTTTCCACACTGTTTGTGACTGCCAGAAAAGAATTATCCCAGGATGGTCAGATTCTAAACATGCTCTTTGTACTGAGAGCCCTCCTCTCTCCTCTAGGACTTATTTATACCTATTAGAGCAAATGCTTTCCCCTTTCTTTTTCCTGAAGGGTAAGTGTGAACTGAGCAGAAGATACAATCCAACTTTAGACACAGTCTGCCTGACAGATTTTTCGGTCTTCACTTTCTGAGAGGGTATTATGTACTATAGGAAAAAAAAGCCAAACCCAGCAGCTGCAATGCAAACCAGGAGAGTTTAAGAGCAATCTGAGAGGGGCATTTCTACTGCACTGAGAAGGAAGGGAGCAGAGATTCCAGCAACTCCAAAGACCATTAGCATCCTCAGCAAGTACAAAGCCACCATCTGACTCTCTCCAACCTGCCTACTCATCCACAAGGTCTTTCAGATACAATTGCTCGCAGAATGTGCAGAACTTTCAGCAATATTTAACCATGCCCCTGAGAAGCTTCCATAGCAAGCTGGTAGGAAGACTGAGGACAAAACTTCCCACAGACTAACTGGCTACAGTACACCCTATTATGCACCCAGGCAGAGACCACAATGGCCTTTCT
The DNA here is from genome assembly GCF_000277835.1 of Geospiza fortis. Lineage (NCBI taxonomy): Eukaryota > Metazoa > Chordata > Aves > Passeriformes > Thraupidae > Geospiza > Geospiza fortis. Next base: position 5,940,708 of record NW_005054301.1, read on the forward strand.
GCTAGTAAGAAAAACACTTTTCTATATGCCAATTCAGCATCAGGGAATAGATGCAACACATCACACTGCCCTCAAACAAACAGACCGAGAATGCTGAAGAGAAGCAAGCAGCAAATTCAGCATGCAAGGACAGATGGCATAAGATATTCTCTAGTCCTTCCTCCCAATTGCTTCACAGGGACCGCCTAGAAAGCTGACAGTCTGCACATCTGCATACTCTATATGACCTCTACAGAGATGCTTGGCAGTCATATTCATATCCTTGCCTTCAGAAATGACTTTCACTCAGTTCTATGACTTGCACTCAGACACTTCCATATATTTCTTATGTAAGCACTTAGATTGGTTTGCTGCAATTAGCTAAATTACTAGGAAAAAAAAAAAAAAACAGATAAGGGAAATCCCCTGAACAGCAAATAGTCAAAGACTGGGAGAACAGTTGTAGGGACATATCACCCTCTGCGTGCTTGCCCTCCTTTTGTTCTTCCCTGCTGCATTCACTGGTAACCACTGCTGAAGAGTACTGGGCTCTAAGGATCCCTGGTCTGTGGCAGCACAGGGGAGCTATCTTTGTGTTCCCCTAAAACAACTCAAGCCAGCTACTGTCCCAGCAGAGTACAGAGAGGAAGGGAGAAACTGTGATAACTGCACAAGAAGAAAGGAGACCAGACCTTACCATAAGTGACCATAAGCAGCAAAAAGTTGGCATTGCGGAGCAGGCGGAGGATTGACTGCACGTAGGAATACTCCGCAGCTGGTCTGGACTGGATCAAGGCCTGAGCTCGGCTTGGAGGGCTCGGGGGCTTCTCTTTGAAGACTGAAAGCAGACACAAAGTACACCTGTTTGTAATGGTGCAGTTGAGGGGCCTGAGTATACACTGTGCCATTTGAGGGATGGCAGAGGTGCTGCTAGAACCAAGTGTACAAAACACACCATTTTCCTTAAGCTTTGATCTCCATGCATGAACTTATCCAGGAACAGGAAAGAACAGCTCTCTTCCAGCAGTAGCTCCTGTCACCTTCCCAAGGGAAACATCTTGCCTTCAATTAGATTTTTGTGTAGGCAGTGTCCAGCAGCACCAAAAGAGTTCTCAGGACTATTATCAGCCTTTGTCTCTAGAAGGATGACCATCCAGGTGCAAAAGTGTTATGTGGATTTACAAATGACAAAGTAGAACTGGACAAGTCAGTTGACAAAGGCGGCCTAGTGTTCTGCAGTGGCCAGTGCCCAGGGAACAATAACCTTTGCCAGGTTTTATTTCAGGCCAAGCCATCTGCTGCCTCTTACTATCATTAAAGTAGCATCCAGAAATCCCAGTCACAGGTGATACTGCTGTGCCAGGTGCTAGACAGGCATTTTTGTACCTTGTCTATTCCCTGCCCCACACTATTTGAAGCTACATCTGATTCAGCCATCAGCAACAGAACAAACTGGTAAGAGGAGCCTATCAAAAAAATTGCATGGAATTCAGCAACTAAACTCAGCTCTCCAGTGAACATGCCAATATTTCATGCTAAAGATCTGGCTTCAACTTCATGTGTTAAGCAGGGAATTGCATCTCTTGTGTCCTACTACTGTCCTTCATGCTTTTTTCCCTCCACTCATAACTGGGATCATCTTGTTCCTGTGATGCCATATAATCTGCCTCTTTCTACTCTTAAGGGGTAGGCAGGTCTCAAGACATAACCCAGCAGCCAGCACCCTGTTTGTAGGGAAGATGACTATGAAAGATTTCTGCTGTTTTTTAAAAGACTTACTCATGCCTGGAATTTATTATGCAAGCAATGGACAAAACTAACGATTTGGCAGGCTTGCTGACAACCTCCCTTCAACATGTGCTGTTCATCAAGGGTTTGAAGCAGCAAGATACAGTATTGCATGAGCCTGTCAGTTGCATGGTAGGCCACCTCCCCAGATGGCCAGCCCAACCCATCTCCTGGCACACAGGCCCCCGTCACACATTGGCTGATCTCAGTCCCATCTGTTTTCATGTGCACACTCCCATCTCCTTACCTATAATGACCAGGATGAACAGGGCTGATGCCACACCTGCAGTCATGAAGAACATGATGCTGATGTGGTAGGCCAGCTTGTCCACATCCTCCACATTAGGGATCAGAACTGGAGGGACCAGAAAGCCTGCAGCAATGCCAAGCTGAGGAGAGAGAGAAGATAAACAGAGGCATGACATGAAACTGCAGCAGTGCCAACTACCCTACAGCTCAGTTGAGCCTGATCCAATTTCACACCCAAGATGAAAATCTTCTTTACCACCCAACAATTAAAAGTCAGATACCCATTTCAATTAGGCCATAAGAGACGTTTCCCCACTGCAATTACAACTGTCAGGATATTCAAGGCAAGGTTTTACAACAATTGAGCAGAATGAATACCTGGCTTCATCAAAGTGGAGGTCTTGCCTGCCCTGACCTCCCCCACAAATATATGTTCCTGTTCACATACACATCCCATTCCTTACCTTGCCCCTGCTCTAGAGCTGGCCTGATCACCTGGTAATCCACTTTTGCTCATTAAAAATAGCAGAAAACAAGACCATCAAAATCAACCAAAATATTTGCTGGGTCCATTAGTTGAACCAATTTATTTTCCAACCACATAAGTGCAAGGGCAGAGACACCTGACCACTCTACATAACTGAGATATTAATCTGGTTCAGCCAACTTTGAAACAGTTTCAAATGAGCAGCCTCTCAGGACAAGGCTCACTCTATGACCACCAGGAGAACCTAGAAGAGCATCAGGGTTGAAAGCAAAGGAAGTGTTGACAATGTCAAGGTTGTTTTAGTACTGGAGCTTGGCAACTGTCCCTGGAAAAACTGCTCTGAAGTGTACAGAAAGCAAGGAAGACAAGTTCTGTGCAGCCCATAAACCTCACTGAAGCATGTCAGCACAGAGCAGAAGACCCAAGAGCCCTGTAACCCAGGCATGAGCTTGGACAACTTTCCCAGGCTGTCTTCTAGCAAAACCTCCTTGTGCTCTCTCTGACATGTCTCCATGTTTCTGGGATGCTGATAGACTCATTCTGGAAGAGCTGACTTACTGGCCAAGACAAAGATCTCAGAACAAATATATTTCAGTTGCCATATCTCGCAGTTAGGCTAAAAATCAGCTGTGCCACCCTGCCCCAGAAAACTCTCCACAAAATCCCTACTCCTCCATCCAGCTGGTGTATTTTTCAGATAGGAAGAATGCTTAGGAGTCAAACAGAGCTATCTGCTGTACTCAGGCACCATATTTAGCTTACAAACAAGTGACTTTCAACCATGTCTGGCCAAACTTCTCCTGTGTCAAACAGTATCCTCCACTGGGACCTGGAATATCCTGGGTCACAATGAGCAACAGATATCTAGACTAAATTCATTCTCTCAGACATTGCAGGGAGCTAGTGAGAAGAGCCACTGAGAGATTTCAGATGTGCCCCACCAATTCAAGGCACTGTCAAGAATAAGAACATTTGAGGTTTGGTTACATAGACTGAAGACAAACCCAAGCTGTGCCATCCCAGATAGCAAGTCAAGGACTGAGTTTAGGAGGAAACTTTAAAGATCATTAGGGAGGATAAACCTTCCTAACACCCACATGGCACAGACAGACTCTGACACAGGACTAAACTTGCCAGAGCCCAGTTTTGCTCAGATATGACCTATGCCCAGCCTCTCATCACAGCAACTCAGGCTGACTCTCCTCCTCTGCACTGCCCATTGACTACAGTGAGCACAACTATCATGGTTTAGAGGCTTCAAGGTCTAATC
>NW_005054301.1:5944502-5949526 GCF_000277835.1 Geospiza fortis
CACAGAAAAGGTAATGGCATCAAGCACAGAAGCTCTCAGAGATGGCTGGTAGAGGGCAGAAGCCCGCTTGCCTCTGCAGCACATTTATTTTGCCCTCCTTGAGGCCAAGTGCAGGCCTGTGCCTCTGGTGTGCCTGGCCAGCCCAGGACACAGCCAGCCTGGGCTTCACTCCTATCTCCAGAGCATTTCTGAAGATTTAACCTTTGAAGAAGAGACTCTCAATATTGCTCCTTTCCATTTGAGGGAAGAGTCCTATTGAGTCTCATAGATCAGGTTTTCCATGTGCCCCCCGCCCATTCCCAAGTAAGGTTTACAAACACCTTACTGGAAAGTGACCTTTTGTTTTACCACTGTTTCATTCTTGGAAGAACTAAGCTGGATTCCTGTGCTAGGTACTTCTTGGCTTCCTTCTCTCTGCAATCACATGCAATCACATGAGCTGCTGAACAGCAGCAAACCAACAGGAGAGGAGAGACCCACGCTTTATTCTGACCTCTGACACAAGTTTCTCCAGGACCACAGCTGAGATTCAATCTTTTCCAGTCTCCCTCCAGCTGCTCAGTCCTGAAACAGGATCTATCTGATATACCTAGCAGAGAAGGTATTGATAGTCTGTGTTGCAAATTGTTTAGAAATCTTTTTCTGGGAGGTCCTACAGTCATCACTTACCCAATGGGCCACAGACTCACCCAGCTTTCTTGAACTACTTGTTGGCCTTTTCAGAAGGATTTTCCTGAACAACTTTTCTAAACACAAACAGATGTTTTGTGCTTTCTCTTCTCCTCCTCCAAAAAGAAGCAACTTTTATCCACTAGAAGTTCATTATATCTTTCATAAGAATCAGGTAGCAGAATGGACAAAAAATCAGAGCAATAGGAGCTACATTTTATATTTCAGAGCAACTCATGCTCTTAATTCTGTGAAGATAAGGCCCTTTGACTTGACTAAAACTGAAGATTTCCTGAACACTCACAGACCCTGGATTATTCATACCATTTTAAGCAAAGAAGACAAGCTCTCAACAACATGATGACTATTACACTGCATATACTTTACCTTTCACAAGGAGATTTTTAGCCTGGTTTTCAGCAGGTCAGTGTGCACATTACCACCAGCCCACAGAAACACTGTAACCAACTAACCAGAAAATTTAGAAGATGTCTTAGAAAGGGAAAAATCACCTCTCCCGTCTCCACACCTTGCACATCAGGGAAAATAAAGCAATGTAAAAATAAGGTTAGTTCTGTAACAGTCCATGCTACCCTCCTCACAGACACCATCAGTCATAAGGGATCATAATGGACCCTTGTACTTAATTTGCATCTCCAACCTCTGTACAGGCAGATAGGTCTCCAATACCTATACAGATAAACTTGTTCTCAAAATTTGGTACATCACTCAGAATCCTCTCACCCAAAACACCCAGCACTGTCCTGATCTCTGAGGATCCCTCCAGGAGATCAGGCTGCTGGCACTTTATTTTAAAAAGGCTTTGGGGTAATTTTTAAACACACTACCAGGAAAGTCAACAACTACAACAGAGAGCACTGTTCAGATGACTTACTCTTTAGAGACTAGTAAAGGATAGAAGGAATGTATTTCCTACCTGAATTTTGTGAAGGATCAGTCACAACAAGAACAACATCATATTCAATATTTAAGTGCGCACAAGAACAGGCAACAAAACCAAGAGCACGTAGCTACGAAGGTGGTATAAATGTACCCAAAGTCTTGAAATTGAAAATGACATGTCTAAGGTTAGCTGCTAAGAGTCTCCTGAAGTGATGTACCAGTACCAGTGGTGTACAACCAGTGGTGTAAATGAGTGATCAATGGAGGAGTGCAGGAGTGGACCTCCACCTCAAAGAAAACTACGAGTCAGCAACAGGAACGCAGAAGCCCTGTAAAATTCCATATATACCATTTATACCTACCTATAAGTAGGTATAAATGTTGACAGAGGGGACCACCAAATACAGAAGGTCAATTAAAATGTTAAAAGACAGAGAGATGCTGCAAAAGCAAAAATACACAACAGTTAGAAATTTTGACAATGCCCTTGCAAGCTAAATAAGCGTCATGACAGGGATGATGCAGAGACTGCATTTTTTGATTCCATAAATACCCTTTTCTGAGGAAAACTTATAAGAGGCAGCACAATTTGTGATTTCAACCCAGAACAGCACAGTGTGACTATGATCAGTATTACAGAATGGTTCTGTACTGGATGAAAATTCAGTTGCCTTGCAACAGTGACAAAAAAAGGAAACACCCTGCAAAACACTACGGCAATATATAACTCAAAAGAGGAAGCTGCTCAAAAGGAAAAAAGTGTGTTAAAATGGAAATTAAGAAGAAAATCCTAAGAAATTAAATGCTTTTAAATGTCACTAGGATTGTGCAAAAACACTGAGTCAGAGGCTCACTGTAAGCCTAGATAATATTAGCAAAATATTTTAGAATAAAGGAACCACAATTAAGTAAAAAATAAAGACAAACAACCACAACAAACAAGCCCCCCCCCCAAAAAAAAACCAAAGAAAAAAAACCACCAACAAGAACATAAACCACCAGCTCTAAAATTGGACATTATTCCTTCAAGCAAAGAAAAATGACAGCAAGCTGGACCAAGCTAAAGCAAAACCATAATTAGGCCAAAAGAGGCACCAGAACAGCTTTACAAACTAAGTCAAAACTCTCCAAACACAACAAAATCAGGAAACCTGACAGAAGGGTCAAAAGATGATCAGTGTGGAAGGAGAACATTCAAGAAAGAGCTCTTGGACCATCATTCATGACATGATGCCTTATGAGTGGAAGATATCACTCAATTTTTTTTCAACTAATTTTTTCCATGAGGCACCAGGACCAGTTGGTATTCATTTACAAGTTCAAAAGAACAACTCAACAGAAAATCCACACTACTTGCATACAAACATACTAAATGGCCTGTTACCCAATATTCAAAGAGAAAAGTGATGCTAATTTTTAGGAGGCTCAGCATAAGCAGAAGTCCCAGGAAACCCCGAAACCAGCAGCCAGCTGGTTTGGCCAAGTGGACAGAAAGTGTTGCAATCAAAAGATCTATGCTTTGATAAACACCAATACAACAGGCTTTTCAGAAACCATGATTTCAGTATGGTCTTAGCAACTTCCTAAGCCAAGACTTTGGAGAGTGAGCAGGATACATCCCAGATTCCCTCTGGATTCACCCAGTGAAACTCATTTGAGGAGATGCTTGCTCCAGAGCTCTGGGCAACACAGGACCTCTGATACTCTGGGTATCAAAGCTCTGTCCTAGGCCCTCCCTCCTTTTCCAACTGCAGGTGCCCCTCAAACTGTAACCATGACATTTCACCAGAGCAGCTGAACCTTCTGACCCTATAATTCATGTATCATGACCTGCAGAGAGCAGACAGCTACGCCCTTCTCACACCCCGTGCCTCCCAACTGCACATTGGCTTCCCAATACTTTGCTATCAGCACACATCCCAGCCATATAAAAGGCTACAAGAGAATTGAAAATGCCCAACTGAGGTGCTGTTTAAGCAGAAGCTGCCAGTTCCTACACAGTAAACTTCTGTATGAATTGGTGTCCAGAACATGCTTCTTCCATACCACTGACAGAAAAACTAGAAGAGCCTATTGAAATCCAGATAGTCAGGAAGCCAGTGTACATTTCGGCACAGTTTGCATAACTTTCTTGCAGTGTTTTAAGAAAAAGTACGGAAGTACACAAGTTGTGGAAGGAAAAACTGTAATCGAGCCTTGTGATGAGAAAAGACAGGGCTTAAGCTTGATTTACTTTCCCACTAATGTGGGAGACACTTTGCTTCTCCAAACTGCACTTGCACAACCAAAGCTCATGTGCAAACACAGCAAACTCCCTTCCACATCACACTTCTGCTTCTGTGGCATCATCTCATAAAGCTTCATATGGTGCAATGCTGTACAGTGAAGACCGGTCAGAATTCCCCTGTGCAAGTCATTCAGGGCTTGGCAGCCTTGAATGCACCTTCCCCCAGTCTGTTGGGAAAGAAATGCAACACAGCAAAACAACAGCAGTGGACAGGAGAGAGAACAAAACAGAGGGGTTTCAGCTACTTCAGCTGCTGCTGGAATCCTCAGTGAGAATATGCTTTGGTCAAGGACCTACTCCAGTCACCTAACACAGACAATCCTGGATATCCTGCAGGGCAAGTGCTGAGGCTGCTTGCTGGCCCTCCCATCAGAAACACTGCAGACATTCATTTAACTCCCATGCAGAACTTAATCCAAAAGCCAAGTCCTGTGAGAAAGAAAGGAGAGCTGCCTTTGGTGTATGTCTGGGAAGGGAGCACCAGATGAAATGGGTAGAATAAGTTCATTTCAGGCTCTCATGTCCATTTATAGAAATGGAGGCATTTCTGCAAAAGCCACATTGCTATTTGGTCAGCACACCCTCCCACACTGAGCCACATCCAGGATCTTGGAGAGTTAGCCATAGAGCACTCCTTGAGATCCAAGTGCTCTGATCCACCCTGTCCTTTTTTTGTCAGGGAGGGAAAGGAGACAAGGCAGAAGAATGCCAACCATTAACTACTATCACTACAAGCAACTATGCCAACATTAGCTACTGCGACTAAAATCTTCTCTATTCTGATAGCTAAAACTGAGAGATACAGGGCCAAGCTAGAGAGCCATGAGACAGATCCTGTCCATATTTTTAACAGGGATTTGAAGGGATGGGAATCCTCCTGCAGAGACAGAGCAGCCAAAGAAGTTCTAGAAGTCCACTCAAAGACTGGAAGACAGGGACTCCACAGGACATGATACATTTCCAAAATTCTTCTTAGACTTTAAGATGCTGCCTTCCCTGAAGGGCAAAAGGTACAGAACAAAGTTATCAGTGAGGCATCAAACAATGGCACATGCCCAGCACAAACAGCACTGTCGGATCACCAGCTCAAAAGCAATGGCTATTCAGACATTGCAGACCCAAGTACATGGCAAAACCCACCTCAGCCACTGCCCCAGGCAGACTC
>NW_005054301.1:5949536-5953770 GCF_000277835.1 Geospiza fortis
CCTCCAGGAGTGACAGAGAGAACATTTCCATGAATTTCATTCACAGCTTATCACCAGGTTTGTCCATTTTAAAAGCCATCACCTAATCAGTTCAAGACTGGGACTCCCAGCAGGCTGCAGATACCACCTAAAACCTCTGCCTCAGGCTGTTTCTGTTATGAAAGCCCTAAATATCTAAAGTCACATTGCAGCTATATCAGAACAGGGACAGATCCTAAGATCAGTAAGGTGCTGCATGATTTTTTCTCTAAAGCAGAGCTTTAATATAAGGCTGAAGTTTTCTTTCCTCCCAAATCACATCACTTTTTTTCAAGTCATGCTTAAAAAAAAAACAGAAAAAAAGGCAAAATTACTGCAAAAAGATAATTTAACAGGCCCACATCCTTACTCCCAAGCCTATCAGTGGCTTGTTTCTCTGTCAAGACAACAAGAAGCAGGAACAAAGTCTCTCTCTCAATCAACAAAAAAACCCAATACTGGTGGCAAAGCAATACAAATCAAATCCACAAATGTTCTTTGTCTGTGTGCAACACAGTTATACACTTCTCTGCATGCTGCCCATGCCCCTTGCCCATCAAGTGACAACAGGGAGATAAACTAGTTAGAGTGAGATATGCATAAAACTCAGGCACAGCAGTTCAGCATGCACCATGGCAGCTGAAGGAGAGAGCTGGTACCTGGCCATCAGACTCCAGCTTATCAATTTCAAAATGCCATGAAAACTTACTACCTAAACATCCCCGCCGCCATGTTAGTTCTGTCATGCCAAAGGACCACGTGCCTCCTCATCCCCACAAAACAGAAGAGCAAGTGTGCTCAATGAAGGGGCAAGACGTGCTGCTCCAGCAAGCACCACACACTCCTCCAAATGCCACTATCTCAGGTCCCTTCCCACAGCAGTCCTGTCACCAGGGAGAGTGACAGACAGTCTGCCATCAGCACAGAAGGTCAGAAGCCTGTCTGCTGCTGGCCGCCAGGTGTGAACCACAGTCCCAAACAGGGACACAGATGATGAATCAATACAACAAAATGGTAACAGCATGGCCTTACTCAGACTGCTCTCTCCTATCCACCTCATGTGTGGGACTTCACACAGATATCCAGCACCGAGGTGCTCCACAGGGAGCACTGCTGATATAGCAGGAACACTACTACTGACAGCTGTATTTCATAAGCATGTCAGACAAATCCCTGCCAGTATTAAAATACGTCTGAAGAACATTAGTGAACTCTCCATAACACTTCTGCTTCTTTACCCCAGATCTTCAGCATGAGGAAGAGTCCCCATATAGATTTTTCCTAGTCTTTCAAGCAATGAGAAGCCAGTAGTATTTCAATAACACTAATATATTAATGCCAAGGCATCTTATAGGCAAACTTTATTCTATACCTCCCCACATATGAGCTTCCACGACAAGGAAAAAGAATGGAAAAACACCTATGTATCTTCCTGTTAAATGTGGAAAAGTAAAATGTCATGAAAACCAGCAGGGGGTAAACAAGAGAATGTGATCATGTCCACAGGTGTTCACACTCTTCTAGAAGCTCTGGGCACTGATTCAAGAGTGCTCAATGTAATCTGTTTTTGCACTTCAGATACCACAGCCAACATATGGCCAGAAACAAGTGAGGTGATTCTAATACCTTTCTAGGGATTGTTTGTTTTTTTTAAAGGGCATTTAACACCTGGTCTGATTGATTCAATCATTTACTCTTCAGGGCTAACTTTGAACTTGAAGGTTACCATCAGTCATCAAGCAGAGGCAGTGCCCTGAGCAAACATGGTCCTGGCAGAAAGGGGTTCCCTCAGGACAGCACTGGTGAAGTGCAGCCAGGCACCAAGAGAGCAAGAGCAGAAAGAGGGCAGGTATACCAAATAAAGAAGCAGTGACATTTTCCTGCTTCTTCATGCAGTTGCTTGCAATTATTGATGGAGAGGGACAACAGTGCTTGGTATTCAATAATAATAATAATTAAACTAAGTGACATGGCAAGGAAAGGAACACTATGCAGTTGTAGAGAAACAAGCATAGGGAATAATTTACCATACTGCAATTACAAAACCACTGTACTATACCCTTTGCTAACACTCTCTAATATAGTCTTTAACTACACTCAGGAAAAATGTACGCCTCTATTTCTTCTCCCTGCCCAACCTCACCAATAAACAAAATAGCTAGGTTTCATCCACTGGGATTATGCCTGACTATGGGAATAAATAGGTCTTCCCTATGGAGTTATGCTCTGTCTTTAGTCACTACCATTTCTGAATTCTCTGGTTCTCTAAAAGGAAAGTCTGGGCTTACAAAGCAAAGTCTATGTACTGAACTGAGGTCTCATTGTCGTGTCAGTGCAACCGCTAGAGCAGTGTGGAGCACCAAAAGGGCAGCGAAAGTTTGCTTTTCACAACCGTTACACTAAGCCACTCCTTTTGGGATGCTCATGACTCCACACAGGCAGACAGCCTCATTGTTTGGATTTCTAATGCACACTGCTGTCTAACTCCGCCTGAATATTTTTTTTAAAGTCTGACAGCAAAATGCTCAGTTACTTATTGGCTCATGCCAAGTTATATGCCTTCCACTCTAAAGATTCATTTAAAAACTTATAAAAACCAGGCCACTAGAAAGGATGATAAGAGCAAAAAGGATAGCTTAGGTGCACTCAAGTAAAGAGAAGTATGTTTTCTCTTTCCTGAAGATGTAAAGCAGGCCCCTTAATTCCCTAGCGCTGTTCTGCAAACTTCTGTTCCTCAAATACCATCTCCAAGCATTCACCTCTTTTTACCGCAGCAGTATCTAAATAAATACAGAAGTACAGGAAGAAGCAGTCTGCACTAGAAGCTACCTGAATTGAAAACCATTCAAATCAGAATGGCAGTCACTCACAGGCTGAACCGTCCAGGGTGGAGCACAGAGCCACATGCAGGGGAGTACACTGCATCTCAAAGTAATGGGCACAGGCCCAGCAGCCAATGCCACGTTCCACTTTCCTCTTCCTTTGGTCAGGGCCGCAGAGCCAGGCTCACTTCACTTATGCCTCATTGCATCAGTATTGGCATATTTACTTCATTCAGCTGAATGAGCAGGTGTTCCGGTGCAAGGGTCAAGAAGATATTTCCCTGATCCTCTCAAAGCTGTGTAAAAAAATTATCTCCTCCAACTACAAGAAAAGAGTCTCACAGCTTGAGCAAGTGTGGGTCACTGGCCTCAGACACCTGTATTGATAAAAGAGTGCTCAGGGAGCTGAGCTCACACTGGCCTGATGGAACTTTTCTTTTTCTCAGAGCAACTGCTTGTGTAAACACTGTACCTACTTTTAAGAGGTATGAAAGTGCTAAAGTCCTTTTCCTCCAGAGCCCAATGACAATGCTTTCCGAAGACAGCTAATCTCCTTTGTCCCATCTAATTGTCAGCAGAAAGAGGATATTGCAGTGTCAAGTCCAGATGCAACTGCAGATTTGAAAGACACTCTGCCTGAAGCAGTTTCTCAACATTGTGCCTTCCCCCCCAGGCTACTGAATCAGAGCCCTGGACTTGGGGTCTCACACACACAGGAAGTGGAGGGCACTGGAGAAGAGCCTTAGTCGAAGACCTCTCAAAGCCAGAATCATGCCTAACCCCCATGCTGCCCCGAACTTTGTAGATGGAGGTCCCATTTGCCTCTGCCACCACTATCAGCCCTCAAGCTAACACCAGTGGCATCCTTCCCAATACGAGATGCATTTTCTAGAGGGAGCTTCATGTAAGTTCGTGTTATCCCTGCGGCTGCCCTCCAGCGCTGTGCATCTCTCACCCCTCGCTGGTTTGCTCCCTTAGCACTTCCAGAGTCTGGCCAGGCAGCTGACAGCCCGCCCCACAAGCGCAGCCAGCCGGGGTGCCGCTGCCTATTACCTGGTTCCCAAAGACCGCAATGGAGCAGGCGGTGGAGACCTCCTGGGAGCCAAACCAGACCGAGGCGATGCGTGAGGGCATGCCCAGGATGAAGACCTGGGCCAGGCCACAGATGACCTGTCCCAGGACAGTGACGGGGAAGAGGTGCGGCTTCAGGCTGCCCAGCTTCACCCAGGCACCCATGGCATTGAGGGCCGAGCCGGCCAGGGCGATGAGGCGCAGGCCCCTCTTGTCCAGCAGCCAGGCGACGGGGAAGAGCAGGGGGATGTAGATGAGCATGTAGCTCATGGAAAGCCAGTCGATGGCGAAGGCGCTCACGCCGTAGAAGCGCACGAAGACGT
>NW_005054301.1:5954270-5961060 GCF_000277835.1 Geospiza fortis
TCGGCCGCCAGCGATGAACGGGACTGGGCTGAGCAGAATTGTGGCCTGGGGGAGGCTGTGAGCCAGTGGGCAATGCCCGACGCCGCCAGAGGTGCCAAGGTGAAGTCCTGGAGGAGGAACCGGTTTGGGTTTCGTTTGGGTTGGCCTCTGATGGTTTTTCTCACAACATGGCACTCTAGAGAGTGAAAATATCCAGTGAAGTGAAAATTAAAACATCTCGGCGTCACTGAAGTAAAAGAGCCAAAAGTGGTGTTTGTTTCCATTCTCATGAGGAATTCGCAGTTAATGAGTCAGCGCTTGTTTTCCCATTACTTGAGCAACACGCCACTGGGAGATGCCTGCCTGGAGATCATTTATGATCTACAATTCATTTAATTAGCATCATGTTACCTAAATTGCATAAACATTCCTCAGCACAAGGACGCAAATTTGCTGGTGTTCAGCTTTCTTCCAGCATTTAATACACAGGTCAAAATTCATTTGGAAAAATGGGAGCAGTGTCTTTTGGATGGTGTACTCCTGAAACAAAGGAATACAGAGTATGAAAAAGTGAAGTTTTTCTGGCTTGTGTTTACCTGATAGCTGCATCATAACGTAGCCTTTTTACACACTTGGTGGAGCACTGTCAGAGGTTATTGCTGCTGTCCTCTGAGTTATCTACCTACTGTCAGGAGCAAAGAGACAGTTCTGATGCCTTTATGTTCTTATTTACCGTGAAAGAAAACAAACAAACAAAACCCCAAAACAAAAAAGTTTTGCACAAATTATTGCAAGGAGCACAAATGTCAGTTTAAGTGGTTCTTGCTGCGTATCCTTACAGAGTTTGTTTCTTGTCACCTGCTTGGGTTTCCTACTCCCAGCGGTGGCCAGAAGCAGAGCTGGAGATGAGCAGAGCCAGTGCAGACTTCCCTATGTACTCTGCTGAAAGTTCCACAGGGCAGACTTGCAAACCATCCTACTCTCTCCCTCCACAGCTCACAGCTTTGCCAATGAACCTCAACTGAGATGCTTCTCACAACAGTACAACATAGTCATAATGTAGCCCTTTTACATAACAAATAAGAGAGGCAAATTCAGAAGCAAAAGCCAGAAAAGAGGTTTTCAGTCCCATTTGTTATTAAATTAGGCAACTAAAGTTAACTCGAAGGTCTGCATTGAAACCACAGAACAGAGGAATTTGGTGTAACAAATTTGTAATCCAAATGTTATTAGGCATGCAATGAGTGACAGCAGTGCGGGTAGGGCAGAGGTGAAATGGAGCAGGAATAAGACTACTATGGTTCAACAATTGCTTAGTCTGAGAACTCTAACAATAAAGCAGTGAGATACTACAGAAGATTAACTTCTGGGCTGATAAGACTTGAAAATATCTTTATAAAATTCTCCACAATATTATACAGAAATCAAAATTGCACAGAGGTAATCACTATCATTGATCAAAGAGCAGTTGAAAAACAAAGTCAAGAAAATAAATGTACAGGCAACTTTTAGGATGACAATCTGGGTTTGTTCAGAGGACCGTCATTTATTATCCCTTTAGTGCTGTAAGGAATAAAATTTGCAGATGGTTAAGACATTACTGAGTTAGTCAAGCCTAACTTAAATATGTCACCTACATGTTGTATTAAGGTTGGAATGACTTTAGGACTATAGCTTTAGCTGTCTGTAACTGAAAGTATTATCACAGTCCATGGCATCTTTAATTTGTAAACTCAGATAAATGCAGAATAATGAATTAGGTACTGTATGGCAGACTGGTGTCATAAGGTCTCTGGGCAACAAAGAGGAAGATATCAGTGACTGAATGTGGTTTTTAGAAAAAGAATAAGCAGAAAAAGTATAAAGAAAACAAATTAGGAATTGAGGAGAGACTGTCACACACCAGAAAGACACAGAGAACAGTTAAATTTCTTAATATAGTACTTAGAAAAGAACACACACACAATAGACAAATTATCAGATATATGGGAGATGACTGAGACACATGTTGGGTCCTTGGCCTCCTGACAGCTGTACTCCACACTGGGGTCAAAAACAGTCTGTCATCCTGGGTTTTGTTTTTGTCCCACCTTCAGCTTCTAAATTTCTCTCAAAAATCCTTGGGGTTTACTCAGCATCAACATAAGATCTGGAGGAAGTCAGAGCCTGCCAAGCAAGGAGCCGTTTGCTCCCATGTCTTAGTCCTGTCAGAAAAGTCAAATGGGAAGTCAAGAATGACTAAAACACAGATTCTGCTGAAAATTACATGAGGACTTCTGGTGAAATGAGATGCATGAAAGCAGTGCCCAGCCGCTGGTGACTGCAGCCTGTCAAGTGAACATGAGCAGGCAGAGAAGCAACACTGGCTCCTCAAAGCCAAGTCAGAAAAGGGCTTTTCATACCTATAGGCCCACACTTCCTTGAACTCCTGTCCTTGGATTTCAGGGCTGTTTTGTTACTAACTCTGTGAACTACTCAATCACCCCTTTATATAATTTGCCAATTTCTAATTATAAAATACTAAAATAAAACCCCTGTGCTGTGCATTTCCTCCTCTATTGCTGCATCTGTTTCTACTCACATGCCTCTTTCCCTTCTTGAAGCAACAGAGCAGCTGCTTTTGGATTTCCCTCATCACAGCATATTTATATAAAAATTTCTTAGCCATGAAAAATTATTTATATTTCAGGACAACCCCTTGAAGTGGATTTTAAAGCTAGAGGGAAATCTCCTTTACATGGAGATTAACAGAAGTGCTAAAAAGCTTATAGGATCCTAGAGCCAAAACTATCTGTGAAGATTGGAATGCACTAAATCAGAGGAAGAAGCAGGACCTAAATTGAGTGTTAGAATACAGGCCATCAGGTAGAACCTAACCTCTGTAATCTTCCCTACTGATCTCAAGAAATCCAACACTGACAGTCTTGGAATATATGCTGCCTTTATGACCACTTAGTACATACAGTTCCTTTATGTTATATAAAGCCTTGCAACAAGCTTACTATTCTCAAAGTCCACCCAATAAATGGTGACAGCACTGATAATCCAGATGGCAACAGGCCACAATGACAAGCAAGGTGATATGAATGGGTGAGGAAAATTAGCTTGGAGGGTGTGCAAAGGTATTGTAGAAAATTATTCTGGAAAGTATAATTCCTTGGTGTCTTTTCTCTCCACATTGGTTCGGAGATCCAAGGAGTAGGTGAAAAAAAGAAGAAAACTGCTAAGGAAAAGCAAGTACTAGAGGATCTGCCAAATCTTACATCCATGCAGTTCTTTAGGTTCCCTTCAAATGGGAGCTATCTAACCTGAAAGGATCACAGGATGTCCCTTGCTTTCAAAGTGTCAACCTTGTTATTTGTGCCTCTAAATTTCATCATTGCACTTACAAAGCCTAACTAGCTTACCTCTTAGGTGGCCCTATCACATTTTGACTGATAGCATTTAGGTCTAGAAGAACTGTCAGCAGGTATCACACACAACTTTTTACAACAGACATTGCAGGAAAGAATACAAGATCTTTGTTAGTGGAGAGAGAAGGTTTTCTTTTGGGTTCAGCACCTAAACTGCTTTAGTGAAGTTCTTTGGAGGTTAGGTAGTTGTAGCATAAGACCAAATGACAAGACTCGAATAGCTGGCAGAGCCCCTCGTTTGGGGGTCACACCTGGATGCAGTGCTCAGCTGGAGACACACGGTGAAGCATGGGCTGGCAGGGCTGCTGCTCTGGACAAAGGCAGTGGTGTTCCCCGATGGAGCAGGGAACCTTGCAAGCCCTCTGCTGGCACCCAGAGCTTTCTGCATCCCAAGAGCCACCCAGAATACATCTTATAAAGGCAATGGATTTGTTTATTACTGTAGTTTAGATACACAGTTATTTTGATACCCTAAACCCTTAAGAATCTTTCCTGTTACATTTTCAGTATGAAGATCTGGGTATATGAACAGTCATGGACAACTCCATTCATAACAGTGCAGCAGGCAACCTCTGCAGCGCTTAAGATTTTGCAAAACTTACCTTCCTCTACACAAAACACAATGGCTTAGTCGCACAGTGTAAAGTCTCATCTGGAGAAGACTGCAGACCTCAGAACAACCAAAGTTGTGCAGGGGCTAACTTTGAGCACCAAACCTGTACTGTCCAAAGCCTAAGCCTTTCAAAAGTACAACTCAGGGGAAGGAAATAATGTTTTGCTCCCCTTCAGCATATTTCATGTGTAGCTCTCACTCTGTGGGAGCTTTGGTGAGGATGCGTCATCTGCGTCTATTTTACAGGGCCACAAAGAGTTATGGTGATTTGTGTGGCCTTGCCAGGGGCAGGACTTTTTTCCAGTTTGACACCTTCCAGCCTGGGCTGCAAGGGCTTGCCCAAGAGCAGCTTGAATTTATCACTTCTTTGCAAATCCAGTCTCCCTATTCAGAGCCTGGCTTTAACAGATCAATGAATTTAATTTAACCCTGTCCAGTTCAGATGTGATGTTTGTGTGGGTGAATCATGTAAGTCTGAACTGTGAAGAGTGGATGGGAGGGCATGGCTGAAGTGCTAATATTCACAGCTGCCTCCTTGCAGCAAGAAAAAGATGTAGAAGGAGTGCACAGGATAGAAGAGCACTTGGGCACAAGGCACCTCAAAGGTGCCTTTTTCTGGTTAGTGCACACCCCCTCTGGGCACAGGGTGCTCGTGCTACCTCTGCATGGCCTTCTGCAAACATACCAACCTGCTCTGCCCCATCCTCTGATCAGGCCGGATGAGAACTGGCTCTAATCTAAAAGCTATGTAGTTGTGGTTAGCCTGCTGTGCTGCTTGAGCATCTAAACCCAGCTCTCAACCTTTGCTTATGAAAAGCTGTGGAGATACAGACAGCTGTGAGGAAAGCTGTTCATGAGCTCTGTTATTGGAGCAAACGCACCTCACTGCTCTACTGTGCACCAGGCATGCACATGAGATATGATTCTCTTTGTTCAGCTCAGAATAAAAGAAGTGAAAAAAGATCGAGTTAGCCAAAAAACTCAGCTACAGTCTAGATTTCCACACCCAGTCCAGATCAGGGTCACAGATTAACCCCAAATGTCAAAGCTTGAAGTATATAAGCCCTTCTTACTCAGCATCCTCCAGCCTCCATCTCAGTGGGTTATAGTAGTTCATGGCATGAGAAATGACATGAGAAAAAGATTTTAATCTTCTATTGCTTGCAGCTGACATTAATTAATAACAAAAGAGTGCTGGAAATGTGCATAGCCTCACTGCTGAACACAGGCATGTCCCTCATCTTCCTCCCACTCACACTGCAGCAATAAAACCAAACCTGGGAAAAGTTCTGAGGACCACAGCACCAAACCACCACTGTTGTGAGGGGAGAAAAGTTGCTTGTGTCTTAGGAAAAAGCACAGAAGTGATACAAGAGTTGGGGGGAAGGTGTGTTGTCACTGTGTGGATGTTTCTGAGGCAGGAGAACTCTCAGGAGTTGATATCTGCTGAAAATTATAGTCTCATATTCTAACTTTTAGACACTGATTGTAACCCTGCCCTGGCAAGTAATGAATATGTGCTGCCTAACATTTAGTTGGGTAGGGTTTTTGAGTAACCTAAAAAAACTTCATGGATACATATAACTCTGCCTCACTGCTCAAATCTCCTCCAGATCAATAATTAATAAGGTGGCAAAAACAGCAGAACACAGACAAAGTGAGCACAGGATTATTCACTCAGAGAAACTCTTGCCATTTCATGACATGCCTTGGTTTTTTCTCTTCTTGGCATCTTGTGATTTATAAAAATGCTTTGTCTCTTAGCAGTGATTCCTGATCTTCTTGGATCTCTGTGTGCTGAAGTATTAACATCCAGGCAGCATTTTTGTATGACTAGCGCTGCTTTGTACACTGTGACCATCGCCGGAAGCAGAGAGAGGGTTCCTTCTGTGGGCTGCTGCTTTGGTTCAGCATGCAGGAGGTTATCCTCTTGCTGATGCAGGCTGACAGCTCTAACAGAAGTGAATTCTGGGACGGGGTTTGTGAAACAAGTGCATAAATACTTTGGAGCCACAGCGAAATGGGCAAGAGAGCTGCTCAGCCTGTCCCTTGCCGAAGCGGCTGTGCCGAGGGGAGCGCAGGAGCGGGCTGGGCGCGCTCAGCTTCGCCCAGCAGAGGCCAGCACACACGCGGTGTTCGCCGGCTGCGCTTGCCGGGCAGAGCTGTCTCTCCTGTCCGCCCTTCCCCGGGAAGAGTCTCTCAGCCTCCTGTGAGCCCTCGTTTATGTACTGCTTTGAGAGAGGTTTCCAGTGAGGAGCTCTGTAGCACAGCAGACAGGCGCTGACATTCTGCTGGGGCAGGGACAGGCTTCCACAGGCCCGGACATCACCCGGTTTATCCAGTTGTGTGCCCAGAAGCATCGCCTTCCCTTGGAGCAGCCAGTAACTCAGTGCTCCTGAAGGCTGGGCATGGCCGGATAACGCACACAACACTTGAGAAATGCCAGATGCCAAGGAAATGAAAATTACAGGAATTGAGTTGCTGGGAGGAGCAGACAATCGAAAGCAATCGGCAGTGATTGCCCTGGCCACCTCCTTGCACCTTGCTCCTCGTTTAGGCTCCTTTGCAGTTCATTTGCGGACAGCAGTGAGGGCCACACCAGAGGACAGGCACGTCGCTACTCGGAAATGAAAAGCAGATGAATTAAACGAAAAGTGTGAGGAGCCTTGAGGAGGGGCCGGGAGCCCCGGGAAGGAGAAGCAAAAGACAGCACCAGTACGGAAATGAAGGAATCCCCGCACACAGCTGGAGCAAGCAGTTTGTGCAGCTCTGGAAAGAGCCTCAG
>NW_005054301.1:5961091-5981057 GCF_000277835.1 Geospiza fortis
GTCCCCTGCTGCTTGGCTGATAAGGGTATTCTCCCAGGATAACCATTCTTTCTAACTGAGACACTGCCCCCCAGAGACCTCACAATTACAGAAAAAGCAGAGGTCAAAACTGGCTTGAACCATGCAGATCATGTTCTGTGATCAGGTTTTTATGGCAAGACTGGGGCAAAGCCAGGTCAGATTGGAAGATGTGTCTCCTAGGACCAGCAAACACCAGAATGGCTTGGTTTGGCCAGAATGGCTGAGCACAACACAGGTAGGAGGCCTTCCAGCTCACAGTCAGCTGTGCAGAGGGAGGACACATTGACTGATGATGCCAAGAATATTGTTTAGGTTTTGGAGAGGATGTTGTTGCAAACCTGTCTCCCAGTGTCACCACTGACTGTTTATTTTCGTTCTGAGTTGCAGTAATATGTCTGAGACGTTACCAGTGACTGGTTCTAGCAATTCTGCGGGCATTACACAGAAACCCCACCCAGCCTGAAGGATCTAGACTTCAGCAGCTTTGCAGCAGAAATATTGGCTCTATATCTGTGTGGGCATAGGTCACATATACCTCACAGTAGGACCTTCTCCATCTGCAGCTAAAACAAGGCTTAGCATTTTATAGCCTGGAGAAAATACAAAGGTCGCAGCAAGGATGGAGATCTCTCATGTATGCAACTCTGCAAGCTTCAATGGGACTCTCTTGCATCCTCCAGTGAAGAGCAGGAGCCTGCAGTGCCCTCCACAGCAAACCCAATCAAGGTAGCAGTAGCTTTTTTCTCTGACTGCAAACCAGGAAGCATGGGAGCATCAGAACCCTAAGGAGCAGCAAAAGTGAAAGTGAAAAATCTGGGAGAAAATCCACCAGAAGCTCAAGGAGCAGAAGCAGAGCCTATAAAGACAAGCTCATCTAGAGCTGGAGTCAGTTGCCCCTCTCAGGCTTAAAGGGACAAATTCCAGAGAAAAGCAGCTTGGGCAGAGCCTGTGTAGCCTGACTGGCTCAAAGCATAGGCTGTGCAAGGAATCAGGAGTGTTTGTTGAACTGATGGTTAGAGTGAAGCCTATTGGTGTGAGATCTAGCAGAGAGGGGTGGTGTAAGACACAATGAAATTGTTCCTGTAGATGTATTCTGCATGTCATATATGCAGAAACCCAGCTACCTGGCTGGAATAACCATCATCATTCCCTATGCCCTTCCCTGAATGTGCTCATCCCTCATCCCAGAGCTACACAGACAGGCCAGTGCAATCACCCATTGCCTCAGCACTGCTTTTGTAGGTGGTGGCACCCAGGCCAGTGTGCTGGCACCAGGAATCTCTGACCACAGTGCCTCCCATGCTGGCACAGACACTGGAGGTAGGAAGCTCACAAACCTCTGAGCAGATCATGGCAGGAGAAAGCACAGTGCTATCTGCACCTATCCTGAGGACAGCTTGCTGAGACAAGACAGTATTTGGTTATCATCTTGCTAGGGCAAACCAGAGAGAGAAAATATGCACAGCACGGCACATTACAGCCTTTACTTCTTGAGGGTTATAATGATGGGCCAAAACCTATCTGGAAATAGGCTGCTTCTCTGTGCCTGCAAGAAGGATATCTACAAATTTGGTCTATTTCCCTAATTTAAAAGCCTTCCTCAGCAGCACTACTTGTGGTACTCTATGCTGAGAAGACTGCAGCTGGTGCTCCTTGAAGATGGCAGCAGCCCTGAGCCACTGTTAGCAACAGAACCACTGGCAGGTGGGCTTCAGCCTTGTGTACAGAGTGGGGCTGGCTGGTGTGGGGTAAGGTGCAGAGACTGCCTGTATGGACTGGCTTGTGTTTCCAGTAAATCAGACTCAGGAGTACAGATCTCCTCCTCTGTGACCTTTCAGGTTTCATCTGTTTCAATGCATGAGATAGTGCAGCAGCCTTTTGTGGAGCTGTAACTGATGGGCAAGGCCAAAGAATGCAGGCTGCAGCTGCATTCCTTAGCAGGATACCTTGGAGCAAGAGTCCTGCTAGGTCCTGTGCTCTCCTATGCACTCCAGAAAAACACCACCAGCTCCCTCCATACCACGATGCTCCTTCCCAGCTGTGCTGCTGGCCAAACTGAAGGCTCCACCAGCCCACCAAGACCTGTGAGCTGACAACATGGCAGTGCACCTCCACTCATGCAAGGGAGCATGTGGAGGCATAACCACCAGCAGCAGGGAGCTGAGAGGGTCAGCAGGGAAGAGACCTGTGGTACTACATGCCATGTCACACTCTTTAGCCAGGTTGAGCCCTGCAGCAAAGAGGGACCCATCCTCCCCAGGGACCTCATCACTCCACAAACCATGGTTCCTCAGCCTGCCCAGCCTACGTGCATGGGCCCCCCTTCTAAAAGTGGGGCTCTGATTGCTGGCCCTGGGTTAGACTCCTGTGCATGCAGGGCTGCTTTCTGGGCCCCAAGTTATCCCATCTGCTGCCTGTGTCTTCACTGTATCACACCAGGCCTTAGTAGTAACTCAAATCCTATTTTGGAAACAAAGAGTTAAGCATTTTCAATCTTTATTTTACAAAAATAAACCAGTTTTGCCCTGACACTCTGTGGCCCCCAACCTTCTACTCCACCCCTGCTCCCTTTCCTCTTCCTGGAGGTCTGGCTGTTGCATGCCACAGCCAGCTGCTCTTATGGAGGCTGCCAGAGCTGCACACTCCTGTGAGTCTCCCCAGACAAGAACTAGAGAAGGGGGATGGTGCCCTTTTGTGACTGCCTCTTCCTACCAGAATCCAAGCTGGAAACTGTCCAAAGATGCCTCATGGTGGCTCTGCCATTTCTGCACAGGGAGCAAGTCTTAGGCAAATCACTCAGAATACATACTTTAAGAAGGAATGTCCGTCTGTCCAATTCCTTCCCCTGGATGGGAAAGCTAGCCCCACAAAGATACTTCTTGCCATCAGTGGAGCTGGCAGGCTGCTGTCCTCCTGGCTGGCTCAGTGCTGAAAGCGTGGGGAGCTGATGTGGGGTTGGTGAAAAGAGTGTGTGGCATAAAGCACTTCTGGAGGCGGTGGAGGGGATGTCAGGATGGAGCAGAATGGTTCATGGGAGCTCAGCATCGAGGTGAAGTGCTTCATTTCCTCTGTCAGCTGCTTGATCTCCCGGCGCAGGGCAGCATTCTGTCTCTCTAAGTCTTCACTCTCCTGAGGAGAAAAAACCACAGGGGCTTCCTCAGCATGGGACCCGCAGGGATGAGCTAGCGACGTGAGAGTTGTGGTCCTTCGCCTCTCTGCCCCACAGAATTTCCAGAACGATATATTTCTGGTAAATTCATCACAGAGCCACGCCTGGGCAAACCCTCCTCCCCCAGCTGGCCAGGCCGGGTGTGGGTGCGATGCCGGCAGCCCCAGCCACGCTCCCCGGGCCCGGCTTACGAGAAGCGCCTGTGGCTTGCTCCCGCCCAGGCTTTCTCGCTCCCGCTCATGCACACACACATCTCCGGGCGCTTCCCGGGCAGCCCAGCCCCCGAGGGAGAGCACGTTGAATAACCGCCGTCTTTAACCAGAAAACCACCTGCCACAGGAAACCTGTCATGGCCCTGGAAAGAAGAGACTCACTGCTTCCTGCTAGCCCCAAGGAAAGCAGCGGCCTTTGGGGAGGAAGAAGAGACGCTTGAGTCAGAAGAAAAGAGAAACTAAGGCCTCAGAAGAACTGAATTAATACTGGTAGGAATGAGAATAACAACAAAGGGGTTAATAATGATGCTCAGCCTTGTCTCAACAATACTGAGAGCATCAAAGCCTTTGATACCTCCGCTTCTGCTGAAGTGCAGCCAGTTCCAGGCTGAAGCATTGCAGGCATCAACTGACCATGAAGCCAGCAGCCTGGGCAGGAGCAGAGGATTGGAGCTGAGAGTGCTAAAGCAAGACCCAGCACTTGGAGGCTCTGGAAAGCTGCACCACCACCTTTGCAAAGCAAACTTTCTGCTTGCCCCTCTGCTGCCATGCTGATTCCAGATGGTGCCCACTCTGTGCACAGGTTGAAATGCACCCAGCAACTACAGCTGCTCCCACAGCAGGAACTCACACAGCAAACAGCATCTCTCAGGGGACACCATCTGGTTTGGAAATCATGACTGTTGTTGAACTCAGGAACTGATGGGAATCACCCAGGGGCCAGGAGTCCCAGCTTTCCTATGACTCATTCCCCTCAAAACACAAGCTAGAAAACCCTGGGGCAGATGGAGCTGGTGGCTCCTTTCATACCACCATAGCTCAAAAGGAGCCATGCTTTTCTGTGAAGAACCACATCAGAGAAACAAAGTCCCTGATGCAGAAACATGCAAAGGCAAAGGGTGCTCAGGGAATGAACCCAGGAGCAATAGGGGGTCACTGTCCACTGGAACTGAAAAGAACCTAGCAGAAATTTACCATCCATCTCCTATTTGCCTCCCTGCCTTTTTGCATCTGCCTGTTGGGATCTAAAATGGACTTAGCCCCACTGCCCCATCCCAATGGGAAAGCAGGGACTGTGTGCTATCAGTGGTAGCTGAGCAACAGTAATCTCATAAGCAAGTGCTCTAAGAAAAGCAGCCCAATCCTGCTTGGTGCACAGCTAGGCAGGGTTTTCCTGAGGGAAGCTCAGAGCCCATACCTACCTCTAGGATTACTGTAGAGAGAGCACTGACCCCAAGGAAAGGGTATTTTCTCACCTCTCTCAGATACAGCTGCCCAGAGCCATTGCTGCAGGCTGATGTAATGCAATCAGCCTAGAACCATGTCAGTTCGAGAAGGCTCATCAGCTACTGAGAAAAGAGTGAAATCTCTCCCTTAAACCTAGCTCCAGCCATGGACTAAGGGCACTATGTAAGGAGGAAGGTTCAGAACTGGATTCTCAATAATTATTTCCAATAATGGGAACATGGAGACTGCTAAATCAAAGGATGTTTTTTCAAACATGAGCTCAGCTACCACTTTTCAAAAGACAGCCAAGCCCAGCACAGGGATAAAGATGGTTTCTGCCCCTGCAAGCTGCATGTTCTTCATCCTTTCCATGCGTGGCCCAAAATACATGGGACACATTTATCAATGTGCAAAATGCAGAGCATCCCAGCCCTCATACTCCAGCACTGACCCCATACACCTGCCCAAACACACACAGCCAGAAGTGATCATCCCTCCTGAAAGGCAGATAACTAATCCTTCACACTGGGAAGAGCTGTTGGGGGTGCCCACAGTGGCACAGAAAAGTATCTTTGTATGCTGTTGTACCTCTGCATATGTGGTGGCATGAATCTCAAACCTGGGGAGAGCCAAGCCAGGTGAGACTGCTTTCAAAGAGCTCAGTCAGAAGAGGCTGAGAAAGGAAATCACTAATGAAAGACTGAGAGATAAAGATGGATTCAAAACTAGCTGCAAAACTAAACGCTTCAGTGGCAGTCATCCTGGGCTGTGTGCTCTCCTGCAAGCACTGACTCCTACATCCTGCCCTGGCCTCACTTCTCCTGTCCTGACTCCACTGAGCATCGCTGCTCCGAGTCCCAGGGGAAAAGCACAGGTGTCTCCTATGAGTTCTAAGCACCAGGGAGGAGAAAGGGTGGGAGTGCTCACCAAGTGCAGTGTGTCTGCTTTCTGGGTCTGCCTCAGGCGGCTCTTCTGGGCAGCAATGCGATTCTTCTCCCTCCTTTGGACTTTCCTCATGTCATCAGAAGAGTCCTAGGGAAACAAGGCATGGAAATGACTGGGTATTCTCTCCCTTACCCTCCTCCTGCAGGGCAGTAGTTGGGAAAGGGGCACAGCAGATAACATCGCTGGAGCACAGGACACACCCTCCACACCAGTATAAAGCTGTGGTCCAGGGGATGTGTGATGCCTTTAGTACCCTGTTGCCAGGAGGGGCACATCTGACATCCTTGGGGATCCCAGCACAGCTGGGAAATGACCACTTTCTTCACCAACACACTGGCCTGGGATATAATTTGACATACCAGAGTAAGGACCTCCCTCTGGAAAAAAGACAATTTTAATTCTTCTACAGAAAACCATTTCCTTTCCTGTCTCTCTGCAGGGCAATGGCACTGCAGATATTCCAGGTCCTTGGCTATACCATTTTTCCAGATATTCAGCCTGTGTTTTCCTCTTTTCACCCCTGTTGGTCCCTCCCTTCTCCATCACCCTAGTGTCTCAGGCTTTATTTGTTGCAGACCCTCACAACACAATATGGCCCCTGCTTTGTTTAACTAGACAGACTCAGAGCTTTTGTTTTTAAGACAGTTCTTATTTGCTCCACCTCTCTTATCTCTGTCCTTACTCTTTTCTGGAGTCTCCTGTTAGCAATGACTGCAGTGCTGACTGCAACACTCCCAAGCCCCTTAGGCAGGGGAGAACAGAGGTCTCCAGGCTTCAGGGCATCAGCTTCATGCACCAGCCATTCTCTGCTGAGATCTGGTCCTTCTGCTGCCTTCTGACAGTTGAAACTGTCACACAGACTTTCATCTTCTATTTTCATATTGCACTGCCCCTCTTGTGGACTCTTGAACATTCACACCACTACTTCTCCACAAGACTACAAAACTCAGCCACAAAAGTTATCTTCCCAGCCCATTTATCTGTCCACATCCTCTCCCCCCTCCCCCAAACCCAAGATATTTTTCTTTGAACTTAACCGTTTTATCCTTGCCTTCAATACCCTGAAAATGTCTCAGATATAGCACCTCCCATATCCTGCATCAAGTCCAGTCCCTATCCTTTAGAAAACCTTGTGCTTTATCCCTGTCTTTACTAGGATGCAAGCCAGGATGCATTCCCATCCTTGTTTGGAAGCCAAAAATCATCTGCTTTGATGAACCTCAAGATTTCTGAGCAAAGTCTCAGGCACTTGCTCTTGTTGCCAGCCCTAGAGAAGTGGCAAATGACAGACAAAATAAAGTTTAGCCAGAAACGGCAGTGAGAATACCTCAGACTCGTGTCTGTATCTGCCAGCAAAAGACCTACCATTAAGGTATGCCATGCAACAAAACAAAATCCCTCTGTGAAGCATCACTGACATGAAAAACTGCTGAGGCTGAACAGTAAAGAAAGCAGATCCAAAGTAGCAAGGCTTTTCTGGGTCCTGAGTGCTGTCCAGAGAAGCAGGCAGGTTGCCCCTGAGCTGCCCTGCTCCACAGCCAGGAGGTGCCTGCCCAGGCTCCTCACCAGAGCACCAAATCACACCAAAACTTCCTGCCTGCCTGGCATGTATCACAGGATCCACCATGCCTGGGGGTCCTGGGCCCCCAGCGGCCCCTGGTGTAGCCTCAGAGACCCAGGCCATCTCTCTCTGCCCATAGCCAGCTCAGTGGCTGGAGTTCTGCCAGGGCCCCTGGCTGAGCCCTGCATCTCTCTCCCCACAGCCATTCTTAGAAAGCTCAGCCATATTGCACTGTGAAAACACAGACAATGGGTGCCACCCTACTTCCTGCCCACCCGTGGCCCACCCTGAAGTAGCTGGGCAGAGCTGGGGAAGGGCCCCTGCTTTACCTGCTTGCTGGGAGGGGGAGACTGGCTGAAGCTGCTGGAATCGCTGCTGTCAGAGCTGTGGGGCATAGCTGCTGCTTCTGGCTCCCAGGGTCTCTTCAGCTTCCTTTGTGCTCTTGATGTGCCTGCTCTCTGTCTTGCTTCTCTGCCTCTCTGTCCTCCTGTGTCACCTCTGATGTGGCCCTTGGCTTCCTACTCTCACCCGTCCCAGAAGCTCTCTGTCCTCCTGCCCAGCACTCCGACACTTTCGCTGCCTCTCCTCTCACAGCCTCTGTACCTCCCTTTAGGTCTTTAGGTCTCAGCCTCCTGTGGTTTCGCAGAACCTCAGGGATGTAAGCTGAAAGTCACATGGCCGGAAACTTTAAGGCAAAGAAGTAAAGTTACAGAAGAAGAAATTTTTTTTTAAAACCAATTAAAAAAAAAAAAAAGAAGAAGAAAAAAAAGCACATCTGGGAAAAACGAGCTTCAAAATAGCCTGAAAAACCCCCGAAAAACACCTTCAGGCAGTTGAAAAACAGCACGATGGGTTTTCTCTGAGACAAACAGCAGAGATGGAAAGAAAGAAAAGCCCCAGCTCTGGCTGTGAAACTTGGACCCTCAAAGGAGGGCTGTGCGGAGGAGGTGACACTGGGAGCCCCAGAAATTCCAGGGCTACTGTGTCCCATGCTAACCCTATGCAGGCAGGAGGTCAGTCCAGCCCCAGGCAGCCTCAATCCCCTCAGCACAGCTGAGGAAATTCCCAAGCAGGCACACATGTCCCCACAAGCCACCCACCCGCTCCTGCCGCCCCCGGCAGCACTGACGCGGGTCCCGGGGAGGGGACGGGCACCCTTGGCAGCTGCCACATCAACACTGCTCGTGCAGGTGGCTCATGTGGGCACGATGTAGCACCAGTCCCAGTTAAGAAGAAAAGCTCAGGATCATAGAACATTTGGACTGGGTTGGGTAGGACTAGTATTTTCTGTAAAGCAAAGCTATTTAGCACTTTAAAACATCCATTAGTATGTCACCACTGGCCATAAGGGAATAGCAGCCCTGGCAGACAAAGTGCTGGAAATGTAAGAATCTATGGATCGGCCCATGCAGATAGGAGCAAGGAGAAGCTGCTTTGGATCCCCTTCTTTGTCCCCCAGTCCGTGTTCCCTGGGACTACTTCTACCCTTAGTATGAGTCTCAGAAGACTAAAGATGTGCAATCAGCCCCTAGGACAGCAGTGCTTCAGGGGTACCCTCAGAGTACTCCATGCTAGTGGCTCTGGAGGTGACAATGCAGGAGTAGGAAGTGCCAAAGCAGGGACCATTCGCTTTCTGATCTGCTCACGTCACCAGATCCAGCAGGGTGAGCCACATGCCAACAGGCTTGCCATCCACAGACGGAAGCACATGACTTCAGAGCTGCATGTGCAGCGTTAAGTTCTTGCACGTGCAATAAGGAGCAGACCTAGAAACAGGCATGAACCCATCTACAGTAACCCACTCCTGTGGAAAACAGCAATTCCCAGTTCCCAGCTTACTGTTTTTGCTGTCTGTGGGTCTTTTGGTTGAGTCTCTCCTGCCTCAGGCAGGAACAGCTAGCAAGTCTCAGCAGCAGGACAGAGGTAAGGGCACTTGAGATGCAGTCATCATTTGGGAAAGGGTATTGGAAATAATTTCTATATTGCAGCACAGAAAACACACTTGCAGAGAAGCATGAGCTTGGAAGACAGTACAGACTTGCATGGGCACTGCCAGCATTTCTTCCCATCCTTGCCACTCATGGAGCCAACAGAGGAGCAAACATGGCCAAAACCAAGAACTGCTGCAGGCTGGGTGGCTCAGGGAAATCTCCTGATTTAGCTCCAATAGCAAAACTACTCCATTTGACCCATTTCCCTTTTTAGAAACATCCTGTACCACTGGTGTTCTACTCTTCGCCCTTTTATCTGAACATTTCACAGCACTGAGTATATTTTTCCTCCTGGTGTGCTGTATTGAAATGCTAGGATCCACCACTTTTTAACATGGCTGCAAGGGTTTGCTTGGCGTGACCCAACTGAGGAACCCCATTTCCTGGAAGTGCAGCCCCCCTGTAGCATGCAGGGCTCTTCTGGTGCTGCTGGCTCCAGAAATGGGGTAGCCAAAGGGACCAGTGAGGTGAGAGGTGTTGAGTTCAGGCCTCCCAAGGCACTGGCTAGCAGCACAACCCTTGAAGGATCCATTAGCTCACTGCATCACTACACTTACTCTGAACACTGCAACTCTGTGTGGCACTTCCTTTCCAGGAAGCACACTGCTGGATTCCCGCTCTCCTGAGGAAACCACACTCCTCTGCTGGTGAGCAGCTCTCAGAGACTGCCTGGCCTGTCCAGCTCTGCAGGCTGCTGGATGGAGGGAGCTCCTTCCTCAGAAAAAAATATCCTTGTTCCATTATTTGACAGATTAGCTGAACTCATTCCTTTTGTACCTAGCAGAGCCAGTGTCTGGGAGGCAGTTGGGAAGGTGGTGGGGCTGTTGGCAGAAGGTAGAGAGAGAAGCTGAGTGTCTTGGCAGGAGCTGGACAGTCAGTGCAAAACTGTCCAGAATGTGGCTATGGCAAAGGCTGTACTTTGAGGAGGAGGAAGGTTTTGAGTGCACCTTGATTTGCCCAGAGCTGGGCTTTTATGAACAGCTGATGAAGATATCTCAGGAGAGAGCAACAGCATGCGAGAGGGTCTGACACTTGGTCTTTCTGAGCAGGAATAAGAGAGTGTCCCTTTCCTTGCCTTGTCCAAACACACTCTTCTCTCTTGAACTAGCCATGATGTCAATGAATTCCTGCCACTTTTGAACATCTGTAAGAGAGACAAGTGTCTCCTGGTGGGAAGATGGGCAGAACCTTCACAATGCTTCTCTGGGCTGGTCTGGACCCATGTTTTCTCCTCACAGGCAGAGAGAGCCCCTTGCCATTTATCTGCTCAGAGATGTGATTCCCCCAACCCAGAGCAGCAGAAACCACCAGTATGGCTCCACCAGCATCTGCTTATAGCTTTGTGGGAACTGACCTGGGCACCTGCTGCAGGCACAGCATGGGGAGCTGATTTCCTGCTGCCTCTGCCCAGGCTCCCCCCCTCTATGAGGGAGAGCTTCAGGACTCAGTCTCCTAATCTCGGTGCATGACTTGGGTGACTAAATTTACACTGTGAATAACATTCCCTGACTTCCTCTCTGGAATCATTTTGTTTTCTTTGATCTTAACCACAGGAGCTGTGAAATCACTGTCAGCGGCACTGGGAAAAACTCACCAATGTTAGGCTACTGCCATACCAGCAGCTTGATGGAGAAAGGATGGTTCCAGAGGTTTTTAGGGGAAGGACGGGACCAACCTTGTACTTGTCCCTTGTAAATTACAGCAGGCAATGCTGAAGGAAGTCTTGTTCTCCCAGGACAGAGTGGCTGCAGGGACTCGGGGCCTGCCTGGGCTCAGTGTGATCTGCAGAGAAATGGTTGGAAAGCAGCAAGATGCAGGTCAGCAAGAACAAATGCAAATGTAAAGTGAAGCGAGCTGTAGGTAGAAGATCTGGGGAATAACCCATGGGGCAGCAGAATAGGAGGCAAAAATCCAGGGGTTGCAGGGATTGAAAACTGAAGCTTTGCTAGCAGCAAAGGGGTCAGGTATTGACTTGGGGTTCTGGGCAGGGAGGAGGAGATGACTGCCTTGTGCTGCCTGTGCAGGACCCTTTCAGAGTCCCAGGCCAAGGAGTGGCGTAGTCTGGAAGAAAATACAAAGGATAAACACACAAAAATATTGCCCTAAGAGAAAGGAGTGAAGAAATTGTGCCCATTTAGCCTAGGAAAGAGAAGTCTTGGGGGTGGGAAGTGGGTGGTGAGGAAGGAACAGTCTTTCATATGTTGTAATGGAAAGGGTGGCCAGCTAGTTCCTGTGCAGCCAAAGCAGGGTAAGAACCAGCAGGTTCCAACTGCAGCAGGAAAGGTGGAGGTCTGATATTCGAAGCAAGATGAGGTTAGGAAGACCTTGGGATGGGCAATTCAGGAAAGTTATTCAAGCCCCTTTATATGAAGTGGCTGGGAAGAAACCTCTCTCAAAAGAAATCCAAGTTGAATCCTGCCTCTGTGGGATGGATTATGTTATGAATTATGTTCCCAGGTTTTAAATAAGGAAAAAGGGAAAAAAAAGCGGGGGGGGGGGTAGAAAAAAGTGCGCTACTAGGATGGGTTCCTCAGAACCAAGAGACCACATGGGGTATTTTTCAACCAGCTTTGCTTCAAAGCCTCTCTCCCTATGTCCCACCTGTGCAACCAGCTTCCTCAGCACAGGTGAGTGCTGGAGTTTTCTTGTAAACTTGCTGCTCCAGAGCTCTTGCCTGCAGCAGGCTTATGACAGCAACATTCAAAACAGCATCTCGGCCTCATTCATCTCGTTTGCAAGGCCATTCAGTGCAGAGTGCTATTTAAAAATCCAGCCTAGAGCAGTTACCAACTTCAGCCTCCTGTAAACCACCGAGGTTGTTTCTGCTTCAAATGTAGCATTTTATGCAAATAATTTCTGACAATATTTGGACAATTGCAATGACTTGTTTATAATTCCTCATGAGTTTGAAGACTTTTGCAAAAATCAGTGCTGAGAATGGCTGTGTTGAACAAAGTCCCTGCTCTCTACCAGATGCTTCTGCCATGTCCAGCTCTGCCAGCGCCTGTTGTCCTGTCTGCATCGTGTGAAGCTTCCCCAGTCTCTGTCACCAGGGCTATTTCATCTTGACTGAGCTGAGTGTGAGAGTGAGGTTGTGCCAGGAGAGCTGAAACATAGTCCCACCAAATTCATCCCACTTGGCACAGAGCAAACACGAACACTTTCAGTCCTTACTGGGTGCAACCAGCCGAAGTACAGGAAAACAGGTACTTTACACCCAGAATGTCTGATAAATGACAAGGGCTGTAAGTCAAGCACTCAAAAGTATGGAAATCCCACAATTAAATCCCTAAATCACACTGCATTTATGCCCTCATGCTGTGTAACATGCTGTGCTCTGTAGCTGTGTGTATGATCCACTAGGGTTTATTCCCTGGCATGGCCGTGTTACCTCCATCTTGTCCTGCAGTCAGCGTGCTCCATCATCCTGCTTTTCCATTTCTTCATGGACTCTTTCTAATGCTCGGCACTTCAGGACTGAGTGACTGCTCCAGGGTTACTAATGAAGCTGTTTTCTCAGGCTCCTTTTCGGGTCCAGAGCTAAGGATGAAGAAATGGAGTTACACCTATTTAACAGGTGCAAAATAAGAGACAAAGGAGATTTAGATCATAAGTACTCATTCATTTTAGATACACATTTTGAACCAACTAGGATCTAAATTTTTTGATGGTTTTGGCATTATACAGCACTTAGTTTAGTCAAACCCCAGATCCTGATGTCTGTGACTGCATCTGCAAATCTTTAGCACTTCTGTAAAGCAGCTTGGGAAATGAGGAAGACGTGGCTCTCTTGTGAAAGCTCTTGCTCATGTGGCTCACCAACTCACATAGTAACTTCAAGGCAGGGGTAGACACAGACCAAGCTCTCCAGGGAGGCATCAGCTGTCTACCTTGGAGAACCACCTTTTTTTCTGCAGTCTTTGGCTTCACCAACTTGATAGGAGTTTCCCAGCCCTGCTAAGAAAGGAGGCAGCCTAGCTGTCCAGCTTATTGCTCCCTCCAGCTAAGGTCCAGCCTGGGTGCTGAAGAGGTGGCAATCCATGGCAAAATGCAGGAAATGATCATATGCACAAGACAGCTGAAGCCAGGCTGCCCAGGCAAACCCATTTCTGGCAAATTCTAGGTCTTTGGTATTTGGCTTTGCCACTTGCATGTGGGTTTTTTTGAATGTCATTAGTAATGCTTTTATTTTTTGTCCATATTTTAAAAGAAGGAAACTGTAGAAAGAAAATGCCAAATGTGCTAGCTTTCTAGATATGGACACCAGGTTCCAGGTAGATGGGTCCATCTGACCCCACTGGAGAGGAAGAGCAAGCTTGGCTAGAGCTGAAGGGTTGACAGGAGGTTGGCAGGGTCAGACCTCCTGCACATCGGGGACTTTCAGTCTCAAGACACCAATTATTAGAGTTCACCCCAGGCTATTTTGAAGGGATGGACCACATTCTCCTTCTCCTGTCCTGTACAGATCAACTGGTTGTGTATTTAGTTGAGCAACCTCTAATCTGTTCCTGGCAAGGACTTAGCAGCTCAGAAGCAAGTACTCAGATGTACACTTACAAGAGTCTCCAGGTCAGCACATCTCAAACCCTGGTAGAGTACATCCATTCAAGGCCAACTTCCTCTCACTGCTGTCTTCACAGGCCTTGCCTACCTTCTGGGATCAGTCAGAAATGAACCAGATCACCCAGCTGCGCCTGGGACACCGAAAAGGTTCAGCTACCAGACGCCCCCCAGTCAGCCAGGGTTTCTGTGCTTCCGCTGCCTGGGCTGAGCCCTCCAGGTGAGCTATCCATGGACGTGCTGTGTGCAGGGTGCAGATGGTGTCTGACGGTTTGACTCATCTCACTGGCAGTCTCGTTCACTGATGACGGGGAAGGCCCAAAGAGGAAGGGCAGTGACCCGTTTAACCAGAAGGGCTGATCCACCCAGGGGTAGACTTACTGGTGATGGTAAGGGGCCATGGCCCCAGCTTCCTTTGTGCTTCCCAGTGTGTGCATTTCCAGGCGATACACGAGCAGGAGAAGCACATGTGGCTGTTCAGCAACAGGACTCAACCTTGGGACTCTGCTGCTGCTGCAGTGAATCCAACTGCAGCAACCAAGCAGCAAATATTGTGCTCCCAGGGGATGAACAATGCCTGATGGAGGATTTGATGTTCACAAGGCTTTGGCTGAAGCCATGATCCATGGCATGGTGTTTCTTAAATTAATATATGACTCTTGAATGTATTACATTGCTGCTTCATGACTCCATTCAGAGGAAAATGTCCTTCAACACCACCCATCACCACAAAACATGTTCAAGACTCCCAAGGATTGAGTACAGCTTATTTAGAGCATGTTCTTGCAGACAGACTCTGAGACACCCACCTCAGCAGCAGATAGCTGTGAACAACGCTCATGCTAGTACTGTACATTCACTCCAATGGGATCTGCTTCACCTTGGGATTATGGGGGTGTGTACACCAGTTTTCCCTTCTCTCCACCCCATTTGGTAGGAACAAGAGCTGCCCAAATCCTTCAGTGCACGCAGCATGACTGGAGGAGGTGTGCAGCACAAGCAGCTGTGCTGATGGGCTCACATGCAGTGAGGCTGTGCCCAAGCACGTGTGGTGCTTGTACAAGCGGTGCTGGAGCCCAGCACCTCGGAGGCAGCGTGGGGCAGAGTGGCTGTGCAGGAGGGGACAGGGGAGCTGTGCAGAAGGTACACTTGGTGCCCGTGCAAGAAGCACTGAATGGCAGAGCCAAGTGGCAGAGTTACCAAATGGGCATAAGACCCATCGGCCTGCACAGTGCACTGGCACGTGCTGTCACACCCTGGCACACACAGCTCTCACCTGCTGCCAGCTCTCTGGGAGACAACCCAGAGTCCCAGAGCAGGTTTCTGAGGGAGGCAGTGGCAGGGCTGAGCTCCTGACCCAAACCTGGTCCATCCTCCAGAGTCCAGGGCTCTTCAATGCCTTTTTGAGAGAAACACAAGGAAGGAGGCCCATGGTCAAACACCCAAACACCAAGGGAGACTTGCTTAGTGCTGGCTATTTCAGAGGGCTTGTAAAGTCCCACAGGTTTCCCCTGAGGGCTCGGAGCAGCAGATGGAGAGAGGGAGGGAGAGGGAGCCGTTTCAGATCATCACCAATCCTGTGCTTTCCACCCTTGCATTTTGGAACCCTGGCAAGAGAGGTGCTAGAGGTGCTCTGTAATCAGCCTCCCGGGACATGGCTACTTTTCCTACAGCTTTGTATGTGGCTGCCAACCAGTGCCCAGACACAGGTGACCTGTAGCCTCCCATGGCACCTCATCCCTCGTGGTGCTTTGGAGATGGGACGAGAGAGATGTGCTACACCCTAAGCCATGCCAGCAGTGATGGTGCAAGGCCTTGACTTGAAGACTTGGTCCTCCTGGTGTCATGAATGATGCCCAAATTGGTTTCAAAGAAGGGACAGGAAAATAGAAACTCCTTGCCACCATTCTTTACCTGAACCCCAAAGTAGATGTCCAAGAATCATGCCATCTTTTATCTTATTTAAGCCAAAGTTTTTTACTTCAGTTTTGGGCATCCTTGTTTTTCATCTCAATACTTAATCCTTTGTGAGCCATCTGAAACTGTTGGCCAGCAGGGCATCTTGTCCACCTGCATAAACCAGTTTGCTGGCTCTGTGAGAAGTGTGTCAGTTTACCAGTGTGAAATGAGTTGTCTTTCCATTTCTTTGAACATCTTGTGAGGGGGTGAGCAGAGGAACACTTATCTCTAAGCCAGGAATTGCTCTGCACATCTCTATCACGCGGTATTTCACTAGTTTCCACTCTAAACTACTGGGACTTTTAGTCCCTGCATAGGGAAATTTTCCTGCAGCCCTCATTTAGGTCAGCACCTATCTTTGGATGTCTACTGATTTCATAGCAGGAAAGACAGAAGCGCACACAGTAGCCCAGGGAAGCTTCCCCCCATCTACCGTGGCATTACACTTATAAAGGATGGATGTACTCTTCTTCATCCTATTCCTCATGCAGCCTTCCTCCTTTCCCCACTGCTGCTCAGTGAGAGGGACCCACCAGGTAGCTCTATCTTGAATTTGGAGCACAGCCTTGAACCCTTTGACACTCACATCCAAACCACCCAGGTACCAGCTGGCACTTAGGCACACTCCAGACCATGGCTGGGAGAAATGCAGAGCTGCTGCTACCCCAGCAAGCAAACTCAGCTGCCAAGCAGTGTGGGACCTTGCAGCCACAGCAGATGGTTGCTGTCAGGTGAAGAAATGTGCTGCTCCAAAGCCCTGCCTGAATGAGGCTCCATGTCACACAGGCTACACCGGCTGCTTGCGTTGCTCCTAAAACTTGTGCACATGATCCAGCAACCTGCAGGTTTTCAACAGACAGCAGAACGGGTGCCTACATCCACTTTGCAGACATGGAGAACACCTTGCACCTGCAGCTGAGGGGTTTGTTTGGACCAGTGAGTCTGGCTTTGCCAGCCTGTTACGCTGCCTGCACGGGGTGCCATTGTGCTGCCCAGTCATACAGCAGTACCAGCATGCACCAGCACCTGACTGCCTTAGCCACTCATCCATTACCCGCTGTCTGGAGCTAGAGAGTGAAACAGGTCACTGCCTCTAAGGAAGGTCTGCACAGAAGAAAAGGGATGCCTCACTTGGCAAACACCTGCAAAATGCAGCAGCGCCTCTGCTTGGGACCCACGGAGTTTGCCTCTGTCACAGAAGTCAGCAGCCCACGTACTGAGAGGCACTTGCCAATACCCACACATTAGCTCTAGTGCAAACCCCCTCTTGCTGCTTGTCTGGTCACCAAGTGTCCAGCACCACCTTGCATAGATGAGCTGTCAGTAGCCATTTTATCCTCAGCCAGAAACTACATGTTAGCCTGCTGGTGCCTCCATTGGATCTGAGAGCCCACAGCCTGCAGCACAGCCTTGCTGCCCAGTTCTTTCTGACAAGTCCATGACATCTCAGCACAAGCAGGTATCCAGAAAATCCAACCAGCCCAGATGATGCTGCTGGAATTGGGGCCATGGCAAAGCAGAGGCAGGAACTGCAGTGTCAGGAGTCAGGACTTCCCCTGACAGTGTCACAGATGACAACTCAGCAAGTTCATTCTGCAGAAACTAGATAACATCAGCAAAGGTGGTGGTTACTGGCAAACAATCCTGTTCCTGAAGCTTCATCTGAGACGTGGCAGGCTGCTGTGAAACCCTTTTGTCAAGCAGACCCAAACTGCTTCTGCTGAAACCCATGTGGGCTTCTGGAAGTAGATTCATGCTGGTATTTCCTAGGAGCTCCAGGGCACAATGCTGTGGGCCAGGGCTGGAAAAGTCCATCCCCTTGCTAACACCTAGGGCCTTTTTGTCTAGCAGAATCCCTTGAACTACACAGGAATGCAGAGCTGTCAGTCTCACCCTCAGTGACCCAACTCCCGCCTTGAGCAGCAAAAGCTTTTCCTTCTCCTCAGGGCCCAACCTTTCTCCAATCCCCATGGCACCCCACTTACACTCAGCACAAGTAGAGCAGGACACGGGACTGGAGAGGGGAAAGTCCTTCCTTCCTTCTTGGAAGTGACTGAAGTTCCACAAACCCCTTGGCAGATGTTCTTAATCAGCATTAAAGCCATCCTAGTACAACTGGCCTCACTCCCTGCCCCCTGGGTAGGCTTTGCTCACAAACAAATTTTCAGCCCAGGCAGTCATACCACTGCCTGCCCTACCAAATATGTCCCTGGGCTGAAGTCTACTTGAGTTTGCTACTCCACTTAAACCAAACCAAAGAAAACCCACTTTAACTCCACAGCAAGGCATCTGGAGCAAGGTTTTTCACCACCAAATTAGCCCACCACTTTAGCTAATTGGGAATAACTTCTTGCTGACCCTGACAGATAAAACCAAAGGCTCAACATCATTAAGCTCTCTCATCTCACAAGCACACACTGCATCTTCAGCCTAAACTCAGCCCCAGGTGATGCATGAGCTGCAAAGCCTGGTTCTGGCCTTTGTGAGCTGCTCTGTGTCTCCCTGCCAGCCTCAGCACCAGCTCCTTCACCACCTTCTCCCCAAGTGTGTGGTGAGGAGCTGAAGTAGCTGTGCTGGGCAGGAGACCCAGCTGCATGCAGTCAGAGCCACTGAGGCTGTCACGGGTGCTGAGGCTTGGGGAAGCATCACAGGCACTGGCTGTGCCTGGAATTACAACTCTGTTGCAGTGGAGGAGTCAGCCTGAGCTGACAGGTGCTCCCAAGGATTCAGATGCAGAGAAGAGGCAAACTCCAGCCATTATGTCATGGGTTCCAGCCCTTCCTGGTGTCCCTGACCAGCAAGACCTCCTGGCTGCAGGGAAGGATCTTCTCCTCATATGGAAAGTGTTGGTGACAGAGCTGCTGACAGCAAGCTCCCTGCCTGTGGGCCTGGCTACACCTCTGGCAGCAGCTGCCCTGCCTGCCTCCATCACCCACCTGGGAGATGACCCTGGCTACCCCACCAGCTGCATGGTGTGGGAAGACTCATGCCCCTAACCAGGGACAAGTGACCCACCCAGCTCTGCCCACAGAGCAGTTTCCTGAGCCCAGCAGGAGCATGATGCCTCCGTGTGAGCATGGGATGCACATGGACCCATTCCCTTTGCTTGTGCCCACCTCTCACCTTCTTGCCCTCCCCCACTTCAACTGCCAGCAACCAGTGATCACAAACAAGCAAAAAGTGTGCAAAGCCCTGGGGAGACAGGGGATGCTTCCAGGCTCAGGGAAGCAGCAGTTGGTTTTTCTCATTTCTCTGTGGGCATCCTGGCAGCACAGTTCTCCCTGGCTCCAGCCCTGCACCCAGCCATGGATGGGCCCTGCTGGTGCCAGGAGCACTCAGCAGAGTGTGGCACCCATGGTAATCAAAGCAGTTTCCATGACTCTTGGTAAATATCAAGGCTGGGGATTTCTGGGGCTTGTTTTCCAGCAAGTTGAGTAGAAGAACCAATAAGGACAAAGACAAATGAATACCTGTTGCCCTTGGCTCAAAATGAAACAAGAGAGACAGGTCACTGGCAAAGGTTAGTTAATACCACTTACCACAGAGCTAGGGAGTTGCCCTCCGCCGCTGACAAGAAGGGCAGAGGAGGCAATTTTTCATAGACAATGTGAGAACAATACTATGAAAATGCAAAGTAATGACCCCCAAGCATCCTCTGCTGCAAGCCAAGGGAGGGAGGGGCTGGATGCCCGTCCCCAGCACTGCACACATACCTTGCCTACAAGGGGATGGGGCAGTGGGTCAGAAGATGAGGAGGAAAGGAAGAGGGAGCTTCTGAAGGGGCATGATGGCCTGCTCAACCTCTTTGGGATGAGCTGATTGCAGGAGAGAGGGGAGAGGAGCTGGCAAAACACTTCTGGGGAACACAGTTCTCACTGCCCATGCGTCCTGACACTTGTCAGGGGTCCAGCAAGAAGAAGATAGTCAGGCATGCAGTGTAGAGCACTCACACCAAACTACTGTAGCTGGACTCCCAGCCAGTTTATCCCCCACTGGCTCAGGCCTGGTAATTTTGGGCA
Source organism: Geospiza fortis (assembly GCF_000277835.1). NCBI lineage: Eukaryota > Metazoa > Chordata > Aves > Passeriformes > Thraupidae > Geospiza > Geospiza fortis. Next base: position 5,980,756 of record NW_005054301.1, read on the forward strand.
AAGTGGTACCTACCTTTCCTTAGGAGTGGAGAGGAAAGGGTGGCTTGGCAGAGGGAACTGGGGTAATATGTGAAGGGCACCAGAGAGCTGTTACGAGCATCTAAACAATGGAAAAGTAATGCAGCTCACCTACCTGGGATCCAGGAAAAATATGGTATCACATCACTCTGGGGATAGCTCTGGCCTGAACTACTCGTGAGTGTGAGAAGGAGCACAAGAGTTATGACGTGAATGTGGATCTCATAAAACAGAAGATGGGCACGTCCTGGAGGAGGCTTGCTGGCACCCTGGAAATTCCTGCT
>NW_005054301.1:5981073-5981668 GCF_000277835.1 Geospiza fortis
GTGGTCCTGGTTGTTAAGCTACCTCAGGTATCTCAGAAGCAGAGAGGCCTGCAAGTGAAAGTTGCCAGGTGGGCTCACATGTTTAACAAGAACCATCTGATGGAACCATGGGATGGCACCATGAACCACAGAATGACAGAAAGGTTTGAATTGAATGGGATCTTTAAAGGTCATCTAGTTCCAACCCACTGCCATGTGCAGGGACTCCTTCCACTAGATCAGGTTGCTCAGAGCCCTGTCCAATAAGAGTTCCAGTGATGGGGCATTCATCACTTCCCTGGACAACCTGTTCCTGTGCCTCACTCCCCTCATTCTAGAATGTTCTTATATACAATCCAAATCCTCTTTCGGTTTAAAACTTGCTCCTTGTCCTATCACCACAAGCCCTGGTAAAATGTCCCTCTCCAGCTTACCCTGAGACCTTTAGGGAGGGGAAGGGTGCTCTGAGGTGCCCCCTCCTCCCGGCTGATCAGCCCCAGCTCTCGCTGCCTTTTCTCACAGCAGAGGGGCTCCATCCCTCTGCCCATTGCTGCGGACAGATGATGCTGCAGGGCCGTGACCGGGCGGGAGCGGCGCCGGCACCGTCCGGCCGCAC
>NW_005054301.1:5981731-5989844 GCF_000277835.1 Geospiza fortis
CCCGGTGCCCGGGCACTGCCGCATCCCCCGCCGGCGGGCTCTGCGCGCCTGTCTGCAGCCGCCTCGTGTGCGGGCTTGGGTGGGCACGGGACAGCCTCGGGCTGGAGCAGCCAGCGAGCGAACTAGAGCTGTGTGCCAGCAGCCACGGCCGTCCTCGGGGCTCCTACGCCCAGGGCCAGCAACTGCGGCTCTACAGCCAGCTCCAGCTACCCGCGGGAGGGATCCGTGTGTGCGCCCTGCGGAGTGAGGGATGCAGCCCGACGGCTGGCTGGACCGAGGACGTGCGGCCGGCAACAGCCCCACAACTCCCAGGCTACGGGCGGCAGCAGCACCGGCACCAAGCCCTGCCCCAGGAGCAGGAGATCCCTTCAGCTCTGCTCCAGTAGTGGTCCACACTGCACCTGAGAGAGAGTGGGATGGTGTGGGATGGCCAGGAGGTGGCTTCCTGGCCTTGGAAAAGTGTCAGTTGACTTTTCCAAGCAAATCCACATGACCAGTCCGTGCATGAAGTGGACCCAAATGCAAGGACACTGCAACAGGTAGAACCACTGCATTTTAGGTCCGGGAGCATGTTCTGGTGTGCAACAACACAGGCTGTGCCTGGCATGTGCCCTCTGCTCCTGCCCACGTCCAGGACATGTCACTGTAATGCACAAGCCTGTCCAGTGGACCATCTGTCCCATAGCAAAACTTTTAATTCTGAGAAGGTGGGAGATGGGTTTTGAGAGGACAGATGCTACCAGAGCCAAGAACATCAAATAGCCTGTCTCCTACAGGAACCAGGAGGGGTTTGCCGTTTACAAAGATGGAACTTTGCACTGCACAGAGATGGAACCTTCACCATTCAAGTCACAGGCTGTGGCCTAAAGGGGAAGAGGCCCAAACCCTCTGGTTTAACTTTATTGTTTTACAGCCCAAACAAGTTACCTGAAAAATAAATGCCCTAAACTTTGAGGGTCAAACACCTTGGTACTGACTGAAATACAGCAGAAGGTTGTTTGGGTGACAGAATCAGGGAGGGGACTGGGTTAGGAAGGACCTTAAAGATAATCCCACTCCAATCCCTGGGCCTTGCTAGGATTCAGCTCCTGCCCAAGCCTTGGCTAGAATAGCTGACCGTTAAACTGATGTAGATAGATCACTCTTCTGCTGCTACCTTTGCTAGCTGCTTCTAGCCTGCTGGGTTTCAAAGGGCACCTTTAATTTCTCTTCCAAGCCAGCTGTTTTCATAGAAGAAATTTTTACTGCAATGTGGCTATTCATCAGAGAAAGTCCATCACCTGCACCCCCAGCACTGCCAGTGGTGCTGGAAGCCATGTAGCAAGTGAGAGAGAGGCCTCCTGAATGGAGATGACACACAGTCTATCTAGGTGAGCAAAAAGTACAAGATGCCTGTGGACAAGATTCCTGGATCATCTGGTGTCTACAGGGAGTTCCCACTGACCACCAAAGAGGGAATTTATTACTGAGTACACTTTGCAGAGGGAAAAAAAGATAAAAGACAAGGAGGCCCAGTGCATGCTCTGCATCTTTTCAGCAGAGCTTAATGAAAGGCAGAGGTATCACATTTTTCAAAGAATGAAGATTGGCTCCTGACAGCAGCTGAGGAATGGGTCAGATCTGAGCCACAAACTCCACAATTTGGGCAGAAGGAAGCAAAAAGGCACATAAAAGGATCACCAGCACAAGGACATAGAAACAGGGGAGCTGTCACATTCTCATCCCTGAAATGAGTTCAAACTGCTGTATTTGGGACTGAAACACAAAGGATGAATGAAACACATGGTCTCCCTCCACCTTTCCAAGCGGTAACCCATGCCTGCCTAATGTCTTTGGTGCAGCACTGAGCTACTTCTTGCTTGACAATAGTCAGAGCTGCCTCCAAGCTTGCCAGCTTTCTAGGGTGAATTCTCCTGGCCCACATCTGCTAACACAATCATCAAACCAGCTCTGGGATCTGCTCCACTGTGCCACTGAGCCAGGAACCCACTGCTGCAGCAGTGCTGACCCAAACAGAGCTACAGGAGGACAGCATACGCAAAGGTAACATTTACTGAGAGATACAGAACTGAGTATTATGAAGGACATACATGGATGGAGAGGGTAGCGACACCACTGCAGAGGGCAGCTTGGACCCCCTTCCCAGCATGCCAGGAAAGGAGCTGGATGCTACCGGACAAGTAACACAATGGAGATAACTGTGGCATATGTGTTTGTAACAAACAGACCATTATAACATACATTTCTATGGGATCACATCTAGTGATTATATAAATCCATATAGAGATCACTGTATAAAAACTTTGTAAAAAATACTTTAAAAAAGTGTAAAAATGTGCATTCAAAAGCACGGCCGACACGGACAGCTGGGCTGTAAACATTATACTGAGTGTGCTTGTGGGGGGCGCCTGCGCCACCGAGCCCCGACAGGCCTGCCCACCAGATGGGGCTGCATCAAGTGTTTGTGGTTCTTGGGTTTGGGTTTCCCTCCGGAGCGTGCGCCAGGAGCAGCAGCAGCCTCTGGGCAGGGTGCTGGTGGGCACTGCCCAGCTGCCACTCCTCAGCCTGCAGCCCCTGCTACCCACGGGCTGCCTGCTCCTTGCAGGACACGCTGTGGCTTTGTGGGTCCCAGGGCTGAGGGCAGGCTGAAGGGCTGTGATGATGCATCACAGGGAGGCTGCCCTCACTGGCACCACCAGCCCTGCTCCCAGGTTCAGCCTCAGAGTACATGGTTGGCAGGTTCCTGATCTTCTCTGTTCCCATGTTTGGTCCATAGTTCCCAAGGAAGCCCACTGGGTCCTGGCTGCACCAGGCCTGGGTGTACAGTTCTTCATACAGTACATACATTAGAGACCCTGGAAGACCCTGTGCCACTGTCTCCTCCTCGTGGCCCTGTGCCACCTTCACTTCTTCTCTAGCTGCTCCAGCAGTGGGTTGGCTTCACTCTCAGGTGTCTTGATGCTGTCTGTCTGCACGATGCAGGTGGGACGGTGCCGGGTCAGCATCAGGATGAGCTGCTGCCTCTCCTGTTTCAGCTCTTCTATCTGGGCCTTCAGCTCAGCATTCATGAGCTCTAGACGCTCAGACTCCTAGCAGGACAGGAACACAACCGCATGTGACTTTATCTAGCAGGACAAGACACAAGAAACAATTTGGCCAACATGCCACCTCTGCTCGGTGCTGTCCCTCAGCCCCTGCAGCAGGGGAGCAGGCTGAAGACCTGCCAAGGCATCACATCCCTCCAGGCAGTTCATCCCCAGCCCTGCTGCCTCATGCTTGGCACTTAGTGCTGTCACACAGAAACACACAGCCACCACCTGGGGCAGGTCTCTGCCACACCCCAGCAAAACCTGTGTCTGGCTGCTTTCCGTGCTCTGGTAAGGTGTTTGGGGACAAACCCATGCTTAAGTTTTCACCCAGCCCATCTGTAAGCATCTGCCCTTGTGAAATGACTCCTTCCAAGTTGTGTCATCTGCCCATGTCTCACCAGTTTGCAGAAAAACAGCAAGGTGCTGTGACAGTTTTTCTGCCCTGGGGCTAGAGGTGGAGTGAGCATCTGGCCTCTGAGTGGGAAAATCTTTAGGACTTCGGTCAAGGGGTCAGCACACTGCCAGCCCCTGTCCTGTGCCACACTCATATGGTGTTCCTGCTGCAGCACTGAGGCAGAGACATTATTATTCTTCTCTCACCCCAAGCCTGGAGCCAACCTCCAGCCCTCTCCAGCCCTGGTACCAGGGGTAAGCTCTGCCTGGGCACATACATGGCCACCACCTTCACAGCCTCACCAAAAGCGGAGGCTGTATTTTCCCAGATAAAGGCACTGGAGCAAGGGGGGCCAGAGGGGACGCTCAGGAGGCAATGTTTCCTGCAGCTGGAGCACTGTTCTAGGGAGGTCCCTGCTGTGCCCTGGGACAGACTGGGGCACCCACCCGCTGCAGGAACTCCGTCCTCTCCTTCTTCTTGTTACGACATCGTGCAGCTGCTACTTTGTTTTTCTCCCGGCGCCTTTTCCTCCTCTCTTCTTCCTCATCCAACTATAACAAGACAGAGAAACCCAGATCAGAGCCAGCAGATGCGGGCTGGGGCAGGAGTTGGGGGTGAGCATGTGGCAGCCCCACCCCATGGCAGGGCAACGTGGCAGCCCCCTGGTCACGGGCCACCAGCAACACGACTTAATCCTCATGGAACCAGGTATGCTGCTGCTACAGCCTCTACCTCCACTCTGTGGGAACACAGAGAGAGAGACCTGTACCCACAGCTGAGGACATGGCTGGTAGGGGACAGATAGCCCTTCACAGGGCTGCTCCCTCCCTGAGAGAGGGAAGAGACAGAGAATAGAGCCCCCTCCCAGAAACATGGCTGGTTTGTCACACAGACATCTACAGGCTCAGCTCTGTTAGCACAGACATTGAAAGCATCACACACGGCACCAAGGACAAGAGGCAGAAAAACCCAGAAGATACTGGAATGCGGCAGGCACAGCTAGGGTATCTGGGACTGTCTGCTGCAGCTTCAGCACTGTCTCAGTCACAAGGCCACCACAGTAAGGCAGGGACAGGTCCTGCATCCCCTGTGAGGGGGCAGGACACAGCAGTACCTGCACTGTCTGCCATGACTCAGTTCTCTGTGCTCTGACCCAAACCACACAGGCCAAGCCAATAGGCCCTATGGGTCAGAAAACCATAATCAAAGTACTTACTAATATATGCTGCAATGTGTAAATGGCCTATGGCATGCCTACATCCAGGAACCCAAACTAGCTCCTTCAAGAAAAATCTGAGTGCTGGAAAGCCCTGCCAAGTCAGGTTACACTTTGCAGCATGGATAGAGAAGAAAAGGTCCCCAGTGTCTTCATCCACATTTGGCCTGGGTCTCTGAAATTTGAGGTGTCAGACTGAACTGCCTCATTCCTACCAACTGATAGCCGGTGGCCACAAGATCACCTCACATGCAGACACACTAGCAGTGCCTGATGCCAATGAAGGCTGCAGGGGTCATCATCCACAGTAGACTGTGCACACTGCTAACAGTCATCAACTCCAAAACCCACTAATCAAAACATCCCAGTGTGATGCACAAGGACTGGATGAAACATGGACTCAGCAGAGGTAGAGTGAAGGGATGGCTTAAGCAAGCTGCATGTCCAATACACAGCACACAGCATGCTGTAGATGGCAATGTCTGAGCTTTACAGCACTAACAGTTTTGCATCTTTTCTACCTTGCTTTGGAAGCATTATACCACAGTTGCCATTTCAGCTGGGGTGAAAATATTAAGCAAAGCCAGCACAAGCTATGCACAGACTTCCATAATGCCAGGCTGCCACCATTCTTTTGGCAAGGCAGTGTCATGGGGCACCAATGTACCACACTTGGGAGAACTACAATGGGAACTGCACTGATACCCCCAAGTCCAGTCAGAAATGGACAGCTCACACTGCACCCACATAACTTAGATGTTACAGGTTAGCAGAAGTAATCTGGAAGGCACTAACTCTACATTCCACTGCCAGGTCTTGCAAAAGTTCCTGACAGAAATTGAGAGGAGGTGGACATCAGGGTAGATGCAATTCCCCTCTGCAAATTTACCAACTACACATCTACCCCTAAGACAGCTTCCTGGTCTGTTAGTTCCAGGATTACTAGGAGGGTGCATAGAGGTCGCTTGTGCTCATAGCTCTAAAGCTCAAAAAACGGCCCCAAACTTGGCTTCAAAACTACATCTTGGGGCCTAACAGCAACTGGAAGAGCAACCAGCAACTGCACCAGCCCTGGAAACTGCCTGACACCTCCATGCCCTGTTGGTCCATTCAACTAGAATTACAGAATAAATGACCTGTCTCTGACCCTGCCTCTACCCCACAGAGGGCCCAGCAAAGGTCCGTGTCCTTTAGATGGAATACAGATGCCCAAGGAAGGTGGCTCAACACAGACAGAAGAAGCTTGAACCCTTGGCTCTGCTTTTGAGCACAGCTCCTGTAGCTTCCTAGAAAATAGAAAAGTTTGGACAAGATCTTAAAGATCACCTAGTGTCAACCCCCCTGCCACAGGCAGGGACACCTTCCAGTACAGCAGTTGCTTAAAGCCCCATCCAGCCTGGTCTTGAACACTTCCAGGTATGAGGAATCCACAAATTCTCAGTGCAGGGAAGTTCTCTTTTCAAGACATCAGGTTTTCCCCATCTGCTTCTGCTTGATTTCAGTTCAAAAAGGTGGCATGGCCCTGGTGCTGAGGGTTAGGACGTTATTCAGAGGCACATGGGACAGTGATGATGTATCACCCAATAGCATGTCCCAGCAGTTGATTTCCAGGGGATCTCCATGGGTAGAAGTCCCTGTGGGGATGCCTCCTGAACTGCTTCAGTCAGCAGCCTCAGGGACTGAGGTGATCATCTGCCTGAGGGGCAGGGCTCAGTCTCAGAGGAGCACCCCAGGTGGGATTCAGGGGTGGAGGAGCCCAGCAGCATCTGTCTACACCTGTCCAAGAGGAGAGCAGCTTTCCCAGTGGGGCTGTCCATCACCCTGCAGAGAAGCTGGCCCCCAGCACGCACTGGGTGGGTTTTGTGTGTGCTCCCAGGCACAAATACCCCAATGCCAGGAGATGCTGGTGCCCCAGCAGAGCGGAGAGAGCTGCCTTGGCCAGGCTCGTGGCAGGCAGCCTGCCCTGCCAGGCACCACAGAGTGGCACACCAGCACGCAGCATTCCTGGGCTCCAGCACCCTGCAAGAGGAAAGCAGCTGCAGGCTGCATTGCAAAACTGTGCGTGGGCAGCATCTTGGCTACTCATGGGATAAGCAGCTACTGCTACAGCTCCCTCAGGCTTTTGCTGCAAAGCCTTGCCAAGGGCAGCTCCATTTGCTGTCTTCAACTCCTCAGCTTCATGCAGGGGAGGAGCCGGCTGCATGGAAGGTAGCTGTGCAAGGGCTCTCAGTGGGTTTTCTCTTAGCTTTCCTCTACATGCTGCCTCAACAGCTGGCTCAGAGGACACTCAGCAATTCCAGTACCTGCTGCGGGGCAGAACCGCCCTGTCCCTGTCACACAGATGCCAGTGACATCACATACCCATGCCCACAAAAAGCAAAAGCAGTGGTTGCAGGGCCAGCCCAGAGGTGCCCAAAATGCCCCAGGAAAGGAGCTGGCCTGGAAAGACAGCATAGCCACAGAGTCACCCTCCTTCTTCCCCAACCCATGAAGCAAGGCAGGCACTGCAGACCATTCGCTGCATCAATACCCAGGCCAAGAGCTTGGAAGAGAATTTGGCTTCAGCTGCAAATCCATGACTGCTTTGCCCACAGAGGAACAAAAGCCATTAGCATCCCCCAGGGCCTTACAGTGGCCTCCCACAGTATCCTAGCCTCAGCTCTTCCCACTGCAGAGCTCTCTAGTCCTTCCCAGGCAACCTCCAGGCTGCACAAGCTGACTGGACACTCTTGGGCACAGAGCTCCTGTGCAAGGTGAGTAGATGAGCTACATCATACCAGTTCTACCCACAGGAGTCCACCTCAAACAGGTGGGGGGAAAGAACAGGGGTGCTCTGCACAGGTGGCTGCTGCTGAATTCTGCCAAAAAAATTGGGGTAAATCAAGTGTCAGCACCATTTGGAGAGCAGGTTGCCCCCTTGAACTCCTATTTTACTCCTTTCAGCTCACAGCTCATCACAGGCAGCTTTTCACATCATCCAGCACCTCCTTGCTCACGCTTCCAGAGAACACACATCACCCCATCCTCATATGGCATCATCTGAGGTAACCTCACCCAGAGCAAATGCTCTGTTCAGAAGGCTGTATATTGGACCTTCTAACAGCAGCCAGCACCCTCACCACCGTGGGACCTCTGGAACAGTGGGTTCCCAGCTCCACTCACAGGCAGTAGGAGGTGCAAACACTCACCACCAGCTCAGCCAGAGTCAAAGAGTGGACAACCAACACATGGGACATAAGGAAAACACTGTCCAAGCATCTCCCTGGTCCCTTCAGCCTGGTTCTGACATGGCAGCCTGTGGTACCAAGCAGAAACCACCCATCCTCCCCATCCCAGGAAACTCGAAGTGAAGCCAGGGCCCGCCCCAAGCAATGGGGCAGCAGCAGCTCCCAGCCAGCAGCACCTGTGGCACAG
>NW_005054301.1:5989899-6000987 GCF_000277835.1 Geospiza fortis
GGCTTGTTGACATGGGTCACAGGCTGTGTGACTTCTACTCTGGGTGCATGCTCCAACCTAGGGACACGTTGGCTGCAGCAGACCCCACTCCACATGCAGGGTTTGAGTTCAGATGGCTGCCAATTGCTGCACTGGACCAGGTCTGGGACATTGAGGCCACCAATGCCAGCCAGGGACAGGAGATCAGGCAGGCAGAAGAGGCAGCTAGTGGAGCAGCCACTAACATGCATGCACATCACCAAACAGGGAGCTTATAAAACATGCTGCTGGCCGCTGCTACCACAGCCAGGCACAGGCAGGAGGGAAACCCAGGCAAATGCAGACAACAGCCCTGCAGGGCCACCTGCAGCCAGCAGCCTCCAATACTCACCTCACTTTTGACAGGCTGGGGTCTCTTGCCAAGCTTCACCTCCAGGAACTGGAGCGGCGAGATCATGGCCCCGATGTTGCGGATGTCGGCGCACTTGAGCTCCTCGGCGGTCAGGGCCGTGCCCGGCAGCCCCGTCAGGGGGCCCAGCCCAGGCAGCGCTCCGGCCGCCAGCGACGGGTCGGGGATCTGCCCTGGCATCATAGCAGGGGACACGGCTTCCTGGGCTGGAGGGGGACAGACACATCCCATTACAACCAGTGACAGGGCTTCATGGCACACAGCACAGGACAGACTCGTGCTACAGTCCCATCACCTACAGGGGTATGAATCAAGGCAGACCTTCTCCCTCAGGAAGGGCAAAGGCAGAGAATAAGCAGAATCTGTATTACAGAAACCAAAAAATATGAATCCTGCCAGGAAGAATAGGCTACTGGGGTAGATCAGTCAGGAAGGGAAGACACCTGAGACTCAAAGCACCAGAAGAACAGGAGCTGGCTGCAATGACAGTGATGTGATCCCATGGACCCCTTCTCTGGAGTACAGCGGATCAAGGTTTGCTTTTAGCTGAATTTTGATTAATTAATGTGTGGATTATTAGTACAAGAAGAAAATGGCACAAATAGGACCACAATATGCCCTAGGCTGGATTCCTTCTGGGCAGGCTCAGCCACTGGTCAGGGCTGGAACACAGCACACAAAGACCACAAATAAAACTGCAACAAAAAATACCCGCCACTGTACAAACATCTCTCAGCGCAGACATGAGGAAACAAAGGCTGGAGGGGAAGGGAAATGGTGCAAGGTTCAAAAATCCTCTTCTATCATGAAAGAAAGAAAAAAAGTGAGAATAGGATCAAGGCAAACTTCAGCAAGTCTTATAGGGAGGTGAAAGGGAGTTATCAGTAACTATGAAGAACAAGCAGCAAAGATATAATAAAATTAAACCTAAAATGGGAAGTCCATAGGGCTGGAGCTGTTACATCAGTCCAAAAGCCATTGGAGCAGATGGTTGTTGGCTGCAATGCAGATACATCCCTGCTGTGTAACTGGCCTGGGACATTCACAAGTTACCTACTTACAACACTTACTGCTGTCCACACAGCAGCCATTTGCCCCTCTTCTTCAACTCAACCACACATCCCAGTGTGTGTGCACTGCTCTCCTTGCTCTGCCCATCCAGAGAACTTCCAGCACACTGTAGGAGCCTCCAGGCACCCACCCCCTTCTGCCTCTGTGCAGGAGGCACCAACACAGCAGGGAAAAGGACCACCAATGTCAAGAGAGAAACAGACTAAAGGAGTGGACACAAAATCTCAGTGTGCAGCTTCCTGCAATCACAGGAGCCAGTCAGAAGGCAGGATTCAACAAACAGCTGGGGAAACTCATGGAGGCTCTCACAGCACCAAGTGTCAGAGAAAGGAGGAGCATTAAATGAGGGATAACATGCACTTGCCCTGCTCTTTCCAAACCATCCTCTCTCACCTGCTGAGAGAGCAGGTAACAGGAGATACAGAATTTTGGCCTGGGCAGTGCAGTTGTGCAGACTCACACACACACGTAGCCAAGCCAGCTGCCACAGCTGCTCAGCACTTGCCATCCTGGGGTGACAAATCTATGTCAGCACCAGGCTGAAGACTTGAGTAAAGCTGCATGTGAGACAGAACTGCTAGATCACAGAATCACAGAACAGCTGCGGCTGGGAGGGATCTCTGGAGATTGCCTGGTCCAACTGTCCTGCTCAGGTGGAGTCAGTGGGAGTAGGCTGAACAGGGTTAATCATGACAAACAGAGAAGTTAAGGATTTCTTGGCACTGGCACATCCCTTTTCCCATGAGGTTATTTAATATATTTGCTAATGTGCAGGAACCAGAGATAAGCAGCAGAAGGAAAGGAAAAACAAGCATAGAGGCTAGTCAAGGGCAGAGAGGCTAATGCAAGCTCCACAGCATCCAGCACGGGTGCTGTGCAAGCTCTATTGGGTGACAGACAGAATGATTTGCAGCAGAGAGTGTCTACAACCTGCAATGAGCTGTGAGTGTCAAACAGTCTAATCTGCCAATGAAGAGGTCCAGGTGTCAGCATGAGATGTCCCCTGGCAGAGTTTGCTCAGCTGTGACCAAGAAGACTTGGGAAAGAGCAGGGAAAGCAGATGCAGCAAGACAGAAACCATAAAGAGGAATCAAGCCCTCTGCTCCAGTCATCCTTTAGGAGACAGAAAGGGGAGAGCAAGCCAGTGTTCAGCAGTGCTGGGAGCATTGCTGAGGGGAGAGGAAGCTGGGCAGGGAGGAGGTGATCTGCATAAGGTCATTAAAGCCTGAACAGAATACAGGAAAGACAGACAAGTAACTTCCCAAGAGAAGAGATACTCCCTGATGAAATGGACTCCCATTTGGTGACAGAAAAGAAAGAGAAAATAGTTGGTAATGATACTTGGCCTCAGAAAAGACTACAAGTCAACTCCTTGAGACTGCAAAGACCTAAATTGATGCAAAGTATTCATTCTTCCACAGAGATCTCTAAACTAGAAAAATGTAATTCCACATCTGCAGTGGAATCTTATACTGACATCTTGTACCAGAATCTGCACCAACATCTTCTAAGGTGCCCAGAGATGCCCAGTGCAGCTGGACTCTGAAGCTGCAAGCTACCTCCCTCCCCCTTCCTTTCAGGCCTACACAAGGCTGAGATGCTCCACTCCTCCAGAAATAAGTACCATCACACCCTTAGGCTGCACTGCAGACAGGAAAACACAAGTTATTTAGGGAGTGTGGCTAAATCCCTGTCACCTTCCTCACAGATCATCCCTCTCCAGCAGGAAGGCACCTGGTCAATGAGGTGGATGACAAAGGGGAGGTGAATTCAGAGGTTCTTCCCAGGACAGAGCTGTATGGGGTTAAATCCAGTCTACCATTTTGGGATAGCTGCATACACTGCAGAGCTGGCCATTTCCCTGATGCTGCCACCAAGATGACATGCTGTGGCACTGGGGAAGACGCCTGCCAACAGCAGCGCAGCCCAAGCCAGCAATCCCACAGGTGTCCATCACCAGCTTGAACAGCTTACATCAAAATTTAAAAAATAAAATAGAAAAATAATCAATAGCAAAGTATATGAGCATCCACTTAAAGTCTCTCATAGACTGATTTGGGGCCCTGACCCACCCTTTCACAGGCTTCAGGATGAGAATGGACTTGAACCCAGCACTGGACTTGGAGGACCAGAATGGATTTTGTTTTAATTTATTCATAGAATCACAGAATATGCTGAGCTGGAGGGACCCATCAGGATCATTGAGTCCATTCCTGACACGGCACAGGATAGTCCAAGAGTCACACCATGTGCCTTAGACTGTTGTCCAGACACTTACTGAACTCTGTCAGGCTTGGTTCGTGACCACTTCCCTGGGGAGCCTGTTCTAGCACCCAACCACCCTCTGGATGAAAAACCTTTTTCTCACATCCAACCTAAACCTCCCCTGCCTCAGCTTCATGCATTTCCTTGTGTCCTGTCACTGGTCACAAGAGTCCCTGCCCCTCCTCTACCCCTCACAAGGAAGTTGTAGACTGCAGTGAGGTCTCCCCTCAGTCTCTTCTTCTGCAGGCTGAGCAGACCAAGTGACCTCAGCCACTCCTGATGCAGTTTCCCCTCCAGACTCTTCACCATCCTCATGGCACTCCTTTGGATGCCCTCTAATGGCTTAATCTCTTTTCTCTATCGTGGTGCCCAAAACTGCTCACAGCATTCAAGGTGAGGCCACATGTGCGTGGAGCAGAGCAGGACAATCCCCTCTCTTGACTGGCTGGCCATGCTGTGCTTAATTTTCTTCCATCATGACATGCAGTTGACAGCACCCAGGCTAGACAGTCCAGGTCCTCATGCAGACTGAATATAGGGTCACTGCAATCAGCCCCCTCCCCATGCACTCCTGAGCCTGGGGCAGATCCCTGGGGACAAGTGGCTAAAGATTTGAGAAAACACTGTGTTTTCTCCAGCACATCTTCTTCTGCATCTCTAATCTGGTAGCTTGATATGCCTTGAAACAGCCTCTGTACCAGTGTAACACATAGCACAGGTCAGAGTGAAGGGGCTGGCCCAGTATCCAATATGCTCTAAAAATTTATCCTGGATCCAGGGAGTGCAGTGCCAAAGCCCACATCACACCTACATCAGTGGAAACTAAATTTTAAGCTCATCAAACCAAAGTGCCAGAAGCCTTCTGGATAACCATAAACCTGCACATTAAGATGAGCTGAGAACTACGTAGAAAGGGGGGAAAGTGTCTTCTACAGGTGAGAGCTTGCTCAAGGGCCAGAAAGCTCAGGAGCACATTGAGAACTGCCAAGAGTCAAGCGGAGTTAGGCCTTGGAGAGGAACATAACACCATTCCCAGCAGGGCTATAACCATGGAAATAAAAAGGAATGAGGAGAGGTGCCATCCCTCTCTGCAGAGCAGGGGTGCAGTAACAGATCATGTCCCCAGGTCCTGAGGGCGCTCAGCCCCAGGCACTGTCACTCCTGCTGATTGGAAGGACTCAAACTTGAACAAACTCTTAAGTTTGTTCCACTCCTTTGCTTCTTCCTAATGTAAGCCCAACTTCCTTTTCATGCCAAGTCCCAGATACTTTCCCATTCTTTTCTGGAGAGTGCCAGAGGTAAGTTGTACTTTGATCATGTGAAAAAGCCAGTGTATGGAATTCTATTTAATATTTCAGTCTTCCTTCCAAAGCTGTTATCTGGCAGACATGGACATGCCTACCTATAGCTCCAGCATACTGGTACCACATTCACATGGTAGGGCAGAACTTTAAAGCTCAGGATCTGAGTTTGACCTTTAAGTTGCAGCTCTTCAACAGCCACATCTGGCTGGATAGGGTGAATACAGCTGGTGCCTTGCCAATTCTTAATTAGTTTCTGGATATTCCCTTGCAGCATTTGCTATTTCTAAGGCACACAAACCAACTCACCACTGCATTCATTCACTTTGCTTTAGTTGGGATTCCTATTATATTTTTTTCTTTTCAGAGCTGATAAATAACACAGCCATTTTCCTCAATGCCAGGTGGTCTTTCAACATCTCCTTACATGAGCTTGGAAATGTCATGTCTTCAGTACAACCTAGCTTTCTGCTGTCCTATATTTGAGCTACACAATTCCTTTGTATGCATTGTATCAGCTATGCTTTTGCACATAATGAAGCCAATAGCAACACATCAAGGGGAAAGAGAATGTGCAGTCTTGCACAGGACCATTGGACCAGCATGACACCAGCTTCTTGAGTCTACATTCACCATTACTCTGCCTTCTGCACCAACACTATTCATCATTTTGTGCCATGACATCAAGATGCTCCAGAGTGAATCAGGAGACAGAGAAGGTTTTCTTAAAACTTCAGTTCAATGATGAGTACCTTATACCATTCATTGCTCTGTTCAGCAATGATCTTTGCAGCAAAAATCCGGTAAACACGTGATTTCACAGGTCAAAATTCAGTTTTTATTTCTTTAGCTTTGTCTCTACACTCCCTTATTCTGGTTAAAATGCTGTAACACAAGACTTGACCTCTTGCCGAAATGTCTGTAAACCCTCCTGATAATTGCAGCAACTTTTGCATCCTTGCTTTGGCACTGTTCTTCCTGTGGCTTCAATCAACTCAGTTATTTTATCAGCAGTCTCACACTCAAAAAGCTGACAGCAGTACAGCTTTCTTTGCTCACCTCGGTTTTGCTGCATCTTTCCCACCAGTTTCAAGTGTTTGTGTGATTTGTTCCCCAATTATGTCCTTATGGTCAGCAGTCTGTGACACTGGTTGATTTAATATTTCTTAAAGGCAGCACCCATTACTCTTAGTTTATCTCCTACTGCCAGAGTCTGTTATCTTCTGGAAACCACAGCCTAGAGGGAAGAAGCTTTACCAAGTTGTTTCTGTCCCATACACTTGCTCAGCTTCCTCAGTGCACTGCCCCCACAAACCTTTCTATTCTTTCTCCTGCAGTTCTAATCTTCATGTTCTTGGGCTTTTTTTTGGTTTTTTTTTAATGGGTTGGGTTTTTTCCTCTTCCTATACTGATTTGGTTGCTGATTTTTCAGGGGACTCTTTGTTTGGCTTTGTGTTTGTTTTGTTTTTGTTTTCTAAGAAGCTGATGTTTGCACAGCAGTTACAGCATAAATCTAACATGCATAGGCATAATTCATACAACCCAGGGGGCTTGTGCTTCCCTTGCTAGCCTGTATTCACACCCCTCCTGCCACATCTTCACTGCTATTCTTACCCAGACTAAAACTGGCACAGGAGTGCCTACCTGTGTTGAAATCAGGCATTCAATTTCCTGCACATAAACTGCCTCAGTTTGTATCCACCATCCTATGCATCCAGAGGTTGTTTCTTTATAAACCAAATGCAGCTGCTACTGTTGCACCATGAGCATCATCCTGCAGAGATGACCATGACATCCCAAAGCAGGCTATGACAGTCACTTCAATTTAACTTGCCATTACTGCCTTATCTCTGGTGTCAGCTTCCTTGGTGAGAGTGAGGGCTATTTGCAGCCTTATTATCAGTTTTGCTGTCTATAATACAATCAGTTTCTTACAACATAAGCTATTTCACATGTGCTGACATTTATAATGGTTGATCCAAGTACCCTTCTGATGCTCAGAGAGCCAGTCTAGCATCTAATACTGCTAGCCAGCAGATTCTGACACTCTGTACCTGCCAGCATGTTTCTCTTTTGCCCATGTTAAGCACTGCACTAAGGCATAGTCCTACCAGCCCTTCTCCATGCTGCCTGCAGAATAAGGTGCCTGCCTTTACTTGTCAGCTGCCACGCATCAGAGCACTGCTGGAGTCTGTGAGCCACCATACAAGCAATCTTTGAGCTCTTCATCAGTGTGGTAGCACCTAGCACAACATTGCCATTTGTATGTACTGTCTTGGAGCACCCAAGTCACAGTAACTGGCCTTTCATCTGCTCCTGGCCAACAGGGAACAATAATTCTGATTTGGAGATCAGAAGCAGTGCTACCAGCTTCTAGTTCCTTAGATTCTACTCTGCTTTACTGCCATTTTTAAACTTTTTTTAAGCTTCTGACTATCAAGTTACTTCAGTCTGTATGTCATACATTGAATCTATCTAGTTCCTTCTGTGAGCAGAAGGATGATTTATAGGAAAGCCCTTTCCTGACATACCTAACTTCTTATGAACCAAGAATGTAACCTCCTAAACAAAGACAGGGCAGTTGGTTACCACTCTTTCTCTGAAGCTCTGAGCCACTTGCTTTTTTCCATCTGGACTCTTCTGAGAATACTGCAGAGTGCTGATAACCTGAAGCCCACAGACCTTCTTCCACTTCAAGGTTCAGGCCCCAGTGGGAACAGATGAAGGCAGTAAGACACTATCCCATATTCCCAGTGCCACAAGTACCTTCCCCTGCAATTAGAGCTTTCTTCTGCTATCTAAAACATGATACTGTCCCATTGCCACACAATTCTATCTGCTCTAGATGTATTTAATTTTGAGTAGCACCTTATATCTTCTGGCTAGCTGCTTCTGCTCTGCACCGTTAAAGGCAGAAACTTGCAGAGCCAGTGCCAAGCACCACAGTGAACAAAGTTATTTGCCAAACATCAGAACACAGCAGCAGACAAGCCCTTTGGAGGTAACCAGTCTTTTCAGACCCCCATGCAGTAGCTCTGGCAAACATGGACTTTAACAACAGCCATGGCGCATTCATTCATTCAGTTGCTAAAGCTGTTGATGCCAAGGAACCCACCACCTATAGCATACTGAAAAGCTGCAGTGACACCAACAGGGATAAAAACATTCATGCTCTCTCTTTCCTGAGCACCTAACATTACTTACTGTTTTATGGCATCACAGAAATCCCCCTTGTTTAAGGGCCAGGTAAAGGCATGCTCACAGCATGGCCTATCAAGAGCACTGAGGCAGAGCACACCATGTCAGAATGCAGGACACTGCAGCACCTCACTACTCACTGTAGTGCCCCCACACCCCATTTCCATCCCAGAAGGGAGAGACAGCTCCTACAACCAGGTTCTAGGATTGCAGGTCCAAAGACATATCTGTGCCCTTCCCACAGACACTCCAAGCTGCCATTCTTGCTGCTCCTTTCCTCCCACAGGCAGCCCCCATGGTGGGAGAAGAGTTGCAGGGTTTGTGAACACACATACATGTAACCTCCCACCCCTAGTTCAGAGTGAGTGGGGGGGCACAACGCTGAACAGAAGAAGGAGCTATGAAGAACTGTTCCTCAGGAGGTGGAATTCTAAACCTACTTCATGAGTGGGAACATTCTGGCTCAGTCCTGCACTTCTAGCTGGCAGGAAGATCATCCGAGTCATTGACAGACAGAAGGCTATGAGAAACTTTCTAAAAACAGGAATGCAAAGAGCCCTGCTGCCCTCCCTCCTCTTCTCCCATCAGGGAACCTCAGAGCTTCCTACATGTGCACATGGGGCAGCCCAGAGCAGACAGCATCTCCTTGGCAGAAATGCCATTTTGCAGCCCTTGCCCAGCTGAGTCTCACCATTAGGCCTCCACACCTGCCTGTCTAATGCTTTGACTTCTTGTCTCTTTCGTGAGGAGGGGGGATACTGGTTCTCCAGTCCTCAGCCTTAGAAATAATCTCCATTTGCCATGAGCAAAGCAGTCAGCTCACAGCCCTTCCTCCCTGAACATTTTCCTCCATACCTTCACAGGGCAGCAAAAAGCTCCAGTTTAGCTGCTCCCACCACTGCAATGCAGTGATTGACTTCCAAGCAACCTGCGACAGCAGGGTTCTGTACAGCACCTACCATAGCAAGGCTCCCCTACTACCATAGTTAATTGCAATAACTGCAAAAAATGCCATTAATTATCACAGTATTATTAAGATTGCAATTAATTATTTGAGGTTGCACCACCCACTGGACAGCAGCACAGAGCAGGAGGGTAAAAGCTAGCCTATTTGTACCTGAAGCAGCTCAAAGGGATTTGAGAAGGAAGGGATATCCTGGTCTGAGAAAACCTCAGTGTCTGAGCTGCAGCCTAACAACTGACTTGTTGAAATCACCAAGGACCTTCCATAACCACATGTGGCCAGGGCTAGAACCTTCTTCAAGAAGACAATCCTGCTCCAGCACAAAGCTCTGCCCTCAGGGGCCAAGGACGGCCTCAGAGATGACAGCCCTCACACCCCCTACAAACTCCTCAAAATGATGCCTTAAATACCAGGGTCATCCACAAAGACCTCTAATCCATATAAAGACCTGCTCTGGCTAGTTTGCAGCAGCACTGCTCAGCTCAGAAGCTCAGAGGCCCGTATGTGCCTTCAGCTCTCTGTCTGCATGTTAAAATAGCCTGCAATGTTTGGATTGATACTCTGGACAGTCCAAGCAACTGAGAAATGCAGCCAAAGACAGATGGCATCAGGTTTGCAGTGCCCCCTCCTTGCTGTACGGCACTGCAGGACACACACACATGCTGGCAAGGGGTCCCCTGCCTCACCATGGCTCTGCCCCCCTTGCTCTTGGGGCCAGGCCCACTAGGAACAGCCACTGCAGTGAAAAGAGTCTCTTACAGCTTCACATTCAAGGCATTGCATGCTGCCAAGAACCTGGCCCAGGCAATGCAGCTGAAGTAGCAAACACTAGCACAGGGAAGGAGACCACAGAACAGATGCTCAGTGCTCCTTGAGCAGTTGGACACACTGCTCAGATGGACAGGGCAGGAGGAGGCAAGAGGTCTGAGGGAGTATTTACTCTTCCTTGGCAAGGAATGCAGCACAGGGATCTCTGCATCCTGTAAAGAGGGAAATACTCAACTGTGAAGATGCAGGGAAAGCGTCCATAGGCATCTCAATGAGGAAGCAGAGGCAATGACCTGCACGCTAATTCAGCAGATTTTGTTAATTCCCCAGACACCAGGGGCAACCAATTGCTGCATGACCCAGTAATGATGTGGATGGCAGCCCTTACACCCACACACTTATCCCCTAGATGGGCAGGTTTTTGCATTTTTAAATCACTAAGATTCATGCTAAGAATCTGAACTCCAAAGACTGGCATTCACAGATGCCCTCCCACAAGCTTTTAGCAAAAAATTCCCAGGGCATACTCTGTCAAGAGCCTCCAGACACAAATTTTTATGCAAGTTTTCCCAAAACTAGCTAAAAAATCCTGGTCTGAGCTGCAGAAGCATTTGCTTCTGCTGAGCTCTTGGAGTCCAAGCACACACACATGCACACACACTCACAGTTTGGCAGTGGTTGTGTTCCAGGGCTGGTAATGCAAGCCATGGAGCAGGCTGCCAAGACAAGCAAGAGAACGAGCCAGGCCCTGTTTCATTGGCCACCATACGCTGCATATGGCCCTGGAACCAGCCAGCACAGTGTTCTCACCCTCCTTGAAGGCATAGGAGACCCTGTGTTTTCAAATACACCTCCACAGGGCCTTCATTAAAGGAAAATGGAAACATAATGTGGCTCTCGCTCCCCTGGTATTTCTCCCTTTCCCCCAATTTGCTCTCAAACCTATTTCCCTTCCGTGGAAAAAAGAAAAGTGCCTCCTGGAGCAGAGCGTGCAAAAGAATGCAACTTCCATTCAACTCCATGCCTGACTGCTAAAGCGGACTTGGGACCGCGCAGCGGGGGCACCTCCAGGGCCCCTTTCCTTCCCAGTGCCTCCCGGGCTGGAGACACGGCTGGCGACAGCAGGGCCGGCA
>NW_005054301.1:6001679-6019472 GCF_000277835.1 Geospiza fortis
GGGGAGCGCCGCGCAGGGGTGGGACCAGCCGGGGCACCTCGACATCCCGCACCTCGGCATCCCGCACCCCACGGCCAGGCATCCCACACCTCACGGCCCGGAATCTCCGCATCCTGCACCCCGGGACTCCGTACCCGCCACCTTCGGCCACCCTCTGCCCTCGCAGCCGGTATCTCCGCACGCTCCCGCAGCTCTTGACCCCTCCGCACCACGGCGCCCCCGGACCTCGCGCCCCGACCGGGTGCGCGTCTTCCCCGCGCTCCTATTGCGCCCCTCCCCACACTCTCTGCTTCCATCCGGTCGCTCTCGTCCCCCGGCGCACGCCTGGACACCGTCCCGGGCAGCCGCCACAGCCGTGCCCGAGCTAGCCCGATTTGTGCGGAGCCTCCGCTCCTCAGTCCCGAGCCTCGGAAGAAGGAGGCAAAGGACCAGAGAGACCATCTAGTGCTCCTCAGCATCAACACACCTCACCCAGGGCAGCAAAGGTACAGGGGCAGGGCTGCAGGGTCACTCCACTGTCCCGTGGGAGGCAAGAACCTTCTCATCTCATCCCTCCTCCAGCCTGGCCGGCTCATGCCCCACACAACGCTGACTCCCTCATACAAGGGCTGAGGGCTGTCAGCCCCATCTCCACCACTCCCTTGACTCTTGGCCTGGAGAGTAACCAGGAGGAAGCAGAGGGGTTCAAGGCACCTCTTCCCAGCTGTTTTGTTTTCTTACCATCAATGGGACATCAGGATGGGACAATGCCTGAAGCACAGGTACACCCATGGTGCCCAGTGTTCTAGCTCCTTGATGTCGGATGGGGATCATGGAGCAGGTGACAGACTGGGGCCTTCCTGATAACTGATTTGTGTTTGTTTCTTTCCTCTTTCTCTCTAACATTGGACTCTTCCCAGCTGCATCAGCCAAACCTTTCTGGGGAAGCAAAGCTTTGCACAGCTGGAGGACCGTGCTGGATCTGCCATAGGTACTGGATGCTCCAGGGCAATTGCTCCTACAGCAATTCAGGACAGAAAGGCTCCTTTCCCTTCAGAAAGACAGTATTCTAAGAGTAATTAACAAAACCACCAGGCTGAGCAGCACTACCCAGCTAAGTGACAGTGCCACCTCTCTTACCCACCTAACACCACAGAAACGCATCATCCACCCCACCTTGTTTTCCTTCCCCTGACTTGTCAGTCATTGTTTCTTTTCAGCATTCACCAATTTAATTTCTTTTCACAACTGAGGATTCACACTATTCATCATCTACAAGGTCTTGCCATCAGCACTTCCAGCCTTGTCCTCTTCATCTGTACCTCAGCAAGAGAAAGAGAATCCAGTTGGAAAGATCTGAGACTGAGCAGAAACATGGGATTAGAAATGCTGTGTTCAGAATAGGATATAACCTGCCCAAGCTGTCCTACTGAACATAGCTAACATCTTGGCTTGGCGGGACACTGCACATGTATCTTCATTACTAATCTTCTCATGCTGTTGTTCTTTTGTTTGTTTGTTTGTTTTGTTTTCAGAGAGGCAGAATACTTTTTATACACTTTTGCATGCAACCCCAATATTTCCTTAATCTTGGCACCTCATCTCGGGGGAAAGGAGAAATGTCAGCCAAGATATATTTTTTCCATATGCATTCCTTCCCACATCACATAGGACAGACTTTTCTATTGCCTTAAGCTCCAGGTATCCCAGTGGGGTTGACAAACAACATCTCTCTAGCAAATCAGACAAGTTGCCTTCAGGGCATGGCAGCTTCCTCACAACTGCTGCATCCTGAGGGAAGGGAAGAGGACAAACCACAGGGATTTCAGAAGAGGCTGATGACCTGGTTTAGCAAGGTCCAGTCCAGCACATAGTTCCTCCTGCAGCCTTTCCCCACCCTGGGGAAGGTGGGAAAGTGCCATTTCCCCTTCTTTGCAGGGGGTTGGAAGAAGAAGGTTGCTCTGTCTTCCACTGTTTTTGCCTTTTTCATTTCCCTTTCACTGGTGGGCAGAGCTGGGGGATCTCATTGCAACACAGACATCTATTGCCCCAGCCTTGAGTACTGGCCCTTTCTCTCCCAGACAGCCTCCACAGGAATGGAGCAGGGATCCAACATCCACTGGTCTGTAAAAGACCAGCACTTGCAGCATGTTTGCGTACTGATTTCAAGACTGTGCTGAAGAAGGCTGGGAAATGGGAAAGAGAGCCCATCAGCCTACAATTTTTTTCCTTCCCTGCTTCCCCACTGCAGGTCCTGGAGGCAGCTGAGCCTCCACTATTATAATAATGCAAGTTAGTCCTAACAGGGACTTACTTAACTTACCTATTGAAGAGCTACTTCCAGGGAAGCAATCCTTGCCTGGGACAGTGCTTACGTACATGTTTAAAGGGACAAACTTGCATCATTCTTCCTTGACTGGGGAACTCTTGTCTCACAGGGGAATTTTCCCTGCTCTTGCAGCCGCCTGTGCTTGAACTGTTCTTTTCCCAAGCTGGGTTTTGCCTCATGTAAACACCAAATATGTTTACTTTTCAGATAGTTTCACTTTGGCTAGAAAAGACGTAACAATTAGTTGAAAATTCGTGGCTTCAGTGGGTAAAAGTGAACAAAAAAGTCACCTACTACAGTCTGTTTGCTGAATGATGCAGATAAACACGTCTGGCCCTACCAGGGCTGGTCAGTCTTGCCACTGCAGTGGAAACATGTGCTGACAAATTAATCAAACGTGAATGGCAGCATTTGCAATGGAGACAGGAGCTGTTGAGAAAAAAGCAAAAGTTCCACTGCACAGAACATAAAAAGCTGTCAGTCTCTTGCTGCTTGGCAGATGGCTTTCTCTTCAGATGAAAGGGATTATTTGCATATTTTTGTCCAAAATAAAGTGTGTGGAAGGTGAAGGCTCATGGATGTGGAAACACAGCCCCTGCAACACAACATGGCGCCAGAAAGTTATCAGGAACAGAGAGAACTCTAGAGCAAAACAGAGCTGCAGCAGCACAGAAGTTTGACTGCAAAGGAGCTGCTCTCAGTCCTCAGGAAAGCTTTTGGCCTGCCAGCTTGCATTCCTCTGCCTTCTCCACACGGATGCACTGTGCTGCTCATCGGCTGCTTTTAGGCCTTGGCCAGGACACCACGAAACAGCTCCACAACCACCCTTGTTCTTCCACCTTCTTCTGGATTGTCTGGTAGCCCTCTCACAGCTGGAGTGGACACTGCCCTGGGGCAAGCCTGTGTCTTCTGAAGTTGGGCAGGGGGGACAGAGTCAGTACTGGTCCCTCTTGCCAGGTTTCTCTCTGAAACCCTGTCTGAACACAGCGACAGGAGCCACAGCATGGGCAGGGCTCCTGAGGGCCCTTGACTTTTAATGTGCCCTGTCCAAATGCACTGGGAGCACATTTAAGACCCCAGCAATGGTTGTCCTTTGCTTGCCCTCTGCACCCTCCTGATGCCACTGTCAGTAGTGATGAGCTCACAGTAACCTCCCTGAGATATTCTTGGCCAGGAAGCAAATGATACACTAGACCTAAACATCTGTGTTGCATGACCAAGCACAGTTCTATGTGCTTGAAATTAATCAATATTCTAAGTCTAACCAGGATGTTAGCCATTCCAGTTCACCTTTCTGCAATCTCTTCAAGGCTGACTAGCACAACAACATGCACGTGGGACATGCCTGGCAGATACAAAGCCATATTGATGTCCTACATGTAAAATTCTCTGTGGCATTGCCTTTCAGTGCAGGCTGACGGGATTAATGATCCCCTCCCACCCACTGAGGCTGAGAGAGCTGTGCTGTGTCTCTGCCTAACTGGGATTCCTCAGACTTGCTACTTGCTCACACAATTGCCATCCAACATTTGCTATGTGAAACAATGCATTTCACCTGTTACCCACCAACTTTAATCATCCAAATCCTCGTGAATCTGCTTCCCTTTTCCCTGATCTTTGTTTGCAGTATTAGTATGCAATCCCGATGGCCAATTCTGAGAACCATTCACTGAAGGATGTGACCTAGGACTCATACATTCAAACTCCTGTAAGCTACAGTACAATACCTATCTGCAGCAAGAAAGAGCTTCACCCTGCAGGAGAGAATGGTGGTGATACAAGACATAGCTGCCATTTGGCCACCTCTGGCTACATGTCACACCACCCCTTGGCCACAACTCAGTTCTGATTTAACTGTTTCCTTCATTAATCCCTAACTAATTTCTAGTCTTATTCTTATTAAAAAAAAAAAAAACAGCTTACTACCAGTAATTTTTTAAAATGGGCTGAGAAAAGAAAAATCACACAAGCAGTAGGAGTGAGAGGATGGTAAATTGCCCCTAAGTCACTGAGGGAAAGCAGCTGTGTCTGGGCTGGTGGCAGTGCTAAGGTCTGAGAGGTGACTACCACAGCCATCAGACCGTGCCACAGAGGCTGATGGGCTGAGTGATCCCCACATTGCTTGTTTATAAAAACAGGACTGATTAGATTAGATACCGGGGCTGGAAAATGCTGTGCAAGAGCTTGTCTCTGACAGTGCTAGATCCTTCAGTTAAATAATCTTTATGTCGGATAGTTGTGGAATAACCTCTTCAAAAAGGAATTTCTTTCTCATCTTTGTCAGACATTGGCCTAAACTTTGAAATATATATGTCTCCTTAAAAAGTTACAGTTCTATCTAATTCATATCCCTTCCTTATTTATCTTCTCTGTAAACTGATGTTGTGTTCCTTGCACTCCCTGCTCATGTAGAAGGAGTTTCATCTTTTTACTAACTTTCTTTATCTGCCTTATTTGCCCTATTTTCCCCAGCATGGGTGATGAGAAGCATACACAGTATTCCAGCTGGAGGTCTATGCCAGATTATCTATTGTCTGAATTCATTTCCTTTCTACTATAAAGCCACCCTTGCATGGCTCCCAGAGGCAGACTGCTCTGAGCCTTCAGGGCCTAAGTTTCTGCTCTGCACTATTTCAGCAGTGCCAGCACAAATCACCTCGTGGCCACTTAGCCTCATCAAGAAGCTCTTGTGAAAGACAGTGCTCTTAGCTTTTGGAAAACCCACGTCCTGCTGTTATTTCCTACAGCAGGAAACACTCCATAACTTCTAGCAGCTCCAGGAGTATGATTTTCCTTAGCAGAGAAAATGAACTGTAAATTTCTTGCTGCATTGTAGCCAGTCAGGTACATGGGGGGCCTGCAGACCCATAACGAGCATCCAGCAATTTACCTGGGATGGAAGTAAGACCTAAGTCTGCAATTCCCTAGCTCTGTCTGCCTTACCCCATTGCTGCACATTCTCTAGCACTCTGCTCCTCAGGTGCTTGTGCCCAGTCCTGAGGACTGTTGTTTCTTAAGACACCACCCTTGCTTTTGAAGTTCTCACTGCCTGAAGGTGCCTCCTCTGTAGAAACTGAGAAGCACTATTAGAGAGATTTTTCTATTTTTCTTTTAGGTGTAGGAATTACTTAGCTTCTCTGCAGTGTCTTAAGCTTCCTTAGCTACTCTACTTTCTTCCCTGTTCCCAAAATGTGTCAGTCCTCTCACAGGCTTCTGACTTTCAATAGGCTGAATGAAGATCTTATAATTTTTACTGGGTCTTTGTGCTTTGCATTGTCCCCCTACCTGCCAGGTTCACATCTAACATATTCCCTACTGCAGCCTGTGCACCTACTGGCTGCTTTAGACTTAAACATTCACTTTCTGAAGGATCTCTCGTGCCTTGTGTCCTAGAAGGGTTTGGGGCAGGGAGAAGTGGGGGCTCCTTGCCTTCCTCTGGATATCTTTGTCCATGGCAATAGTATTATTAATAAAAGAACCAATGAAAAAGATCTGATATTTACCCAAAACTCTTTCTCTCCTCAGTGCCCCCTATCCCTCCTTCCCCATTTCATTTCTCCACCATCTCTTCCTTACCCTGCTCCCCTGAACACTTTGCTTTCTCACTTTTCTAGCTTTCTTCATTCCCCCCCCTCCTTTTACTCCCTCCTTCTTTCACTGCCTCTCTTCTTCCCTCCCTCTTCTTGGCTCAGTGCTCAAAATCCCTGCCCATAGCGACGAAAGGAAAAACAACAACACAACACTCCAGCCTGAGGAGGCCAGAGCACGGGATTCCTTCCGAGAAAACTCAGAAACCAGGGAAAGGAGGGAAAGCAAACAGTGAGACCAAGAAGAAATCTGAAGAAAGCATGGATATTTCAAGGGGGAGGGATGAGCTGGTATCTCAGGGAGACTTGGTGGGGTTTGAGACAAACACAGAGACACAATCACAGGTCCAACCCAAACACAGAAGAGCAAGTTCTGCTTTCTGGGGAAGGAGCTGGGTCAGGAAGCCCAGTTCACACAGAGAGAGCCCCAGCATACAGCTATGTAAAGGACAGGCATAACTGTACAGATGGGAGAAACCAGAAATTGCTCTAGGGACTTGCTCTAGGGAGTGGATGGACCAATGCCCTGGGGACAAGCAGGCGAAATCCCTGCAGTGGAGGTAGAAGGGCTGACTTCCCCAGGGATATTGGGGAATTCTTCCTACCAAAGGCAGAATGTGGTCCTGGGGCTGAAGAGTTAATACCCCACAGGAGGGCCCTGGGGAATCCACTGTAAATAGGTGTGGTTTTCTCTGAAACTCCAAGAGGCATTTGCTTTCTGTACCAGTCTGGACAGGTGAGAAATCGGAAGAAGTTGGAGCCTGTGCTTCCCACTAACACAAAGCAGGGCTGTTAGTACAGGTCTCTCTGTTTGTTTGCACACTCCAGCCTCGCTGCTTAACTCTGTAGTACCCAGTGCCAGGAATCTCTGGCAGTCAGCACGGTGGTCCCCTGGGTACAAGCACCTGCCTGTTAATGGAAAGCCACAGATTAATGGAGCAGCACAAGGAGCCTTAGTCAGTTACCCATTGCAAAAAGGATAAGTTCAGTGATAAGCAAAAGAGCCAGATATGGCATGTGCAGGAAAGGAACAGAAGCAACTCTCTTCCCTTCTCCTCCTCCAGTGTCTCACAGGCCTGCACCCATACTCCAGCGATGCACTTGGCCCTCCTGTCTGGCCTCATCACTCACAACTGCCCGCCCCAGGGCCCAGCCTGGCCCTCCCCAAGCCACATCTCTACACTGAACTAGAGCAATTTTGTTTCTTTTCCACAGTCCAACCTCCTTTCTTGACCTGGCTCTACAGCCTGCCTGCTGCTAGGCAAGAACCAGTTTTCAATCTCCTCTGCTCCATTTTCCATTTTTAAGGCAGAATATTTGAACCTGGAGGATAATTTTCCCTTCTTCAAATGAGTTTTAAACATAGCTGTCTCCCAGAAAGGTAGAACTAGAAGAGACACCAAATCACTAAATCCAGCCATAAGGACTAACTTATATAATTCCTTTCATAAACTAACCAGGCTCAATCTTGAAACCAATTGGAATTTTGCTCTCCCTGTTCTCACTAGAAAGCTGCCCAAAGATCTCACTACTTGGAAAGGAAAAAATATTCTGTTAATCTCCATCCTAAATTTGCTCAGGCAAGGAAAGACAGCACTCATGCAGCAAAGTGCTGGGTAGGACATAAGCCTCAGAACAGAATTCAACCAAATCAGACTGAATCACAAAGAATAGCACTGAGGAACGAAAGCAGAACTGTTTGCAAAGCAATTAATCTTGGGCTTGGAAGTGCTGATTCTCCCAGCCATTTCAGATCCTGAAGGCTCCTCAGCCCTGTAGAGTCCCCATATCTCTTCCATTCTCCAAGTGCACATTAGGACCATGACACCACTGTGTCTCTGGACCACCAGCTCTTTTGGAAGGTGCTTCCAAGCAAAGTATTTGAATGAAGATCTAGCCTCCATGCAGTTCCCTGAGCCCTGTCTAGCACAGCCGCTGCCAAACTGCAGCTTCAGCCCAGGAGAACTGCAGGAAAGGAGAATGCTGGTGTCTGGGAGAGTAGAAGGTGTATATTGTCCCAAGTTCAACATATAAAAT
The DNA here is from genome assembly GCF_000277835.1 of Geospiza fortis. Classification (NCBI taxonomy): domain Eukaryota; kingdom Metazoa; phylum Chordata; class Aves; order Passeriformes; family Thraupidae; genus Geospiza; species Geospiza fortis. The sequence continues at coordinate 6,009,612 of NW_005054301.1, forward strand.
AGTAAAATGAGGTTGCAGGGGGTCAAACGCTTAAGGATAGATACTACAAAGCCCTGGGAAACAGAAACTGCAGGAATTGAACTTTCCTTCTGCCCCCTGATCCTAGACACCACTGAAGCAAGCAAGAAGGTTGGGTTTTTTTTTACTTTTTGGTCAAATTCCATTTGCAGGAAGCCAAAATAGTGATGCTAGGCACAAAGGCATGTCATATCCCAGCAGAAACATGGCTCCCCAGCTTAAATGGGTAGATGCAGCCAGGCCACAGATACTTGCACTGAATCAGAGATTCCTGTCATCCAGCTGTGGATGAGGATAATGGGAAACACATCAGAAGAGATGGGGTAGCCATCTGCTCCTCTCCCTTGATTGCGCTGTGAAACTGTAGGCTCTGTTTGGGATAAACCAGCGCTTATTTCCAAGGCAACAAATTGCAGTATCATAAACAACAGAGGACCAGGAGATGCCTGCAGGTTGGAAGTTGAGAGAAAGATCATCCTTCATGAAGGCAAAGGTGGACTGATGAGGCAGGACTCCGAGCTCTTGCCCAGGGTGCCGTTTTTGCCAGTGTGACCATCTGAAACCTCTTCCCTGCTCCTCCAAGCACAAGGCACCCTGACCATGTAGTACAGCTGGATTTTGTCACAGCTGCAGAGGGGCTAGGTTGCCTTCCAGCTTTGTGAGTATCTTTATCTACAACCTGACTGAAGGAACAGCCTTAAAAACCAGAGGTGTAGAGCATCCTTCTGGTGCCCTGAGTCTAGAACTACAAGTCACAGCAGAGGGGTTGCTGGGACAAAACCCATGCATTCTGCTGCCCCTCCATGTAACAAGTGCTCAGACCCAAGCAGGGGATCATAGAGCTGGCTCTGATGGTCTGACACAAAGAAGACAGAGTTGGACAATTATAGGCTAAGGTCCAAAGAGGCACAAGATAAACATAAGCAAAACACATAAGATTGCCATGACTTGTAGGATTGTCCCCTCTCCCATGTGGTGATCCTTATGGAGCATAGCTCCCCAGCTTACAGAGAAAACTAAGTGCACTTGAACCTGGGGGAAACCAAAATGAAGAAAAGCTGGAGAAATAAAATTGCAGCAGAAAGATAAACCTTCTTTAAGGAAGGAATGAGGCTGAGCAGGAGGAGCAGGAGTGACAGACATAAGGAACACTGACTTTGGTAAGCCATTGAGTGCTAAGAGATAAAGCCCCACAGATGAGCACACACAGTTCAGGAGAAAAGAGATCAAAAGGAAGAGAGCTGAGCTATTTACTGATGATGAAATATGTTCCCTGTGGGGCAGATGGACCAACTAAGTACACTAAGTTCAAATCATGGGGCTAAATGTGGGGTGCAATGAAGAGAGGGGATGCTAGTGGGTAAAGACATAGAAACCAATTAAAGAGGAAATAGGAGTGAGATTCCAATAGCTGATGGCAGAAGATGTAGTCACAGCATATATGAGCAGCAGGACTCCTGACAGCTTAGATATCTGCTTAAAATGCAGGCTTGGAATCTGAAAGACCTGAGTAAATGTGTGTCTGGATATTCAGCTGCAGAATGGGGGTGCCTTAAATGCCAAAGAGCTTGAGGACTGGTGTGCATCTCTGCCACCGCATCACTGCTGCAGTTCCCAAGATGCTCATCCTATGTCCTCCCAGCAGTCCTGGGACTCAGTTCTCATGTACAGCACAGGCACTCTCCTGGTGGGGCCAGGTGAATTCTGCTCCTACATGGCAGAAAGCAAACCACAGTGCCAAGGAAGGCACTCTGTGCAGAGGGCAGGAAGAGCAGGAACAGTGGGTTGGGGAAGCTGCCCTGGGAGGGTCCTGAAGACCTATAAGTGAGAAGAGGCTCATGCACATGCGTAGACACAGGAAGAATCCCAGGAAGCATCAGAATGAAATGGAGAAGGCTAAGGGCCAGAGCTGACGCTGAGGCTGCAAAAGCAAGCGAAAATCCCTAGAAACTGGAGAATGAGAGAGGGAAGTGCAGGGGTTGCAACTGCCCACAGAGAAGGGCAGACAGCTAGCCAGGGAGGAGGTGCACTTGCCCACAGTCAACTTTACTGAAGGGTCCTCCAAAAAAATCATTAGTAGCAGAGTGTCAGAGTAAGAATAGTTACAGGAGAGATCCCAAGGCAGAATCAGCATGGTGTAAGCAAAAGATCCCATTGTGTGAGTTGTCCGTGGTGCAAACTACAACTCCTTGGTAAGTCTGAGAGTGGATCAAGGGGCACAGAGAGACAAAGAATGGCATCCCTCGAGATTCTTCAGCAATCTGTGTGCTCTGGAATTAATGGGCTCCCAGTAGGGACTGCGTGAGCCAGCACTGTTGTACAAACTGGACTGGACTTTCCAGGAACCAAGGAAAACCACAAACTGCCTTTGTGATGTGGACAAAACATGTGGAGCATACAAATGGCTTGGCTCATTCCAACTGATAGCCATCAATCAGTTCCCCCAAAGGCTGGGGCAGATATAGCCCGTGTAAGACTAGATTCTCCACTGCCACCAGTACCTAGGAATAGCAAAACTAATTTTAGCCCATGGCAGCAGGAAGGACTCACTGGCCCCTTATGGGTTTTTCCCCTGAGCACACTATATCCATTTTAGAGCGGGAAATGTTTCTGCCCTTTCTTTCCCTGCTCAATTCTTCCAGACAAAAATCTTCCTCTGTGCACTCTGTGACTCCATCAGGGCTTCCTACTAACAGGCACTGTGAAAAAGGAAGTCCTCCTGTTGTACACAGTCCGCCCTGTGTCACTGCTGGTTGGATTCATGTGTCACCAGTAGCCCTGAGGAAATCCAGCCTGGGATGTGGTTAGCTGCTACATGGTCACCTAACATGACACACAGAGACAATATACAGCTTGCCCTTAGGTGTGTTAGGGGTTAAATCCACCAAGCAACTGCTTCTGCTGCCTAAACCAAATTTGCTCTTTTTCTTCTCTTTTGGTTTTTTGTTGGTTTTGGTTTTGTTTGTTTGGTTTGGGTTTTTTTTTTGGGGGGGGGTGTTTGTTTGTTGTTGGGTTTTTTTGGCAGAGGAGGGTTTGTGGCTTTTTGGATTTTTTCTGGTTTTTTGTTGAGGAGTTAGTAAAAAGAAAAAAAAAAATAAAGAGCTGCTATTTGTTTTGCCCCTGCAGGAGTCATGAAGGGAGCTGTGCAGAGTGGACAGTACAGTCACTGTGGCATGGCAGCAGTGAGGGAGCTGAACCGGGAGCTGTGAGGTGAAGGTCCCTGTTTAACAGCTTTCCGTTTGTTTACCAAAAAAATATTGTTCCATCATAAAAACTCCCAAAATAGTTCACGTCTTGACAGACTGACTGGCAGCTACCCAGCTCTGCAGGATCCTGCTAAATGAAAGGAAATAAAAAGAGCTAATCTGGTACCCATGTCCCAGTGCTTGCAGCTTGGGAATCTGCAGTTTCAGGGCTCAGCTGTCCCAGTAGGTGCAGGGTAGGGCAGAGAGCCCTCCGGTCAAGAGGCTGGATTTACTGATGGCACCAGCTTTTCCATGGCTGCTGGGCAGGCTGATAAGGAAGACAGCACTCACCTTTCAATGAATGATCAACTTCTGCTTTATTTTTATACCAAAAGTTTTTTCCTCTCCACCCAGCTCTGTAAAGCTTTAGCTTCACAAGACAGCCACACTAAGGCTTTCAATTCCGGAGAGTTATCAGTGGCTTCTTTGGGGAATTTTTTTCATACAGGCTTTGTTCTGGACCAGTGTGTCTCCTGACCAGCTAATATATCACTTGTTGCTGTGAAGGTCTTAGTATGACAACCTACAGTTGCTGCAGATTGTGGCAATCTTATTAGATATAAATGAAAGCATCAAACAGCACATGACAGCCAAGTCAAAGACAGTCATCATCTGTAAGAAGAGCAAAAGGCCACTGTGAAGTCCTGCAGCCTGCCACAGTGACCAAAGGACTGTGCACACTGTGACTCACAGTGCAGGGAAGCAACAAACCCAGATTAGGTCATGCAGAATTAGCAGCCTCTGTGGAAAGAACCTATCCTCACCAAATTGCAGATGTCTCCCCAGCTGCAGAGTTAACTTCTCCATGGCCCTTATGGCACCCAGGGCAAGTCTGCTTTAGGAAGGGAATGAGGGAAATTTGCACTCCAGATCATTCCCAGTATTGGCCTCATGGGATTCTCCATTCATTCCTTAGTCATTCTAGTATCCAGCATTTAAATCAGGCCAGGCTGTAGCAGCAGACTTGCAGGAGGGTGGAGGGATAATCATTCTCCAAGTGCTTGCCCTCATGAGTGGTACACAAAGCCAGGCTGGCTGTGGTGGTTCCTCTTCTTGTGACAGGATCAGTTTGGTCTCCCACTGTGCAACATTCCTGAGCAGTGCCACACCAGTTCAGGAGCCCGACATGGGAGACCTTTCACTACAGGTGAGCTCAGAGCTTGCTTGGTTTAGATACCACTATCACAAAAAAGAGCTGGACCTGGTAAGCCAATCAGTCAGCTTTCAGCCACAAGCCAGACATAAGGGACAGGTGACATTGCTAATGGATTTCACACAGCTTTGAGGCTCCTTCCAAAGTGCACATGGTGTGCATGCTGCCAGCTGGGGCTCTCTTTACCCACTTGTCACACCTGAGAGAAAAGCTGACCACCACATTTTGCACTGGAGGTATGCTGCCATTGCAGGCTGGCTCTGTCCCATGACTGGCCACTCCTCTTGATCCATTTCTACACACTGAGCTGGCTCTGGGTAAGCCACATGGCTTCTTATGGTGGAAAACAGACCTGAGAGCATTGGGTATTACTTTCATCATTTCAGTCTCAAGGACACAGGGAGCTGAACCCTTCACAGCACAAAAAAGAGAGCCTTTAACTGAGGAAGTGCCATAGAGGAAGAGGAGGTATTGTTTGCACATCAGGGCAAGTTGGAAGCACCCTTAGGAACAATGGTTTGCAGCCATCCCACAAGATCCTGGGGAAGCAGGGAGCCTGTATCAGGTGGATCTCCGCAGACCCAGGCGGATGTCCAAGTAAGCATGCTGTGTTCCTCCCGCCCAGGCTGGCCACCACATTGAAGCCAGCACTCACTCTTCACCCTTTCCCCTCTCCTTTCAGCTCCCCCAAGCTCCACACTGCAGTTTAACAATTACCTGGTAGGAGCACACTGAGGGGCTCTTCATGGATGAAGGCAGCAGGACTAGGGGGAGTGGAAGTGTCTCTGAAATGACACAGCCTATTTTGGGGAACTGTGGACAACAGCTTGCTGATCTGGCTGTTGAGATGCCTGACCTTGGAGTTTATTTTCCCTTTGTGCTTGCTTTCCTGTGGATAGTGAGAGGACTCCTTGTGTACTCCAACAAAACGTGCTTCAGGGTAAAAAATGTCTTCAACCACCAGCCCCTTTTCTAGTCTTCTTTTCCCCATGTTTGTCCATGCTTCACATTTGCACAGCCAGGTGCCTCTGGTCTGACAATTTTGTGCTGTAGGGCTGCTGTAAGGCAGGGCTGGAAACTCCTCTCCTTCAGCCCTCACACAGCCTGTTGTGGACAGAGACTGACCCCCATGGAGAGCATTCAGCCACTCTGAAACCAGACTCTGTAAAACAAGTGCCACAGCTGTGCTCCCAGGCCCTGAGTCATCCATTTCCTCTTCCACTCGTGGGACAGGTGATGCACCAGGAGTGGCACAGTTCTCCCAGCACCTCCTCAGTCATAATTTTCCTATTATTTTATGATTACTGTTTAGGGCATAATCATCAGCAGACCAAGTGTAAGGGCACAGGTGAAGGTAAGGGCACAGGTGAAGGGCATTCCCCTTTCACACCTTAACACTCCAGAGCTGGCACTATAAACCATGCTAAACAAAACCCAGGCTTTGATTTTGGAGGAAAATGAAATGCTGCCATGTTGCTCCTGGGTTACCAAAGCAAATCAAGGCCTCATCAGTCACCAAAACCAAAAGCCCTCAAACACTGGCCTTAACCCCATCTTTTTGAGTGGTGTATTAATAGGAGACTGTTGGTAGTCTGTTTCTAAGAAAGCAGCTGCAGAGAAACCCGGGGGCTTGGCTCTGTAGTCTGGGTGTCAGGGACTCACTTGGGTCCACAGACCAAGCTGCTCTCCTCACCTACAACTCTGCCTGCTCTGTAGGCAGGGCTCCCTTTGCCAGGGTGTCTAGGATCTTGGCCACATCTCAGAGGAGATGATTCTCACATATTCCTGATTATGATTGTCCAGTTAAGACTCCACTCCACCCCTTGGCTCATCACATAGAATAGCCCCCAACCAAAAATTTGCCTTTCTGCATTCTTTGCTGGGAGATCCTTCCACTCCAAACAGCATGTGAATGAATCAAGCTGGTGAGGGCAGGTCTCTGGGATTCCACTGCCAGCAAATAAAGCACAAACTGATCACTGCTGTACCAGAATTCTTCTTCAAATGAAAAACCTTAGAGAAAGGGCCAGGAATTGAACTTATCTCTGCTCTGAAGTATTAAGTTAACAAAAACATAAATACAGGCTTTGTGGCTCAAAGAAGTCAACAGAACTCCCAGGTGCACCCTTGTCAGCATCAGACACCTGCCAAGTCCCACCCTGCTCATCCCTGGCTAGTGCATTTGGTTGCTATCGGAGAAATCTAGCTCTTTATCAAGACTCATTTTACATTATTTGTTATCATTACATAGCAAGTAATCAGATTCATTATGATTGCTGTTTCCATCTTGCCAGATATGGGACTCCCACCCCCTCCCTGTGGAGACACAGCTCACTTCTAGGAAGTACTTTCCTGATGCTAAGTCTAAATTTTCCCCTCTTGCTAACGCAATCTCCATCTCCTCACAGATGTTTGGAGACAGCAATGCTTCCCCCACCTATGTCATCTTTTGGCTAAACTGGTTAGCATTGTGTTCAATCTATCTCCCCTGTCTGTCAACACCTTCCATTTTCCCCAGTTCAGATCACAATATCTGGTAAACTGTTCAAGAGAGATCCTTACTCCCCCTCCTCAAGAGGAAAATCCCACTGGCATCTTTCTTGAAAGCATAACATAACACAGACCCCCTGCCTGACCTGCTCCCCATTGCTGCCCTTGGGGCTGCACTCCAAAAATTAGTGAAAGTTATTAGAAAATCAATTCCTTCTCTTATCTTTCTGTTTCTGTAAGGGTAGGTCCTTGCTTGCTTCTAGTTGCTGCTTACAAGCATAAACAAATTATCAGAGTCCTTTTTCAGCCAGTTGGCAGGCAAGTCCATGCTGGAATCTATGAGTCCAGGACATGAAGTTTTGTGAAAGCCACAGTTGTTATCTACTTTGCCCCTTTCTCAAATTGCCCACAACTTTGTCTCTCTTGCATGCAGGAGGGCGGGAGCTCCACACTGATCTCATCCATCACAGATGGCAGAAGGAAGACCAGCCCATGCACTAGGGAAGGGGGAAGCAAGTCTCTGTGATTGGCAATGAGCAGCTGGCTACAAGAGAAAGCTCCCCCAGCAAAGCAGATTAACAGGCCTTATTTTCATTTGTTCTCAGTACAACACACCAGCTCAGTCAGTCTATAAGTCTTACTGCATTAAGTTCTTCACATTTTGGTTGAGAAAAATCCCAGAGATAATTGCCTAGTTCATGCAGTCACTGGTTGACATAATTCCTCATGCTCTTTGTGCCATGTGGAGTACTGCTCACTTAATTCACATTAACTGGCTCCAGCTTTGGACTTTAACTTCCCACTCTTCCAAGGATCTTGTGACAGTGGGTGGACCATGATAAAAAAGCAGAGCTGAAAGCAACTAAGCAATCTCTGCATGGTATCACTCCCCACTTCTACAAAAGAGATGCTTTCTTAAGCATCAGGCTAGAGCCAAAATGAACAAGGAATATCTTGCAGTCAAGCTGGTCTCCATTGCAGGATTTGGCAGGGGCTCTGACAAGGGGTGGTGGTCATGTTGGGTTGGTGTGGGGCATGGAGAACTGCAGAGACAGAGGAGCCACAAAGGAGAAATAGCATGGGAGAGCTCCTGCAGAACTAAATCTCTTTTTTGCATATTCTGTGGCAGCACTAAAAGCTCCATTGCTTGTTTATCTCTTCTGGAAGTGGATTAAGCAAAACTGAAGGATGGTATGCAGAGTTCAGTGTCCTCACAGGGAGCTCGTGCAGAAGAGCTACTGCTCTCATACTCTTTGCCCTCAACACTCACTGCTACATGTGGCAGGGAGATTGCAACAGCAAGGAAAAGGAAAAAAATGGAAAGAGCCACCCCTTTTGATGCCTGGTGGCGAGAGAAAGCCATTTCCAAACGGAGTAATGGGCATAGGAAGAGAGAGTATTAATTCCTCTCCATTAAAGATCTGGAAAAGCCTTGTGAACGTTTCCTTTCCTGCATTATTAACAGTTCTGCAGGGTGATATCATCAGGGCCTTTTCCAAACTTGGAGCGTCTCAGACATTACAACACCAGGTTTTGGCTGCTGACACATATGACCAGCTACACCCACCCCGGCCCCCTCCCTGCAACACCCCCAAAGAGACCAGTGAACCCCCACTGCCAGACTCACCAGACCTCTGTTCAGCATCTTAGCAGTCACAAGCCTCCAAGACCTCATCCCTAGACACTGTACCTATGCCTAAGCACATGCCCTCAAAAGCTGTTCAGCTAAAAAGAGACTGTAATTGCTCCAAAGAGCCTAGCATTCTGAGTCCCATTGTTTTTAAGACCAAGAAAGCAAATAGCTCATGTTGCCAGGATGCTGACAGGTAGGTTTGGAAGTAGGAAGAGGAAGGAGGAGAGCAGATGCCTCTGAAGGATATCTCCAACCAGGCCAAGGTCAATGCAAAGGTCTGTTTCCCTGGTGCTGCAGAGCAAGTCCCAAGCAAATTAACAGCTCAAAAGTTGAAAACCTGCTCTTGGCAAAGCTACTTGCAAGCTGAAGGAATGACAGCAGCTCTTACTAGTCCCCAGCAGTTATGTGCTCACATTCTGCACGCCAGAACCTCTGTTGCACATATCTTGACAGTTGCAGCTCTCCTCTAGGTATGGTGGGGCTCATGTCCAAACTAGCTCTGCACCAGCATAAAGAGGAAATGTCTCCCCTGACATTAATGAAATTAGCTCAGAGTGTCAAATTAGGCCAAGTGAGAGCAGAATCTGGGTATGGTGGAGATTTGCAGCCACAAAGCAGCCTACCAGTAGAACAGACAAAAACAGTGTGTCAGCGAAGAGGTTTTAGTTTCAATTTGTCCAAGAATCACAAAAAAGCAGCAGTCACTAAAAAAATGTCTGAGCTGGGTTCCTCAAAATAGTGGAGGTTTCGTTTAGTGCTTACCCCAAGCAGTGTGTTAGCAACGCGCTCAGGGCGCCTTCTGTAGAGAGAAAAAGTGCCAAAGGCAGAAGAAAAATAAACAAACCAAATGCCTGGGCTGTTCCACTGGCCAGCACAGATGTCAGATTTGTTGTTAATAATGCTGATGGTTGACCTGCTTCTCTGCTGCAGTCACGCCCAGGAAGGTGTGAGGAGCCCCAGAGCTGCAGACAGCATGTGCTTGAAGTGTCCCCCAGTGGGTTTGCATGACAGCCTGGCAGCTCTGCTCTACAGATGTGCTCTGTCAGTATAAAACATCCCAGGGCTGTCAGCCTGCTCCCAGCAGCCTCGTCCACTCCCCCTTATGCTAAGGATCACAGAATTGCAAGGCTTTCTTCTGTTTACTGTAAGGACATGTTGCCTGGATCCTTTTTGGATGGAAACTCTCTGCTACATTGCTCTCTAGCAACCTTAGTCAAGGTTCCCTAGAGTTTTTCCAGCCCACCAGACAGTTTAGTTGCTCCAAAACAAGACTGGGTTAGCTCAAATTCAGTATTTGATCCAATGGCTCAGTGACATTCCTG
>NW_005054301.1:6019556-6038627 GCF_000277835.1 Geospiza fortis
ATTCCTGCTAGGATATTGCCCTCAGTATTGCCACTCTTCCTATTTAGCAAGCGGTCCACGGATGAGAAAGACAAGTGAGCGCCAGAAGTTACTCAGTTCACCAAAGCAAACTAACCACAAAGGTCCTGAGCTGGCAGCCTTTCACCAGGAAGAGATCTGCTCCTAAAGCTCTGCTCTTCCATCACTCTGGCAGCTTTCTGCTGCTATTGTTTCCCCCTTCTCTCTCTTCAGAGATTTATTTTAGTACTGACAGGGACACTGCAAGGACCTTTCTTTCCTTTCTCCATTCTAAGGCACTTCCTTTTCTCTCTCTCCCACCCTCTGTGTAGACAAGAGGGCCCATTTCCCTGCAGTGATTAATTCCTTTTGTCCCTTACAACACAGAAGAGATTTTCTTTTACTCCTGGTTTTATCCCTCTCTGATTTAAAATGCACCTTGCATCATATAAAATAGCTCCAAGCACTTCCCATTGGGAATAGGGGTAAAAAACCCAGCCTGAGTCCTCACAGCAGACGGTCAGAGAAGAACACAGTTGGGTAGGGGTAAAGAAAGTACACGGATGCTAGTGTACAGTTCTGGGAAAAGCATCACTTCCCTACTTTAAAAGGGATGTTGACCACTGGGGAATGGAGGAGGAAGAGAGACTGCAATGGCTGAGAGCTGCACTATCTGCCCCACAGTAAGTTTAGCCTCTTTAGTGTCTTGCACACTTAGAAGAAAGTGTCTTTATTCCACTGTAATCCCAGGGAGTAAACATGGAGTACTCAAAAAGTCTTTAATCTCCTGAAGAAAGGAATATGGGAACCACAGTCGGAAGCCATTGCCAGGCAACCTCTGACTAGAACTAAAGCACTGTTTTGTAGAGTGTGGCTGATCAATCCCTGCACATGGTAGATGCCCTGTCTCCATTGGATTCTGTTCTGAGGCTGCTCAACCTCCCAAAAGCTGGCAAACCCATATTATTGGGTGTGGGACAGAGGAAACTGCTTGAAATGAAGGGGCCAGTCTTACACAAGAGGTGAGGCTGGATGATTGCCTGTCAAACCTGGGGAGCTTGCGAATTGCCAGAGCTCTCGTTTTGCCTGTGGCATTTCTGTAAAGCTGCCACTGGTGCTGGTTCGGTGCTGGCATGTGTCCTGGAAGCACACCTTCTCCAAGCTGTTCATTGTTCCAGGTCTGCCAGAGACTGAATTTGCTCCCCTGCCTCTGGCAAGAAAGTTTCAGTTTTCCTTGTATAACCTTGCAGAAGCAGGGAGCATGGCAACTAGAGGGGGCTGGCTACACCCTCGAACCACAGACAAGAGGCCATGCACTCCAGATCCAGAGAGGAGGGTGGACAGTCAAGGTGACCCCAGAGTCACAGAGCAAACTCAGCAAATCAGCTCAGATGACACGCACTGCAATGTGGCACAGATGAAGGAGGAACTCCCAAGGTATGCAAATAATCTCAAAGATCCAGTGGTAACAGTTGTACACCAGATCAACTTGCAAAACTGAGCTACAGCCCTCCCAGAGTAATGTAGTAAGGTGCTCCATAAGGCAGAATCTATGGTTCCTGAAGTTTATAAGCAGTACCCAAAAGAAACTTCAGTTACTGTGTAGCACCCTCCTGGTCTTTGTTGACCCATAAACCTGATGCAAGGGGACAGCATATACAGACCAGGCAGTGAAGACCTCCCACAAAAGGAGGCCATGCCACCTTGAAAACTTGCCAAGAGCTGATGGGCCACACCTAAATCCCTGAAAAGTCCCTCAGGATGCAGACACTGCTTTCAAGGTTCAAGCCTGATTAAAGAGAGCTTAAAAAATGCAGCTAACCAAGAGTCTTATTCTCAAGGGCATGAAACTGCAGAGAGGTGTATCTGAATTTCACTCATGAGCACAGACTGTCAAGATTTCTTTCCCGTATTAAGAAGCATAAGCTAGTCTAGATAAGGATCTTGGAACAGAAGAAAGCAGGTGAGCCGGTTTGCACACTGGTGTCCCCTGCCTTTGAATGCCTCTCCCACACAACACTGACCCTGGCTTCCTCTTCCCACCTCTCCCATCCCCAGTTCTGGCTAGTTCTGATGCATGTGTGTGCTGGCTGTGGTACTAACACACATACCCTGCATTTACAGGGTGCTTATACATCCCAGGACATGGTTGCCAGACCAGGGTCCAAACCAACTGCACTCCATCTTTTCCATGGCCTGCCACTGAACCAGGCCTGATACTTCTGTCCACCTGTAGAACCTCACAAAACCTGTAGAAATGTAACAACCTTGGGAATTTCTGCTCTTACCTCAAATTTGGTTGAAACTGTTCCACATGTTCAAAAGTTGCCAGAAGGGCCCCATGGTAAACAGCATGATTACATAAACTCTGTCACCTTAGGAAACCATCCAAAACCAGCCAAGAGCCTCATACACTACATCCACAGCCCTACAGGTATCTTGCTGCAACAGGACTGGCCAAGAAGGTGCCTTTTGTGCAAGGAGCACATGCAGCTGGTGTTTTGCTGCCTTTCCAGCTCACTTGCACGTTGTGACATGGACAAGAAATAAACTGCTTATTAAGCAGCAACCCCAGGTTTGTCTGGTTTTGCTAATGGTGGGTGTCTGTCTTCACTGAGATGATTCAGGAGTTGACACTATTTTCTGTTCTCCCCTTCTGTCTCCAGCCAGAGCTCTGATATCCCTGGCTCAAAGCCAGGGTGCAGGGTGAGTGTCTCTCACTTGTTTATAGCAGGGCTGGGGGATGTTTAAACGAAGGTGGCGATGGGAATCTTGGGAACTTCACAGCACACAACTGCAGCTACAATCCTTCCTGCAGCTGACAAGTTCCACTCAGGCCAGAGTATAGAAATTTCTTTATCTAAAGAAAAATCCATTGACCAGCTACTTCTGGAAATGAAGACACTCTCAGGGATCGTACTAGTTCCAAAGCAAATTTAAAAACCATAAGAACTCATGGCCTGATCTTTCAAAGGCAAGAGTCCAAATCAAAAACTTTGTGTGCAGCTGCATGCTTAGTAGACACATGCAGCTACCATGACTGCCTGCAAAAAGAAACACTGTGACAGGAGAGAGTCTCGCCTCTGTGGCAAGAGCAAGTCCATGCTGAATTGCACAGCTTCAGTGCTGATGGTGTCAGAGCACAAACCCAGCTTTAAAATAAAAAATTCTCCAGTCATTAGTTTAGTGAGGAAGCCCTACAGATTATTACTAAAGCTAAAAGAATTTGTTTAGATCCATGCTGTGTTTCACTGTGAATGTTTATTTTCTTTCAGCACTTCATTCGGCTTGGACAATGACAGCAAGCTAATTAGTTTCATATTTGTCCATATTTTTAAGCCTTTCTCTTTTACAGGATTTCATTGTAAGCATGATGACAAAGGCATATTTGATTTTTTTTGGAAAAAGTCTAAAAGTCTTCACTTGATAACTTATTTTTTTATCATCAAGTGATTCCAATAAGTTTGCTACTAGCTAATGACTACACTAGAGGGTCAAAACTGACTGATCATGTTTACTTACAAAAAACCAAAAAAAACCCCAAAAAACTCCCGCCACAACCAAAAGCCTAGCTTAGCAAAATGAAATGCTTGCAAGCAGAAAAACTCTTGGAGTCAGAGGAAGAAGAATCAACTCTGACATGATACATTATTATTTTTTAATGCCTTACAACTTGAATGCCAATGGTATACTTAATGCTTGGATGGGTACCAAATGCCAAGAGCCAGCAACATCACACCTATCTATGTTTGGGGTTCAAGACAACAAACACATTCAGGGGCTCTGTAGGACTGTCTGTTGATGACTCTTTTCAAAAAACCCATTTTGACACCTTACAGGAGTCTCAAACACAGGAGTCTGGGAAACCCTAATCAAACAATGCACTGGAGAGCCTGAACTGCTCATTTTTGCAAGGGCAGTTCTGTCTGAGACTGCAGCTAAGCACTGGTTCAGTGCTGAATTGCTTATTTTCTGGGAATGCAGCATTGAGTACAGGATCCATCATTGGCTACAAGCACACCACACAGGACCATTTAAGAAGAGAAAGAACCTGAAAGGCAGAAGGAGCTGGGCAGCAGCATGCTCTGACTGTTGGGTGTTCCCCACACTGACATTACCAGCACCACTGCAGGAGCAGGGGCACAGCAGCCTGAGTGCTGAACATTGCCTCATTTAAAATTGGTTCACCTTACCAGGGACCTGGAATTGCTGGGGAACTCCTGGAGCAGAGATGGGTTCCAGCCACCATGTAGCACCCTCAAAGTGCTAACATGGATCAAGTAATTCCACAGGACAATTCTCTGCTAGTCTTCCCTGGACCCACACTAAAAACTCCCCATAAAAGCCAGTGTCCCACCTCCCCTTCCCTCCCACAATTACTCTGTATCAATTTTATTTTCTTCTTTCTGCTTCCTTCCCATATTCTGCCCCAGCTTCCTTATCTCCTATTCAGCTATTTCTACTGGTGGGTAGTCCTGTTATGTATCAACACCAACCTTTTGAAAAGTAAAAGCTCCACACAGCTATACCACAAGCAACCAGAGATCCTACACTGCATCCATGCAAAACTTGGGGAGCAGCAATTGCTGCTCTCATTACACACATCACAAGAGCTGATCCACAATATGGAAACAGCTGCCTACCTGCATGTCAGTGGGCTTGGGGCTGCACTGCACTGACCTGTGCCATGGCTCTGGCCAAATCACTCAGCTCAACAGATTATCCACAACAGCCACACAGCTGGCAAGTCTTACCAAGTGATGGCACAGCACCAGGGTGACAGGCTGCATGGGAGATGAAGCCAGGTAAATATGTAACAGCTGACACTGGGGATAACTTGGAAAGAAAGTCTACCTCAGCACCACAGTGAGGAGAAGCTGCTGAAGCTCTAGGAAAAAAAAAAGGTCCTTCTGACTTGCCTAAAACCCCCTAAATCTTCCTTCTCTACTGAAGCCTAAAATAAAAAAGAACAGGAAAGTGGGTTCCTTATAGCAGAAAGCAAGAGACAAAATTCCCCTCAGAAGAAGTGCAGAATTTTCCACACTGGTGACTGTCTTATCATGGAAAGACATCTGAGACACTTCATTAGTCACTGCCTGCAGTTTGCCTCCTTAAACATGTCCCCAAAGCAGTAGAGACCAAAAATAAAATGAGAAAAGAGGAATCTCTCTACCTCCTCAAAAATGTGGAATTAACTGGAGTGGCAGTTTAGATACCATGTAAAGCATTTTCTTTGTATATTTCACAAGATTTTCATCTGCTATTTTCATCTGCAAATAACTCCTTTAGAACAGGAGCTGGGTCCAGAACTGCACTACTAAAAAGGCCCAGAAGTCGTTTTCTTCAATAGGTATCTTCACTAGTCAAAATCATGAAGATAATTTAAAGCTCCAGTTCTCACTACAGCTTCTCTGACAACTTTGGAGATGTGTTGGTAAAGAAGTACACATGCTGAAAGCTGTGTGCTGGATGTGAGTACTCAAGGTCCTACTAACTGTGCCCCTAAAGGGGACAGCAAGGCTTCACTGGCACAGGGTCAACAGAGACCACTGGGAGGAGCCAGAAGACTAGAGAAAGGAGGGATGGAAGAAAGTACTGCAGTGCCTAAAATATTTCTTTGCAAATCTGACTTGTATTTAATTAAAACGTTAAGAACCAATAAGGTACAGGACAGGTATTGCCCTTTCAAATCTCTCCTAGACCCTAGTCTGCACATACAGCATCAACCCCTACATGAGATAAACAAAAATGCCAAGTGAAGTATGGAAAAAGGCTCAGTATCTTTTCTGAGCTCTGACAAAGGGCCAAATCACTATGAGTCTTCTCACATGGCATTCTGGCATGTGGTTCTTATCACTGGCATTCTGTGGTTCGTATCTGTCACACTTCAAAATCAAGGAATAAAACTAGACCTGCCCTTCCAGCTCTGGCAAAAACTGCATGTGAGAATCAGAATTATTCAGGCTGGAAAAGACCCTTAAGATCATTGAGTCCAACTATAAACCCAAGACTGCCAAGCCATGTCTCTAAAAACCTCATCTACATGTCTTATAAATACCTCCAGGGATGGTGAATCTAACGTCTCCCTAAGCAGCCTGTTCCAATGCTTGCCAACCTTTTCAGTGAAGAAATTTTCCCAATACTCAATGTAAATCTCCCATGGTGTAACTTGAGGTTGTTTCCTCTTGTCCTGTCACCTGTTACTTGGGAGAGGAGACTGATCCCCAGCTCAATTTGACCTCCTTTCAGGTTGTTGTAGAGAGTAAAAAGGTGTCCCTTGAGCCTCCTTTTCTCCAGGCTAAACAATCCCAGCTCCTTCAGGTGCTCCTCAGAGGACTTGTGCTCCAGACCCTTCCCCAGCTCTGTTGTCCTTCTCTGGATACATTCAAGTATCTCAATGTCTTTCCTGTTGTGAGGGGTCCAAATCTGACACAGGACTCGAGGTGTGGCCTTACCAGTGCCAAGTACAGGTGGACAAACCCTGCCCTAGTCCTGCTGGCCACACTATTTCTGACACAAGCCAGGATGCCACTGGCTCTCTTGCCCACCTGGGCACACACTGGCTCAGGTTCAGCTGCTGATGACCTGCACCCCCAGGCCCGTTTCTGCTGGGCAGCTTTCCAGCCATTCTGCCCCCAGCCTGTAGCACTGCAGGGGCTGTTGTGACCCAAGTGCAGGACCTGGCACCTGACCTTGTCAAACCTCGTACCATGGGCCTCAGCCCATCAATCCAGCCTGTTCAGATCCCCTTGCAGCACCTTCCTAACCTGCAGCAAACCAACACTCCCCCCAGCCTGGCACCGTCTGCAAACAGAGAGAAGGGGTCTCCAAGCCAGTCAGGCCCATCAGAGCAGCCACATCGTTTGGCAAGGGAGAGCAAGGTTCATTCACCTGTCCTGGCAACGACCCACGGCCAGCTCTTGTTCCAACATCCCTCCCTGTGACTGATGGAAGGAGAACTCGAGCCAAGCCAGGCTGCAGAGCACGCTGGCGGAGCTGAGAGGCAGCTGCCCGCCCCCTGCTCCCCGGCTTGTGGGGCGGCGCTCTGTCCAGCCCCCGCCGCCCTCGCCCCGGGACGGCGCCACGGCGCTTGGACCCTCGAACGGGATGGGCCCGCCTCATTTCAGGTGCCACGAGTGTACCCACGGCCTGGGCACGGCACAGCAGTGACTGCTAACGCCTCCCTGCCTCCTCTCACTTCTCCCTGGGCCAGGAGCACTCTGCCGGCAGACAAATTCCTCCCCGTCCAGAAGAGCAGCAGCCCCAGCTGTATCCAAGCAAAGGGCTCTGCTCTCGCAGCTGCTGCAGGTTCCTGGCTTTTGTCTTCAAATCTTCATTGTGGGTACTCATCAAGCCCCAAACCAGTGTGATTTGCTAAATCGCAAGGCCCGGAGTTCACTTAAGAGCAAACATTCTTCCATCGGACCAAGTGTGTTCACTTTTGTGTGACAGCCTCCACCAGCACAAAGACTAAACCTCTACTTAGGCACCCACAGTGCCCTCAGTGCTCTACAGCCTCAAAAGAGGATCCAAGGAGCTTCCAAAAATGAAAGAGGGCAACAAACATTGCGAAGAGGGCGAGGGAAACAGTGATGAATCATTTTCGTGGTAAGCTGACACCCATTAGTTGGTCAGCTTCAAATTTCTGCGTGGTGGGAACCTGTACAGGTGCACAGCACTCCCCACAGTTGGCAAGTCACGGTCTCTGCAGGACAGCAAGCTGTGAGACACATTATCAGCCTCAACACAAAAAGATTCGCTGTTTTCCTCACCACCCTTCTCTCACAGGGCAGCCTGTAATTCCCAGATGCAGCTAAAAGCAGTCAGTTAGCTGGAAATTACTAGTTGTGGTTTCAGGCTGTGAAAGATGGCACTCACTCGTAATCCTTCCCTCCCTCTCTCCATTAATAATCCTCCTCCCTCCAGTTACCAGAAAATACAGCAGTGCCTGCCCCTCTCTCCTCCCTCCAGGCTACTCCTTTGGAGAATTAGCTCTACAGCTGGATTGTAAAATAATCCAGCTGTTCCTATGACAACATGCTGGCAGTGGGCAGAGATGACGCCAGCGCGCAGCGTTGGCCCATTCACTACCAACACCCAACTCTGTTTTGGTTTGGGAAGCATTTGTTTTTCTACGTGGGCAGCTCTGCCAAGTACATTTCTGAAGGCTGGAGGGGCAGGAGGAGCCACAATCCCAGAGATGCCAAGAAAGTTGCTGGCTCTGTGATTTACCCTTGTTTTGGTTTGGCTTTTTTTTTTTTTACCCCAGCTCTATCTGATGTGAGGATAAAAACCCCTCCAGCAATCTTGCAGCTGCACACAATCTTTGCATGACTTGATCCAGAGCCTGATTTTAAAACCCCAGTGCAAGACTTTGCGTGTCAGGCTTGCACAGGAAAAAAAAAAGAAAAGCCTTGGGTAGAATCAATAAGGGCCACAGAGTCTTTATTTTAATAGCTTGCCTGTCAGCAGAAGGTTTGCAGGGTAGAGGGAAGCAAAGGAAAAGCTTGCTCCATGTAAAACATTATCCAAACACCTGGCTGGACTCACCCAGCCTCTCCAGCTCTGACAGGAGCTAGCTCATGTACAGAGGGATTTGGGCAGAGGCCATTAGCAGGAGCAGAAGGACCTTCCTGTCAGGCTCAGCAAACACAGGAGGCTCCTTAGGTACTGCAGCTATTAAATCTGCTCAGCAAAGCCAGCTCCTTCAGAATTGCCGGGGTAATTCTCCTTACATAGCTTGGCAACTCCAATGACAGAGCTCCCAAAGAGAAGGTCGGGAATATGCCTGACATTCCTCAGGAGAGGAAGGTAATTTCTCAAGGACTATTACCCTCACAAGGAAATTCAGCACAGCAAAATGCTCCTGCTCCCAGCATCAACAAAACAACATTTGTTACTGCCTGTACTTTTCACTATGCCTTCATTTTTATTCGGAAGGACTTGAGAACAGAGCAGAGTGTAAGACAGGTGAGACTCTGTAGCTGAATAAGTGCTCAGGTAATTACTCACCACTACAAATGCAACAGTGGCAATTTCTATTGCATGGCTGCAACCACTGCAATGGTTGTCTTACTGCAATGACCAGAGCTCACGCTGCTCTGCCATCAACATGCAGAATGTCAGCAGGTAGGGGTGAAGAAAGATGGTCCTCACAAGAAAATTTAATAATTCAAGTGGTTATGTTGTTTTTGAAGAGGGACCTCCATGGGCCTCTCCTGAGACAGGACACAAATGGCCAATCAACCCAAACAAGTGCAACAAAGGGATTGTATCTCAAACTACTCAGGGCTAGTGCTCTGATCTGGCATGGTGAGCAGCTGGACATGGCAGATTGTTAGGTACCAGGGAAACTGAGAGATCAGATTAGCTTCAACCTATACATGTTTCCTAGATGAGAGCAAGAAAAGAAAAACAAATAGAAGCATGACTATTTCTGGAACTGCCTTAGAAATTGCAGGCCCAACAGCCTCCTGTGAACTCTTCAGTGCCACCTGAACATCCAGCACAGTAATTACAGCAAGACACCCCTTCCAGGATCTAGTCCCTGTCAACTCTTCAGTATTGTGCTCTCTCACTGGCCCAAGACAGGCTTAACCCATAACCTAAGTTCTTCCTGCAGAATACAGCTTGAAGAGTCAAAAAACAGTAAAATAAACAAAAGCAAGGCTCTTCCCTGACTAGCACAGCCTGTGCTATCCAAGCCCCTTGTGTGGTGTGCTTTAGTCTTCAGCACTTCCCACAAGTGCCGGATCCCAGCCCCACAGCCCCTGCCAGATCTCACTTTACAGTCTCTCTGACTTTTTACTATTTCCCAGGGCAAAATCTGATAAGAGGATAAGAGGTTGCCAGGCCCCTGGTCTGTATGGTGTTTACAGGAACAGACCACTCTATTCAAAGCTTCATTAGATAAACTACACTCAGTATCAGCACATGTACATATCTGAGAGGATTAAGAACAAGATCCATCAAAAGGCATTTCAATTATCAGACTGCACAACAGATACACAGCAAGGCAAAGGACTCTGAGAGCAAGTCTGGCCATGTATCAACCACCTGTCCATCCCATGAAAAGTTTACCTGCCTACCTGGTCCCACCCCAGGTCCCTTGTGAGGCTTAGCAGTCATGGGAAAGCAGGTAGGTGAGAGGAAAGAGGGCAGCCTGAGAGCACTGTCAGTGCAGAGGGGAGATGGGATCAGATGAGTGACAAGGAAAGGGGTTTTGTGGAGAGGACTAGAGAGTCCTGGCAAAGCAGACTGCTGCACTGGAGAGGGAGCATCAGCTCTTTGCTTCTCATTGAGCCAATAACTGACTTTAGTTAAGCTCACAATGCCACCTACCCCAGCAACTAAGCTCAGAGACAAATTAGCGAGGCACACATTTGCCTCGTGAATAATGAGGTGGGTTGGAAGCTGTCTGGATCACCACACTCAATGTCAGTCAGTGACAACCCAAGTGACAACCAGTGGACTCTAGTGGCATCTCTTAAGGGTAAGTACTCTGTGATGCCCTTAATAACATCCTGAATGGTATGACAAAACTTACAAACAGCAAATTAGTGCACAACACCAAACCAGGGGTAGTGCCTGACATGCTTAGAGAGCAGTGCTACCACTTGGAGGAATCCAAATAGGCTAGAGAAATGGCTGATAACTGTTGTCATTATATCACAAAGGTTCCACATTATTGTCTCCTTATTGCAAGAGTTTCGTACCTCCTTAATGTTTCTTGTAGGCAGCTCCTCTAAGCACTGACTCTTCCTTCTTCTCACAGCAGCCAACTTACTCCAGTTCCCCTCACCCAACCAATACACTCTTTTATAGCACACTTCTCATTGGCTACAGCTGTGGCCTGTTAACATCAGGCCTGCTCCTAATCTTTAATAATTAACCCAGCTGCAACTCTTTAGGGGGTAAGATTACTTTCTATACTACCTTTATTTACTTATATTCTATCCCCCTACAGATAACAATTTCATTAAAAAATAATCAAATGCAACTCCCTCACCTGGGAGAGAATAACTCCATAAAACAGTACTGGGTGCCACCTGGCTGAGGAGCCACTTCACTGAAAAAGTGTTTGGCATTTGAAAAAAGTTTGGGAAAGCAGCAAGGAAATACTAACTCTTCAATACATGTCCCCAGGATCCTGACTGCTTACCATAAGACTGATCAAACACTAGATCAAGTCGCCCAGAAACGTTGTAGAAACCCCATTCCCAAGGATATCCAAAATCCAACTGGACAACACAGCGAGCATGACACTCTCGTTGGACCTGCTTTCAGCCGGCGGCTGGAGTAGGGACCTCTGGGGTCAGAGCACTCTGCTTCAATACTCCCCAACGGCGACTGGCGCCTCTGCTTTCCTCCCGCGGTGCTCAGCTTCCCGGAGACCAGCAGGGAGCAGTGAAAGGCGAGGAATGAAGACTTACCCGCCAGACCAGCAGCATTCCTCAAGGCCGCAGACACATGCCGGGACCGCCCAGCGCTGAAGTTCTCAATGCCCAGCCCAGGGAAGCGGGAAAGGACCCCGGCAACCCACGGGCCAAGAAAGGGCATTGCGGGATGCGCCCCCCGGGCACGGGCACGCCCGGGAGCGGGGACGCGAGAGCCGAGCAGGCGGCCGGGGGCGCGGGTGGCGACTCTCTCGGGGACCTGGCCGAGGACGCAGAGTCCGGGGGTGTTTCCTGTAGCCGGGGGGTCGGGCGGAGGCGCTGCCCAGCTGGCTGCACCCACGGTGCCAGCCCACGAGCCTGAGCCCCAGAACTGCGGTGATCTTCCCGATATTGCTGCTGTCAGCGTTGGACGGTGCTTGTTGCTTCAGGCGTCTGGGGCTACAAGGTTCGTATTGCCCAACTGTCCCCTTTGATCTCGAGATATAAACACATGCTTAACAAAAACCGAAATTTAAATTCTTACATAACCACATGACTCCAGGCATTGGGATGATGAAATCCCAAGAAGCATCAAGGCTCTTCCACTGACAACGGACCTGCCAATACCCAGGAGACACTGGCCATTTTGCTGGTCAGCTTTGCTACAGGTCAGGATAATGCTCACATCCATTGTGCAAATGAGCACCAAGGCCACAAAGACATTTATTTGCATGTTGCTCTCAGTTCCAGTACAAATTACAGCATGTTGATTTAAACTATAGAACTTTATCCACAAATGGCACCTACAGAAAATCAGACACAGGACAAAAAGAAACCCCAGCAAATGGATGTCTTGGGACCCCAAAAATCTGGGTTTAGAGGTGACAGAGCTTAGAAGTGTTGCCTCAGGGGTTTGACGCAGGGGTGAATGACTGTGACTGCGGTGGTTGCAGGCATTCCCATCTAAGTCTCTCCACCCTGCTCTCCTGTCCTGGGCTAACATACCTGTTCCAGGGGAGGCAGAAGAAGAATGGGGACATCAGTCCTTGTCACTGGGCATCAGGGAGCTCTGCACAAGCCCCTTTCCTCAGACACTTAGTTAGGTAATAGCTCTGGCCATGGGCAAGGGTACAGCACAGGCTGTCACCCAGGAGAGCTAGCAACACATTAGACAGCAAAGACAGTATTTTAAATTGCTAGTTAGATCTGTCAGAGCATGACACCCAGATCTTAGAGATGCTCATACATAAACATAGAGATATTTCGTACATCTGGGGTAGTTCCTTGCCACAAACCCTGAGTGTTACCACTCAGCTGCTTTCACAAACACCACCAGGGCATTACTCGGCTCTCTGTGATACAACTGATCCAGCCACTCATACACTCAGTGCATCAACAAAAGTTGGAAGGGGTCTCTGAAGGCTGCCCTTCCCATCCCTGCTCGAAGCAGGATCAGTTATAGAGGGTGGCTCAGGGCCTCAGCCAGTCCAGTTTTGATCACCTCCAAGGCTGGAGGTTCTACTACCTCTCCAGGCAATATGCCCCAGTGTTTGCCCTTTCATGGTAAAACATAAGAATTTTAGTGCATGCTCTGAAGACTGAACGCTCCAAATCGAGCTTAGGCAAATCACTTAGGTCCTGGATATGCTGTTCCACAGGAGTTTATACAGTTCTGTCAGCTACAGCACTTGACTGGTTCTGCAGTAACTTTGGTCAGGGATTCAGTGCAGCCTAACTCTCCCACATAAATACATTCGTTGTGCCAGTGTAACTTCCTGAACCATTTAGTTGAGAGGTCAGGCAAGTAACTGTGGACAAGCCAGGAATAAAACGGAATGACATGAATGACGATCTCCTGAAACTGTAGCTTCTCTGCAATAATGTAATATTGGCTTTTGCAAGGGACACAATTTTCCAAAATTTGGAGAATGAGTTCCCCAAGGGCCAAGGACCCTTCTGCCCATTCAGACTGCAAGCTCTGCTGCTTAGACCTGTAGCACAAACAAAATGCAACACAACATCAACTGGAGAGAGGGGAACAAACCACACATTTGTGTATTAGTCACTTTTGAGGTTAATGGGAAAGTGTTCAGATGCTGCTTTGAATGGTTCATGGTAAGCTGCAAACTAGAACAGAACCCTTCAACCATCAGTGCCCATAAGAAGCTCCAAGGTCCTCAGGTGGAAATCATTATATAATAAATACTTCATTCTCTTAAACACAGATGATTATTTCAGTGCATAATGTATCTTAAAAGGAAATACAAACCTTTGCTTAGAAGTCAGAGCCTGTCTTTACCACATTCTGTGCCTGCTCACCTGCAGGGCACAAGCTGTCATGCAATATCCAGTAATTAAGCTATATTTATTATAAGATTGGAAGCTGTGAAGTCATTCCCTGTGCTAGTACACGTGTCTTAAGCTAGCTATGATAATCATTCTCACATGCACCCAACCCATGTTTAGGCCTTCAGCCACAGTTACTCTCTGATGATACAACAACAAGTGACAAAGTGGCACAGAGTGGAAAAATGTTGCCAACTTTGGTCATAGAATGATTTGGAAAAGAGAGATTTTGCTCGGTTTGACTGCATGGAGTTACACTCTATTCCGTATATCCAGCAAATGGAATAGGTTGAAACTTTTACTGCAAACACAGAAGTACCACCATTCCAGAACCATCGCATTGGTTCCAGAACCATCCTTACCTACTCTGTAAGGAATAAGCAAATAAATTGCATTTATTTTTGGTGTGAAAATACTTGCACAGTAAAATCCTTCTCAAATTATACATTCTAAAAGATATGAAAAGAACCTCCTCAATTCTGAAGTGCTAAAGCTTTCTTGGCAAATCTTGACTTATGTAAATTACATATAACTATATGGCAGGTTTATGAAGAAGCCATGTTAATACTATTCTGGTGTAATGAGAAAGAGTCTTGCATTCCTGGAGTGGCTTTCTGCAATAAGGAGTAAAACAACAACAAAAAGAATTTCATTAGGTCTTGCCTAAATGCGTCAGGACTAAGATCCAGTGAAGCAATTGCCCTTGGAACCTAAAGGTATGTAGCATATGGATAAAACTTTTCTCAAATAAACATTCCTCATCAGGATCATCCCTTCTGAGGGATGCAGTTCATGTGACTATTATTTCGTGGTTCTTAAAGGGTGGAAACCATCCCATCAGCTTGTCATGCTCCTTGGCTTAGCTTCCAGACAGAAACAAAGATCTTGAAAATATGCATCCAGGTAGAATAACATGTTTCCATGTGTGTTATTTCACCATGTTTCCCACCAGTTAAAGCTACGTGTCTGCCATTCAGTGAAAAACATCAGTTCGTGTTTCCCTTTAATCCCACTCCATATTTAGGATGATTTGGAGATAATTTATCAAACGCTGCAGTCATCGGGATTCCTTTTGGAGCACTGAACATGTTACACAACCCTTACAACAAGGTAAATCCTCTAACCTGCCAGAGCTTGTTTATAGCTGGGCACAGGCAGCATCCACAATGCCAAGTGAAGCTGGGCCAGGAACTGTTCTGTGCTGGAAGGGCTGGGCAGTCACTCACCCATCCACACCACACAGGACCTGGCTGGTGGTCACCTCCGAACTAAATGGTGGTCTTAAATAAGTAGTATTTCAGGAGTGTTATTTCAAACAGGCAGATTTTAATAAAAGAGAGCTTGTGCCGTAGCCCAGAGGGATGATTTACAACATGAAGCTAAAGGACTTGTCGTGTACCACAGCACAAAGGTGTGTTTGACAGTGTGAAACCTGCTGGGGTGTTGCTGGATCACCCAGAAGAGTGGCGAGGGTCCAGTCTCAGAGTCTTGCTCACTGCTCACTGGACACATGCTACCCTCTGAGCTACACCCAACCATCATCTTGGAGACTGCCGCTTGGCACATGCCAATACTGCTTCAGAAACCAGAATCATTACTGTGTAGCAGAGCACAGTGGACAAGCAGGAGTCAAATGCCCAAGTTTGATTCTCCCCTCTTTGATTCAGCAGCCCAGGCATAGCCAAGGGACACAGGCTTGTGGCACCTGGAAATTGCTGACAAATAGCAGCAAAAAACCACAGGCATGAGGGGAGGGGGGAGAGAATGAAGAGGATGGGAGGATCTGAGAGGCCCATGGATTGTTAAAGCTTTGAAAAGCTGAATTCTTTGAAAGTTTTGGAGTGGAATCCTTATCTGTGCCAAAACCCCATTCTTGGCTTTGTACTCAGTTCTTATGTAATGGCAGCAAATTACTTTGTTTTATCTTCCCTGGTGTCCTCGAGGTTAGTGACACATCACCATTAGGTTACGTTGCTATTTTAATTCAACTGCCATAGCACATGCCTAAATGCTGCAACAGAGCTTGTCCTTCTCCCCTGTGCTACTGGCAACTGTTATTTTTCCTACCATTAGCATTCAAATGCTTCAAAGCGGGAATTTCATCACTCTCATGCTGAAGCACCCAATATACTTCAAAGCAGTGTCAAAATAATGTTTTATTTAAAAACTCAAATACTCTCACAATATCTGAATTCCATATACCTTTCAGATGATATGCTTTAAGATTAATACTGCTACTGTATTTTGTGGCCTTTGCAATACCATTACCTATTCAGGGAAAATATTTAATTCTGCAAACAAAACCAGATAAATACTATATTATGAGTTGGTTTCTCTTCCCTTCTTCCTGAGCATGAGAAGATTCAAGATGGGCTATTTAAAAAGCACTCAGCCCTTACCAAATGGAAGATGCGATGCAATCAGAATTAAAATTACTCCTTTAATGTTGCAGCTGGTTGTCCATAGCCAACAGACCAAGTTACAAAACATTTGTATAAAAACAGAGCTCAAATCAAATCAGTGAAGAAGAGCTGAAAATCTGTTGTTGTGCAGACTAAAGATGCCAGAGGGTGGCAGGGGACAGGACAGCACTCCACAGAACAAGAGCTCCTTAATTGGAAATGATAAAGCTACATTGTCCACATGCTAGTTAAAGCCTTCTTTTGTTTTCCCATGATATCCTGTTGATATAATTCCAGGTCCCTTGTGAACATCCGCTGTTTCCAAATGAGAAGAATGGGTGGTGTTGGTTTCACTTCAGCACCTCACTGGGTCACCAGCCTACCTCTGCCTGGAAAGGCTCCCGGATGCAGCTCCAAAGAATGACCTTATCAGCAAAAGATCTGAACAGATAAGGAGCACGGACATATGAGATCACATCTTCTGGTAATTTAAACAATTCAAATGCCATTATAATATGGAAGCACAGGAAAAAGTTCAGCTAAATCCCTACAAACCCACATAGAAATAGTCATATTTGATAAAATCAAGCACAGGTTTTGCCCCTCTCTGTTTTCAAACACAGTCTTCTGACACTACCTGGTAGCAACCACTTGAAGAAAGCAGTAAGGACAAAGTCAGTGCTCAGTGTGTAGTGCTGCCTTATCACAGTATTCCCTAAGGCCCCAGAAATTTCAAAATCAGGACTTGCACAGCCAAAGGGTATATTTGTGTATTTAGTAGTCCTCACTAGCTTTTATTTGTGTTCATCTTCTGGAGTTTTCATCTCAAAAAAAAAAAAAAAAAACCCCCAAAAAAAAAAAAAAAAACAACCAAAAAAAAAAAAAACCAAAAAAACCCCCCCCCCCACACACACACACACACAAATAAGCTCTTGTATCCACAAAATCAGGCAAAAAGGTTTTCTACAAGTACCCACAACACAGAACGAGCAACCTTGTCAAATCTGGTTTTATGCCCTGTTTCCCTAAGTTTTGCTTGTTGTACATCATTCTTACACTGAAAGAAACCTCCCCTAACTTGTGTCTGTGAAGCTGAAGAGTCCTAGTTACCTTACCTGCTTCTGACCTAGAAGCTGTCCCACACTTTCTAACATTTATCTACTTGTCTGAACCTCTTACGATGCTCTATGTGCTTCTAAAGATCAGAACTGTACACAACATTCAAAGCACTGGCACACCATGGATTTATGCCATAATGACACTCTCTGCTTTTATTCTCTTGCTCTAATTCCTTATCTCCACACACTCGATTTGCTCATTTACCAAGCCTTGAACTGAGCTTTTCACAGAACTATTATTATGCCAAGAGCTTGTTCCCAAGTGATAAATCAGCTTCTAGGCTGTTTCTGTATGATTGAAATGGACTGTTTATTTCCCATTTAAAACGCTTTACATGTATGTACATCACATTGTACCACCAACTCACTTTGTATTGTGGTGTTTTACTACATTTGCTCTCGGTCCACAGGCTCCAATTCAGATCCTTGTGGAACTTTGCATGTTCACTCAATCCACCAAGAAATAGTTTTGTTCTGTCTTACAGAGACCTGTCTTTGATGCAGTGTCATCTATCCACATGAAAACTTCTCTTATTCTACAGTTCCTTCAGAAGGTTTTGCTCACAGATTTTGTTTAATACTTTTTAGAAATCCAAGTAGGAAATACCAGCTGAATGTCTCTTGTCCACATGCTTTGCTGACTCCTCACAGGACTCCAAACAATCTGTGAGGCCAGGAGTTCTCATTAGAAAGGCTCTGCCATCTCTCATAGTACCTCATTTTCTCCCTGCACCCACTAGCTCACCTTTTAAAGTTTTCACTAACTTGGCTGGTACAGAGAACAAGCTCATTGCTCAGCAGCTTTACAGAACTTTTAGGCTGTTTTTTGTTGGTTTTTTTTTTGTTTGTTTTTAATTGGCATATTAACTATCTTCCCTGTTTCTGTTATCAAAGCTCTTCTAAATGCAATGTTACACAAAAACCATCAGTAAGCAGCTCAGCTATTTCAGTCTTGACTTCTTTTAAAACTCTGGGATGAATATAATGCAATCCAATTGTTCAACACTTTTTATTTTAGCCATTTTTTCACTACCTTTTCTACAGACCTTCAGCTTGAAACAGATCCTCTGATAAATCTTTCACAAAATCAAGTATAAGTACAGGAATATTCTTAGGTTCCTTTACAATGAGCACAGAGCAAAATATTAATTTAATTTTTCTCCAGAACCTTATCTCCTCTGAATAATCCATTTTTATTTTGACTGTCCGCTGGCTGTGATAACTCCTTCGGCAAGCTTTCTGTTCTATTTTGACGGAAAGCAGTAGAGTCGTATTTTTGTAACAAAATAGTAACAAAAAGACAAATGGCAGGAGGACTAGCAGAGCGAGGGTTCAAGGATGTGGGTGCCTGGTCGGTCACCCCGTACACTGCAGCCACGTTCATAGGGCAGCTCTTGTGCTGCAGCTGCAGATAAAAAAGAAAAAGGTAATTCTTTTCTTCCACCTACTGGAGATAAAAGCCAGTTGTCAGCTGTGGGGGAGGTTGGGGTGGTTTGTTTCGTTTTGTTTTCCCACCATCACGGATCAATTCTTGATGGCTATGGAGATTTCCGGGTGCGGGTGATGCCACGGAAGCCTAGTTAGGGACAGCGAGAGCTGCGAACCGCCGCGTGTGAGCTCGCCCGGGACTCAGCCCCCAGCTGCTTGAAATCCCCACGGCTTCTCCTGACGCCTCACCCCGCAAGGGCAACGGGAGCGCCGGAGGCGGCGGAACGGAGACCGGGCTGCCTGCTCAGCCCACCCGGGGGCTCCACCTGCGAGGAGCCGGATGGGGCAAGGCAGGGAGGGGTGTCCCGGGCCGCGGGGAGACGGCCGGGGACGGTGCCCGTCCCG
>NW_005054301.1:6038879-6042338 GCF_000277835.1 Geospiza fortis
CCTCCTGCGGCCGGGCAGGAGGTGCTGCTGGGCTGGGCAGCCCTGCTGGGTTCTGCCATAAGCGCGTTTAAGGATCTTCACGTTGTTTTACAGCTCTGCTTTCTGTAATTCGTAACAATTCCACTGTGCCTTGCGTTGCGTTGCAGTTGCATTTCTAAGAATTAATTACACGACCGCCCTCAGAGGGATCAGGAGCACAGGAGGCGTCAGAAATAACACGAGGGTTCCCTACGTGTCTTATCTCGTTCCATTGTTGTGTTTCACAAAGCTTTGTGCTGGTATCTGTGTGATGGATCAGATACAGCTTGTAATTGAAGCACATGCTTATAACACATTGCAGGCAGAGATTGCTGCATTATTCCTCAGTTGAAGATAGTGGCAAGATTCTCCCTGTTTTAAGTGTGACTTCACTACATAATGTTCAAATGCTAGGAAGCAGATAAATCACGTTCATAACACAGCATAAATTTTATGTAAAACATCCTGAATTCTGGATTGTTTGTGGCTGAAGGCAAGGAGCAAGGCTGGAGCCTAGTGTTAGATATAAAGTGTCTTATGTAGTGCCACCCCTAAATCTGACATCTTTGTGTAACAAATGCAAAAGCTGATACTTAGACTTGGCACTTGCTATCATTTCTGTTAAAAAGGCAAGCCTTGGTTAGGCAGTAGGACTGCTGTCTCTCTGAATTTAGCTCTAGATTTTGCTTTAGCCTGTCCGATGATCATGAGAGATGATGGGGCCAGGATCACTCCAAATGCTTTGAGGATACCGTGTGGTATTTTTGGACTTTGTGGACCCCTGTTTCCTTTCAGCCTCTGCTGAATGTCTGGTGATTTCAGCAGCGTGCATGGGCTCCCAGAGACTGAATTGTTCAGCTCTGAACTTGATGGTGTTTCAGCAAGACAGCACATTGTCATTCCAGATTTGCTGACTTCACAGGGTTACCTGTCACATAAGTCTGACTCTTGTAGCATCACCCACCACCTACATGACTGCTTCATGGTTCAGTGCTTTTGTGCATTTGTTGCAGCTGGGTGTTGCCTGTGTAAACTCAAGTGGCTATGTGAAAGTAGCTGCTGCTTAGTAGCAAGTGGGATTAGTCTTCATCACTTGTCAGCTCTGCCTACAGATTAATGTTGAAAGATGGGAAACTGCGCTTGTAATATTTGCTTTTACACAGGGCAGGCCTTGTTGAGCAAGTCATGGAGCTGCAATACTCAGTGCTGAGATGAGATAGATCCTGTGTGTGTTCTGATTAGGGAAGGGGTGGAAATAAGCAGAGCCTGCTGCAGTGACCAGGAAATGTGGGCTTAGAGAAACCTGACCCTGAATGGCAGCCTACAGAGACTCCCTGAGACCATGGTGTCAGGATGGCCTTCAGCTGGACACACATGCCAGCACAGGTGACTTCTTTGCTTTCACCTTGAGAAAGGAGTTCTCAAATTGGAGTGACAGGGCTGGAGCTGTCAGGGGACCCTTCATGTGCAGCCATCAGGGAGGGAGCAGACCACTGCTCTGCAAGCAGGGATAACCTGGCCCAGCTGCTGTCCTGCCAGCAGAGCACATTTCACTGCATGAGCAGCAGGGCTTACAGAGGGTAGCAGCCTTTCTCAACTGACTCAGCAGGAGAGACCACATTTCCAGAGACTCCAAGGAGGCAGCACATTCCTAGAATGTGTGTGCCATTTGCTATAACTCATTCATTCAAGGACTGGGCTGTCCTTAATAGAAACTGTAGAGCCAGTGGTTTGCCTTTATACCACTCACCCCGAAGTGAGGAGTGCACAAGCCTTTCTCATCCCCTTATGTCCAAAGAAGATAGGCCACAGCTACTCCTAGAGGAACCAGGCCATACCCAGGGACAAGGAAGTTGAGCTGTTAGGCACATGGAAATAATCATGTGGGCCCCAGCCTAGAGATGCCCTTTCAGCACTTTCCAGCAAGACCTCCAGCTAGCTGGTGAAAGGGCACAGCAGGTGACACAGAAGGGGACCAGACCCAGACAGCTCAGCTGGGAAAGGCTGTAGGGAGTGACCCTGGTGCCTGCCAGAATGGGTGTAACCACAGCCAGCCCTGACTAGCACCAGGACAAGGACAGGGCTGGCCTAAATGGTATTACCACCCTTATGCACCCTTAGTCTCAGGGAGATTGCAGGTGTCTGCAGTTTATAAAGCCCAGACAAAATTAGAGGCTACAGAACCCCTTTGAGGTCACAGGGAAGCAAGTGCAAAAGGTAACACAAGGACAGCTCCAGCAGTCAACTTAAATGCTTTTATTGACAATGTCTCTGAACAATAATAAGCAAACAATGCTTAAGTTTCATCCAAATTCACTTTCCACATGTCAAAAAAGACCTCAAGGTAGAAAAAAATAAAATAAAAATATAAATATCTGAGAATCCATCTTAATAAATAAATTAAAAACACAATAAAAACGTTTTCATGGAAAACTTATGTCAGAACATTCAGACCACCTCAACAATGCATGATCAGTAAAGTTACAATGAACATCAACGTAGAACTACAGTACATGGATATAGCTATTTATCTACCTAAGAGAAAATAAAATAGAGTCTCTTTCCCCCCACGTAAGATGGGTCATTGCTAAGTCATCAGAACACGATATTGCCAGGAACACAGTAGTTATTGTTAATCAGCTGCACTAGATACGAGTTGGAGATACCCAGCACCAGGTTAAATTCCAATCATTTAAAACCAAGAGATTAATTAGTTAATGCTAGTGATACTAAGGAGGGGAGGGAATCACCTACCCAGCCATGTGGGACATGCTACAGACTACCAGCTCTCATGGATGGGCCACTGGGGACAAGACAAACTCCATGCGATTTGCTACATCTCTGGAAGAGGTAAGAGACCTCGGTGCATGACGCTCTGCCAGGCCCCGGGGCGCCAGGCCAGACAGGGGGTGGCGGTGGCAGGGCCCTCCCCAGGCCTGGGGAGCCCCATGGGGCACAGCTGCAAGTCCGTGGGGGTGCGTGGGCAGGGGAGGGGGCCCAGCAGGTCAGTCAGTGCTGGAGCCCTTCACAAAGCCAGCAGGGTGGGGGAGCTGAGGGAGTCGGACGAGGGCTCGTTGCTGCTGCTGCCCTTCCGGTGCGCGGCAGCGCAGCTGGGGAAGGCCTCTGCCTCGGGGTAGGTGAAGACGAAGGTGGAGGTGTAGGTGCTGGGACACGGGGTGCAGGTCACCACAGGGGTGCAGAGGGGCTCCAGCTCACCGCTGGTCCCGGCAGTCAGCGACTCCCAGTCCGACGGGTAGAAGGAGGCCCCAGGCAGGTCCATGTCGGGCACAGAGCGGGAGGCCTCCCGCGGCCCCGTGGAGAAGAGCAGCTCGTCGAAGGGCTCAGCCTTGAGCTCCAGCCCGCTGCTGCCGGTCTCCTTGGGCGGCACGGCCGGCGGCGCTTCAGGCATCAGCGGCAGAGCAAAAGGCGGCCCCTCCGGCC
>NW_005054301.1:6042404-6042578 GCF_000277835.1 Geospiza fortis
GCGGGCGGGCCGGTGGGCCGCCAGGATAAACTCCAGCTTCTCCTTCTCCTTCAGCAGGTTAGCAATCTCTGCCTGCAGCGCGGACTTCTCCTCCTCCAGCTGGTCGGTCTCCTGCAGAGAGAGCAGGCTGTCAGCCAGGGCCGGCATCGCTCCCAGCTGGAGTCCCTTTCTTCC
>NW_005054301.1:6044321-6050795 GCF_000277835.1 Geospiza fortis
AGGCGACCCCCTCCCCGGGGGCGCCGTCCCGCCGCAAGTGAATCCCTCCCTCAGCGGGACCCCGCACAGCCTTGCAGCCTTGGAGCAAGGTGCTCCAAGGAAGGTGGCGAAGAAGGGGCCCGGCGGGCTGGGGGTGCGCTTTGCTTTGCAAGTCAAACGCCATCGTCAGCACTGAGCGGGGTCTGCCCGTAGCTGGGCACAGTACTCGGCGGGCCCCAAGCAGGGAAAGCTCAACTTAACACCCGTCCCTGCAGCGAGGAGCGCGTTATGCTCATGTGCCACTATTGACTTCCCTATTATGTATGTTTGTAATTGTAGAGAGTGAGGGTAATGGCACAGGGCGATGGGAAGCCCTGCCAGGGAAGCCTGAGGGGCCGAAGCCCTCCTAGAAGGTTGGGAGAGCTTGGGAGCGCTGCTCAGGATGGCGGTGGGGGGGAACTGGGATAGCCGCCAAGAGCATGGGCAAGAGGCCACCGGGAAACCACCGACGAGGAGAGAAAGGGGCGAGGCTCGTCCTTTCCTCCAGTTTGGGTTTTGTTTTGATCCTTGTTGCAGCGAAGCCCGGAGACACCCACCCACGACGGGGATGTCGGCAGCCCTGGCTCAGGTCAGGCTAAGGTGGGAGCCAGACCGCAGACTCGCCTTGCACGGGAGCCAAGAGATCGCGGCTATAGATAGTAACAGGGAAGCTGCAGCAGGGAGCGTGTTTACAGCAACAAACAGAGCCTGCAGCGCAGTCTCCAGGCAGGAGCGTCACCCAGCCAGGCTGGGATCCTGCTGGCAGCCTCTCCTTCTGTTTGAGCTCATGGGCTAAATGCAGCGCTTGATGCTGCTGCTGTTGCTGTTGCTGCGCGAGCAACCTCCGTTCTTAGAGATCTGGGCCACGGGGGCGGGAGAACTGGGCCAGCTGGCTGCTCTCAGCAGCTCAGTGCTGGCCCGTGGGCCAGTCTGTCCCGGGGCAGGCATCTGTCACCCCAGGTTCCTGTGCTGCTGCCGGTTCTTTGCCCCGGCCAGCATTCCCCTCATGCCAGTTACTGAAATGGTGGGGCAAGCATGGTCTCTTTGGCAGCCCCAGGCTGCAAGTGAGGAGGCCCCCAGCACTGCCCAGAGGAGGGATGTGCCAGCAAATTAGCAAAACCACGACCCTGCCATCCCTGCCAGCGGTGAGCAACAGGCCAAACCTCTGCAGCCACAGGGCCTAGGTTGACACACTGGGGCCCAGCATGGGCAAGAGCCTCTGACACAGTTTCCAGTCTCAGACATTTGCCAGGCACATTTCAGAAAAACACAGTTTAGCCCTCCTCTCTAGAAACTGCCCCAGGGTTCCTCTACCCAAACTACCTTCCCCAAAAGAAGTGTCTGGAAATTAGGGGGGGAATCCACCTCACCAAAGCCCACAATATTTTTGTGGTGCCCATGCAAACCACCTGTTGCCATCTCTACCGGTGACCAAGCATGATCTGTTTGTACCAAATGGAAAGTGCACGGATGCCGCACGGCTCTAACACGTGGAGGCAATGAAACAGAGAAAGCGAAAACACATGACGTGGGTTTGTTGTTTGCTCCAAACACAGGGTGCACACGTTTTACCACAGTATGTGTGAGAACAAAAAAAGGAAGCAGGCGGTACCGCAGGGACAAAACAGAGTCAGAGCATGAACCCTCCTGCCTGGGTGAGAGGGTTGCCCTCACCAGCATGCCAGGCTGATGGAGGTTCCTCACCTCCCCTGCCAGCTGGGAATGGGAAGAGGCATTAGACCCTCATAAATTAGTGCGATCTGTGGAGTGGACCATGAGTTCAGTGAATACTACAACATTATTAAACCTGTACAACCAGGGCCAGCAGGGGTTGGCCAGGCTCTGTTGGTGCTTGACCGGGCCTCATCTGCAGGGACACACTCCTCTAGGGACTATTCCCTTGCTTCAGACAAGCCCACTGCACGGCTGGGTCCTGTGCTGGTGAGGAGAAGGTGGCTGCTGACTGTCACCAGCAGGGAGATGGCTCTTCCCAGATGCCTGGCCAGACAGAAGAGGTCATTCCCATGGTACTTCTTGGGCATCACAATGGTGCTGGCAGGGCAGAAGGACGGCATCCATCCAATGAGGATCTTGTCCTGCATACCAATAGAACCCCTCCACTTTCCTAGCTTCCACTTTTCCTCCTATCAAGCAGGGAGATGGGAAAGCTTGCAGCTCTGAGGCTTACAACAGAACAGTGAGATCCTAAACCTCAGAGTGCAGCACTGGAACTTGGCCCTACATTCACAGCCCTCCCTCATCTGAGCTTGCAACTCAGGCTGGCCTTGGAAAACCACAGCAGAAAAGCACCTGAGGCGTGTGGGCCAGTGCAACTGCACAGCCAAAACCCGCTTCAGGGGCAAGAGATGGCTGTGCCTAAATTTGGCCACGCACCAGGGGAAAGTTCATGCCAGCAACATGGCCACCTCAACCCACTCTCTGTCAGCCGCACTGACTGTAGCATGGTTCCATATTCCCTCTCTAGACACACAATGTGATGGACATCTGCTTCCAGCTAGCCAGGAACTGCTGGGGTCATTGGGAAGGAGACCAGACAGCCAGAGTTCAGCAGCAGAACTGGCATGCATGGGGCACTGCTGTGACACCATTAATAGCTCCCTGCACTGAGAAGTCATCACTGCCTGGCGAAGCATCCTGCCTACACTAACAGAGGATCAATAACCTGAGCACCTGTTGCAGTACAGATTTTATGGGCAGGATCCAGGGGCATTTGTGAATTTCTCCCCACACACACCTGCACACCCACTGCTCCTGGTGTCCCACAATGCATTAACTTCCAGCATGGCACAAGGGATCCCATCCCTCCCCTCGGCCCCAGAGAGGCTTTTCAAGCCAGGCAGAGCCTGCAGGGCTTAGAAGAAAACAGGATGGAAAAGCAGAAAAGGGGGTTGAAAAACCAATGGTGGGAATCTGGCCCCTCTGTTGATGTGACTGAGGAGCAAAGGGTGGAGGAAGGGCTCATAGTATGTTAGCCCAGTGTCCTGAACTCCCCCCAAGACTCACTGCAGCTGTCACCCTCCCAGCCAGCCTGGGAGCCTCCAGGAGGGCAGGGCTCCCACCTCTGCTGTCTTAAAGGTACAGCGCATATCCAAAGCAAAGTATAAATAGTAATTAATAATCACAGCAGCTGGGTGTGTGACAGGGACATCCTAAAGAATAAATACCACGAGCAGAGACATCCCGGCATCTCGTGGTCGCACAGCTGCGTGCCATGGGCCACCAATTACTGTGGATGATGCTGTTGTGCCATCCCACTCATTGTCACCTCTCTTTGCCTGCACCATGCTGGATACAAACTCGCCAGGCACAGCTGGACCTCGCTGCCCACATTGAGGAACCCATGGACCGCTCACAGCCAGCAGGTGTGAAAGAGCTTCGCCCATCGCAGCGCTTCCTCCATGCCCTCTTGCCCAAAGCCAGGCTGGCAGCTGTCACCCCACGAGCCAGGGTTCATAACCCTGAGTAATTTGAGCACAAAGTTCTCCAGATAAAACTCCAAAACTCCTGCTGCTGCCGCCACCAATGTGCCGTGTGTGCTATGGCAGTGCGACACTGGAACACCATGGCCAAGCTGGCCTGTTACCAGCTCCAGCACCACAGGCCCATCCCAGGGCATTGTGCATGCTCACAGGTATAGCTCCTGGGCACTGATCAGCTGGGAGGAGAGGAGAGGAAAACGCGCTCAGTGAAAGGCAGCATGTTCAAACTCAGTGACAGACAGGATGATGCAGGACTTTTCTGATTATCAGACAAGATCCAAACAAGGCAAGCACAGCTGTGATTTATTTCCTTGATGGAACCCCACGAGATGCCTGCAATAAAAACCCACACAATCAAGAGAAAGCTTGAGCTTCCTGTTGTGTCCAAGAGCTTTCTGGAGGTGGGAGCTGAATGGTCACATTGCACAAGCTACCTCTTTCCTGTGTGGCTGGGCAATGATACTGATGCTTGTGCTGGGGGCTGGGTAAAGGGACTGGGGCTGGGTACAGGGGTGCTGGCTCCTCTATTGGTGTAGTGGCTCTTGAGTAAAATGGGTCAAAGGTAGCAAAGGAGGAAGTGCTGAGAAGAAGGAGGAAAATGCCACTGTGCTTAGCTAAGGAGATTTTGTTACAGATGGAGAACAAAGCAGCTGAAGTGAAGGGACAGGATGTTGAAGATTGTTTAGCACAGGACAGAAGGAAACCTTCTAGTTGTGACTGGGGAATGCTCTGGGGAAAGAAAGGCTCAAGGCAACTCAGGACAGACAAAGGATTGCAAAGGATAGTCTGGGAGGAAGAAAGACACTCTGAGCCTTTGTCACTGCCTGGAGAAACAACTCTGCTTCACTGGATAGTCCCCAGGTCACCTTTCTCCTGTGCCATTCAGTGTCAGAAACCAGCATGCCAGGTGGGCTGGCTGTCCTGGAGGACAGTCATGAACACAAGTAAGGTCTCCCTTTCTGAGTCCTCAACTCTTTAGTGATGGGGCTGTCACAGGGACTCACAGAGACTCAGCCTGCCCTGGCCCACCAGCAAGTCACATTCAGCTGCTGCTGCTGAAAGGAAATGGCAAGACTTGAAAATGAGGTTTGCACCCTTCTCCAACTGAGCTGTGCCTCTGGCTGGACAGCCAGGCTGCACCCAAGGCAGAGCCAAAGGGAGCAGTCAGCTCAGTGCAAAGGTGCTGCCACTGCAGGAATGGAGACCCCAGTAATGAAGAAAGAGAATAAATAATAAGGCATGGCTACACAGTGAGTTTGCCTTCTCTGCCCTAGGAACAAACATTGGGAATACCCCAGGAAGCTGAGGTTCCTTAGATGGTATTTAAGAAATGCAACAAATACAAAATTCAGTATTATTAAATCGTCTGGGGTTAACAGTGCCATGAATACATAAACATGTAAACAGTGCAGAGCACTGCCAGCCCAGCCCCGAGGCTTTGATCCTCCCCATGCATCCAGATCTGGCAAGCAATTTGGTTTGGCAGGGAATAGATGCTGGAAGAGGAAACATCTTTTGTGTTAACTCGTTCCTAGCTATCTGCAGAGCCAGAGTTAAGCATATGCCTGTGCAGAGAGACCTGGGAGTAGGACATTTACAGATCATCTGTGTGCTCTGCTCCACCTCTGCACAGTGAACAGGGTCTGGAGGAGAGTCTCTCATGCTCACTGCTAGCACCTCCCAGCTCGTCCTGAGCTGAGAAAAGCTCTTGCCATCATCCAGGCCCATACCAGACTCTGAAGAGATTGTCCATTTTCTTCCCTGTCAAGGTCATGTGTTAAACATGTAGAGAGTCTAGGCCTGGAAACTCAAGGACCTTTCACAGAAGAGGTATGGCAGTCCAGTTTGGGACTGTTTGAGTTGGTGATTGCACATGGAGAACCTGTCCTCTGTACTTTCCTGCCAGGAGCCTGGCTGCCAGGGGCACAACTGCCAAGCCAGTGGGGTCAGGTTAACTTGCTTTGTCACTATTTGCTTTAGGATCTCAATAGAGCTCAGCAGGCTGCAAAACTGGCACCTCTCACCCATGTGAGACACCACTGGACAGTGCTGGCCTCCCTGGGCACCGAGTGCTGGTGCAGATGTGGGCAGGCACTAGCCTGGAGATAAAGGCCCTGTGCTCCAGCAAAGCCCCACTAAGGTAGCCTGGAGGGGTCCCCATCCCCGGTTCCTCTAGACAGGGGTTCCCTCCTGCCTTCTCTAGGCAAACCCAGCATTTCACAGGGAGCTGGAGACGGCCTGGTGCTGGAGAGGAACTGGACTATGGAGCTGTGAGTTTGGGTTCACACAGCTGAAATTGGGCACCGTGCACTTGGCCCCACCCAGCACACACCGCTCCCACAGGGCCCAGTGTCTCCCTCCTGCCATGCAGCGCAGCTGTGCAGGACTCTCCAGGTTGCCAGGCCCACCTGGACTAGACACTGGAGTTTTGGGGTGCTTGCTGATGTCAACACCCCAGCCAGGCTTCCAGATCTCCCCAGCCGGACAGCCGGCAGGTTCAGAGTGCCAGCAGTGGGCCTGGCAGCAGTGGGCGTGGGACTGTATGAGCAAGGGCAGTGGACACACTCAATGTGTGTCCAGACAAGTGCAGAATCCAGAAAAACCAGTAAAATATTGTAAAAAGCGGTGGTGCCAACCTGGCAACCCTAGAGAGACACAAATCACTGCGATGTGCTGGAGTCTGGCACTGGTCAGCGGGTGGTGAGCATTTATATTGCGCATCATTCGTTTGGTTTTATCTCCTTTCCCTTTTACTACCATTATTTGCCATTATTTGCCATGATTACTGCATGTAACTTTGTTTTCAATGATTATACCGTTCTTGTCTCAACCTACAAGTTTTGCCTCCTCCCCATTCCCCCACGATGGCAGGGAGAGAGGGGAGCTGAGCGAGAGGCCGTGGTGCTTGATTTCCACCCTGCCCTGAGCCCCGGCAGTCCGTTCTGCGGCCGCTGGG
>NW_005054301.1:6051295-6055394 GCF_000277835.1 Geospiza fortis
AGCGGTGTGAGCTGTGGGTTAGCAGAGGTCCCTCCAGCCGGCAGCCCCACGGGCGGCTGGGCGCCCCTCCTCCGGGGCGCCGGGAGGGCGCGGGCTGGTAACCTGAGCAGGGAAATGGGCCCAGGGTTAAAAATAATGCCGCTGACAAGGTGGGTTTATTTTTAACTGGGAACAGCGGTGCAGCCCTCTGCACTGAGGAGCCTGGCTGGCAGTGCGAACAGCCCAGCTGCAGGAAGAGCCCGGAGCTGGGAGAGTCAGATGGATGGATGGATGGATGGACGGGCCACAGAGGCCACTGTGCAGGCACTGCTCTGAGAGAAGTGCACATGGGCTCCTGTCCTGCTGCAGGTACTGGCTGAGCACCCCCAGCGCGTGTGAACAGGTCTGCTGTGCCCATCATCCAGGTTGCTGAGCGGAGTGTGGATGTAAAGTGAATGTCCAGCAAACCTGAGAAATCTAGCCTTGAAACAAGTGGAAAGCTAAGAAGTGAACCACAGATGTTGCAGTGTTTTCTGGTCCATCTCTTGAAGAGTGGCCTGATCCCTCAGCATCCTTTGCCAGCAGCATCCTCTGAGAAGCCTGCTCTGCCAAAATTGCCCAGCAGACCGCCCAGTGCCATCCACACTCCTGTCACCAGCAGCGGGGGTGCCCAGCAGAGGCCAGACAGACCAAATGCTCCCCCTGCATTCCAGGGCAGCAGGGGCTGCTCCAAAGAGCCCTGTTCCGGGTGCATTGTTTCCTCCCCGGCAGCCGGCTTTTGGGTGTTCCTTTGGGCGTCTTTCTCTCTGACATCAGCTTCCTCCCTCACAATGTGTGGCGGCCAGAGCCCTGCGAGGTGAAACACCCCATGGAGAGGCCGCTGGCGGAGAGACCCACCCACCGGCATCCCCGGTTTCCGCGTGTCAGGGCCGGCTGGGTGGCTCCTTGAAATCCCAAAAGCTGTCTTTGCACTGGGGGTTGCGCAGGAGCTGCTGGCAGACAGGAGAGGGGGGAACCTCGGGGCCGCCCCGGCCTCGGCCGCTGAGCCGGGTGCCTGCGGGGTGGGAACTCCCAGCGACTGTTCCCGCCGCCGCCATCTGCTGAGGCCAGCAAACTGGAAACCAGCTGCTTGCCCAACCCTCGCCAGCAGCCAGGCTCTTGTCATTGCTCTTGGCTTTACATCAGCTCTGTTTAGTTTGGCGGGCTGAGGGCAGCAGGTTCAATCCGGGCGATTTTACGAGGGCTGGTTCCTGTCCCACACCCCTCGGTGGGGAACACGGCGTACGCTGAGGATACCCTCGCCCTGCAGCCCCAGGGCAGGAAAGGGCGCGGCTGAAATTAGTGTTTGCTTCTCAAGGGCAAGCCTGAAGTGCCGGTGTTTGGGAAGGTAATCAGCGGGCGTGAGAAAAGGCTTTCCGCCCGGTCACGGCAGCATTCCGCATTCCGGGGGTAGCCGCTCAGCTCATCTGCTCCCGGAGACCGCTGGCCGTGTGGGAAAGTGTGGGTAGGTGGTCAAAGGCAGGGATCACGCCTGAGGTTTGGGCCCGCAATGCAGAGCATGTCCAAAGTCACCAGTCGCCAGGGCTGGAGGGATGTCCCACCAGGACATGTACCCTCCCACAGTGCATGCCGCTGACCCTCACACAGGGGGGATGCTTCTGATGCATCCAGGTAGCTGGTGCCTATGGCATGAGGGCTTCTCCTCCGTGTTTCACATTGACACGAGAAAGGGGAAATGTCACTAATTACTCCAATTATTCTTGCTGCTCCCCTTATCCCAAAACAGGCTGTCAGCCCTCTGGCCCCATCCCATCCCAGGGCACACGCAGCAGTGCTGGTAGCACAGGCGCTCGCAGCTCCTGGGCTGCAGGGAGTCACAGACACCAATTAGCCCAGTGTCCTCCTCATTTGCTCATGCCTCATCTCAACCAACTGGCTGTTTTCAGTGCCCTACCCTGCCAGCCAGGGCTGCTACTGGGTTGCCACCCTGTCTGCTATGGGGCCTCACCTGCAGAAAGGGAGGGAGCAGTGGGGCAGAGGACAAGGAAGGACCAGCAGTGCAGAGGACAGAGTTCAACATCCAGAAGTGCATCTGCCCAACCCTGCTCCTGCTGCTCCATCCCAAATCTCTCCTGTCCTGTGTCACACAGGCCTAGCTGAGTGATGCTGTGGCACCAGAGCAAGCAGCTGGACACCAGAGATGGAAGGAGGGGGAGGCAATGTAGCTCTGTGGTGCTCCTAGTCCCCTCCTGCTCAAGTCACATGTTTCATTTCTTTGCACTAGACATAGGAGTATGCAGACATGTGGCAAGCCAGTTCAGAGAGCTGACCTGGATGGAAACAGAACACTTTATTTCAGCAGATTGAAGGTCAGCTCAGGCCACTTGCTGCTCAGGTTTGCCATGGGCTGAACTGTTGGGGTACCTTCACCACTGGGGGACCCCATTCCCACTCCTTGCCAGGTCCAGTTCTCAGCTGTGGGTTGGGAAGTTGCCCTCTTTTGCTAACCCAAGAGAAAACTCTTTACTGTCTTTTGTCAATCTGTCCTCTGCCATTTTATCATGGTGAATTGATTGAGAGCAGAGTCAAGAGTCAGCCAGTGCATGGAGAAGGCTCCCATGGTCCCATGCCAGGAGGAGTGGGAAAAGCCAGCACACGACAGCTCAGTGTGCATTGCTGCAGAGCTGCAACTTGGGTGGATGGGCACTCGCCTGTGCTGGCACGACACAGGGTGTGGTGCTGGCAGCCACCCCACTCCCTCTATATCAGCTGATTCAAATATGGGAGGCACAGCCAGCACCTTCTGAGCCAAGCCAGGGTGCCCGGTGCTGCTCAGGGGCTTTGCAGTGAGCTGTGCTGGAAGACAACTAACCCCAGAAAGACAAAAGATCCTCTGCCAGAACAGCTCCTGGATCTGGTTTGCCAGGCAGTTGTGTATAGGGTCCTGCTGGCACAACAGGGAGGATCTGAGTGAACTCGGTGGAGTTGGTATTGCTTACACCACTTCAAACAGCCTCAGCACCAAAAAAGGGTAAGCATGGCCACAGAGGCAACTTCAAGCTAACAGGGCTGCAGATATCAGCAGAGTCTCTGAGTCCAAGCCTGGGACACATCTTTACTGAATTGCTGCACTAGGAAAGGAGAGCTGGGGCTGAGCTCCTGCAGGAGGACTTGTCCTTTCACACAATATTTGAATATATTTGCACTTCTCTGCAGAACTGATAGGAGGCTAGTTGGCTGCTCTCCCATTTCAGTATATTCCAAGTCTATAATATTTTCGCTCCCTGAAGTATTTTAGTTTCCTCATGCATTTCTGGTTTGCTCTGGTGCCAGTTCTGGCAGGCATAGTGACTTCTGCCCCCGGGCAGCATTCCACATCAGTATTGAGGGGGCTGCATTACTGCATTACTGTGCAATAGCATTACTCCTCTCCTGTGTCCGCACCCCGTGTGTTGGGGCTTACAGAGCTGCTGCTCTCTTCACACGCATACTCTCCCTCCACACACACTCGCATAATCTTTGGGATGCTCCTCCGCATCCTACACTCCTCCTCTCGGCTGTGATTATCCTCTCCCTCCCTAGCAAGAAGGAGCACTCTGGAGTGAACTACTCACAGCGATCGTGACTGTTGTGAAACAGTTTATCTTCCTACGGGAGCGGCAGCCCTTGCCTGTCAGCCTGTGCCTGGCGCTCACAACGCCTCCAGCGCTCACAACCCCGCTTCCTTCTCCCTGACGTGCACATATGCACGCTCCTGCACGCACACCCGGCCCTCCTCCGGCATGCCTTTTGCGCCCGCCGCTTTCCCCGGGGATCGTGCCAGCACAGGGGATGCGCTGGTGTGCTGAGGAGGCTGGGGCTCCTGGCGCCAGTGGGGGATGCATGAGCAAGACAGATATGGGTCCCGTCGGGAACATCACAAGGATGTAGTTCTCCCACCCCAGCCAGTTGCAGATTGGGTGGGTGGGTGGTGGTTGCACGTGGACACAGCCCCCTTGTCCTGCGGGTTATCCCTCGCCCAGCAGTGCCTCCTCGGGAGCAGCCAGACAGAAGGTATGGGCATTCAGGCAGGCACATGCCCGGAGGGGGAGGGAGTCGGATGCCGTGGCCACCGCAGAGG
>NW_005054301.1:6055404-6055893 GCF_000277835.1 Geospiza fortis
CGGGAGGCCCAGCGGGAACTGCGTGGGAGCGAGGAGAGCCACGGAGCAGGCTGGGTCCTAGCCTGACCCCTGGTCATTAGGGAGAAGGCGGCTTTGACATGAGTCAGCAGGAGAGCCGAGCACAGGGTAAGCAGCACCCAGAGACTGGAGAAGCAGGGAGGTGCCAATCAACATCGTGACACGTCCTAATTACTTTAGCTTGTGCTATTAAATTTGCTTGCTTGTACAAGAAACAAAAGCAAGAGACATTCCCCAAAACTCCCTCCAGGCAGCGGGCTCTAGCACCTTGTCCAGATGTTGTCAGACTCTTCCTATGTCAGACGCAGAAAGGAGTCCTGGTCATGCCGCCTCTTGCCAAAAATTCCCAAGCCGGCAAGCCCAAAGCTCGCTGCCCTGCCTCGCTAGCCTGGGATCAAGCACTGAGCATCGCTGACGAAGGCACCCCCCGCGAGGGCCAGGCGTGGAGGAGCCGCAGCCCACACGGGCGAG
>NW_005054301.1:6055954-6066364 GCF_000277835.1 Geospiza fortis
GGGGCACCCTCCAGCGGCTGCTCCCCGCCGAGTGCCTTACGTGCGGGAGGGCAGCCCCAGGAGCGGCCCCTGGGGTGGCACAGCGGCTCGGCCAGAGTCAGACACAGGTATCCCCGAGTACAGGAACCACAGGTAGCTAGGGCAAGAGCCGCCCACATCTCCTACATCCGATGGTAGCAAGCTGCCCAGCACCCAGTGCCAGTGCTTGCTTGGCTCTGCCGGGCACCTCTGTGGCCCCGTGGGCCTCCTGCACACCCGCACAGGTTCTACCAGGAGAGCAGCTTCCTCCTGCTGTGCCTTCTGCAGCTGCTGCCATCTAATGGATGCGCAGCCGGGGTAGCACGTACGATGTGCTGGCGCTGGAACGGCGAAACCCCGGGGTGTATGTGACACCGCACGGCAAGGAGGAAAGCCAGGCTCTCCCTATAGATGGTCGCCCCTGAATCTCGTTGACACTTTCTCCGTCTCCGTACGCACTCACACACGGCACACACGGCACACCCAGCCCACGCAGCCGCACCGAGGTCTCGGCTGCCGGCAGCGAGGCCCCCAGCCCCGGTAGCGGCTGAAAGCAAGGCAGCTCCCAAGAGACGCAGGTCATGGCAAGACGCTTTATATAACCCACCGCCACAGAGAAAACCAAAATAGCTGCCTCCCTGCTGCTCAGTTCGTCTCTTCCATCAAACACGGATAAAATTAGAGCAGGCCGTGACGTGCGCCTACGTCTGCGCAGGGACTCCAGGGAGACGGAGGGAGCCGGCTCAGGGCTCTGCCATTAGTGGCACAGCCTGCCAGAGCTTTCAAGTAAGATCTGTCAGCAAGGCTGGTGTGTGGCCGCCGGGGATAAATGTGTGGAAGAGGAGGCGGCAGGGGGGAGCAC
Organism: Geospiza fortis; assembly: GCF_000277835.1. Lineage (NCBI taxonomy): Eukaryota > Metazoa > Chordata > Aves > Passeriformes > Thraupidae > Geospiza > Geospiza fortis. The sequence continues at coordinate 6,056,835 of NW_005054301.1, forward strand.
GGCTGCCGAAGGCTCACGGGGACGGCTCCATGCCTCATCGCTGCCTTTGGGGAACGCAGGCTGAGCGCTCACACGCAAGCTGGGCTTCAGCGCTGCGCTGACCCTCGCTTTTCCAGCGTGGACACCGTGGGCGGAGCGGGGCTCCTCTGGAGGCTCTGGATTCACCGTGTCTGGGGCCAAACTCCCGAGCAGAGGAGTACTGGAATAGGAGTACTTCGGCCAGAGCTTTCTAGCAAACTTGTTCCTGTGGGCTGGAACGTGACGCTGCTGCTGTCCCCTGGGAGGTGACCTGCAGAGCCGGCCAGGTCCCCTTGTCTGCGGACTTTGCAACCTGGTAGAGCCATAGGCAGTGTAGTACTGAAAGGAGGTGAAAAGCGGATTCCAAAAACACTGTGTGGAGACTCAGACCCTTTTAAGAAAGAAAAAAGAACAGGGAAATAAAGCCAGGAGAAAAGCCTCGAAAGAAGCTGGAAAACAGTCACTCACACTCCTGTACAGACACATAGATTAGGTCTGAGACTTTCCCTGCTGACATGAGAAATCTCAGTTGCTCAAAGCTCCTGATTACTGGGTAAAAGTAATAGTGTCATTGTCCAAAGCACACACAGATGAAGGTGTCTAGCTTCTCTTTCGGATGTATTGGCTTTGATATTTTTTGCCTGATTTACCAGTCTGAACAAAGGAGAGGAGGCTGGAATGTGATAATCTGTTATTCTGTGACATTGTTCTTGTCTGTGACTTCGGGCACAACTTTACCTGATGTCTGTGTGTCTGTATGGGGGCTTTGGTGTCCCATCCTGAATTCTGGGGCTAATATTCTCCATTCTCATTTAACTGACATGTTGAAGACTTGTGAAGGAGAGCAAGTTAATGCAATGTCATACACTAAAGATGAGAAGAGCCCTGGAGAAAATGGCTGTGTTTTTCATTATTTATGGAAAAACAACAACAACAACAAAAGACAAAAACTGTTCTCCTACCATGAGGGGCATGTGCCTACTTGTGAAGGTAGTATATGCTGTGTCCCCTGGACCTCTGCCACCTTCTCCCTCCACCTCTGTCATATGACAGTGCTGAATACATCTCCTTTTGGAGAGATGGCTCGGATCCCAGACAGATCCTGGAGACAGGAATCACTGATATATGTATATATATATAGCAGCATAGCAAGAGGTGAGTGGGGCAGCCACAGGAGCAGTTCCTCATGCTGGGCTCAAAAAAACCCCAAACCCCAAACCACTCAGAACAAATGAATTCTGTTCATCTTCTCCATGAGTTCCTGGAGGTGAAAGCTCAACAGGAATGAAGTGGCTGGATAAGAGGAGGAATATCCGTGTCACATGGTGATATCCCTGCTCACTCAGTCCTGCCCACAGCCTGGCAAGGCCAGCTGGAAGTTGCTTGTGTATCCTTGGGGAAATTGTTTGCTGAGTGTCCACTGATGACTGTTATCTCACTGGTTTCTGAGGAATTGCCTTGCTGCAACCCAAATGTCAACCATAGAGTGCAGAACACCTGGTGTGTCCCTCGTGTCTTCTGTTATCTTTTTCTCCTTTGGCCCATGACAATGCAATGGGGTATGGAGTGCCTGGAGTGGCACAGACTGGTGTTGTGAATTCAGTGGGGCAGTTCAGAAAGTGTTTGGCAATCAAAGGGCTGTACAGCAAAATCCAGCTTCCCTGGGTTGGTACCAAGGTCTGGTTGACTCCCCCAGCCACAAACTCCTCAATGCACAACTCAGTGCAGCCTCATGCCCCTGTGATGCTAATCCCAGTGGGTCCTGCCCAGTACTACCCATCCCACATGCAGGCAGAGCTCCTGGTGCTTCCTGCCACTAGGCAGGGGGCATCCATCTTCAGGCTGCCCAGGTTTCCAGGTTCTTTGATTCCACTGAAACTGCATGTTTGTAGCAGAAAGCCTCTGAGAGAGCGAAGTATACAGAAGTGGAAAGGATGGGACAGGCCAGAAGGGGCCACAAAACCTGTCCTTTCCCCACAAGCCACAAGTTAGCACTGCTCAGGCCAGGCTGGCTGTTGCTGAAGAGTTATGAGACACCAAAGGCAGGTGAAGCAGCCAGGGACCAGCTGCTGGGAAAGTGGAGAGAGGGTCACACATCTCCATGGCCCAGAATATTGTAAGCCTTTTGTGCTTCCACTGCACTCGCACCTTGCCTGTGCCTTCTCTTACAAAGCAGCTCTTGAGGATTGGAAGATGTAACACATGCACACGAAATATCAGGGTGTATTTGCTGGAGGAAAAGGCAGGGGAGCATTATGATGTGGTCTGGGATTTCCCCGAGGCTCTTGGAGGACGGGTTTTACTAGCGGGATCTCTGCTGGGATGAGATGAATGGGAAGCAGGATTCATTTGCAATCCCTCTTACGTCAACACTTGACAGAAGACTTAATGACTGGGATTTCCCTCTGATTATCCTGGGGGAAATGGAGATCATTCTACAGCTCTCACCCAGTGTCAGGCAAAGAGCCATTCTCAGGCTGTTTGAGTCTCTTTAGATGTCAGGAATAAAAATTGTTTCCTGTGAGCAGCAGCGATGAGTATCCTGGCACAACTGTGGTCTGAAAAGGATACTTATAACAGGAGCATCTTTTTCCTCAAACCCTCAGCATATTCCTCTTTCATAACTGTTCTGTGGCTCAAAATAACCTGTCCTGGCAGCTGGTGTTACTTGCATAAAGAGGAAGCTGAGGCCCTCAATGAGGTCAAAGGGAAGAGCACTCTGTCTAGACCAACATCCCTGGGGATTTCAGCCCCTGCCTCCTGGAAAACCCCCTGGTCCAGAATTGCCCTGGTGAGTCAGAGCCACTTGCACAAAGCCAGCACTGAGACAAACTCCAGAGCTATCCCAGCACACTGACACCTCTGGGGAAGGCTTCTGCGGGGCAAAAGAAATTTCCACTTTGCTCTTACCAATTGATCCTCATCAGTCTTCATAGCCATGCTGCAGCATGGATGAGAACCTGTGATTACACATCCTATCCATCTTCACTGTGTGTTTTTCCATTCCCTCCAGCTAGAATGCACTCCTTGTGCAGCTCTCCAAAGGGCCTGTCACCTGATACTCTCTGTATCAGACACTGCAGTGGCCAGCCAGGTCTTCGGTGCTCACTGAGACAGCCACACTGGCAAGGCTCCCACGGCCCACCAGCCTTGGATACAGTGCTTAGGAGTGACTCAGTGGCTTGTTCAACAGAGATCAAAGCACTGTCTCTAAAGTACTTCTTCCCTGGGTTTTGGGGTGCCTCCTGCCTCCCCTCCCAGCCCAGCAGCTCACTTTGCCTTTGCAGAAGGAACTCTTCAATGGAGAAGTTGCCCATCTGCACCAAGTGGCCACGGAGGCTGTGGTTTGGGTGAGCCATCCTGCCCCCAGAAATCTTGCTCTGGAGGAGTTATTAATATTCCTATTGCCCACGTGCCATGCTGACTAGCTTCCAGAGATAAGTGCTCTGCTCATGTGCCTGTGGAGAGAGGGGACTTCCCAGGCCTAATAGGGGAAATATTTATAATCCAACAGTCAAGCCACCACGCAGTGCAGCTGGTGGAAGACATCCAATAAACATCCCATCTAACTGCTGCCTTTGCTGCCAAGCCTCCTCCCAAGAACTGGTGACTTGAGCAGCATTCAGCTGCACTGCTGTTGATATACAAGAGCTCATATTCATCATGCCATTTGCTAGGTGCTGGCCATTCTGATGAGTTGCAGGAGGGAATGTTCTTCATGCTAATCTTCAAATAATCAGCAAGGTTGTTCTGAGTTGAAAAAAATATGTGAGTCTGGAAGAATTCATTAAGCATTCTCTTCAGTGGGGAACATGGCTTGATACTCTCCATTAAATCTAGCATGAAGATATCTTTGAAATAGATAGCATTGCTGTGCATAGATGTCCTTTTTTTATTCTTACCAGGTGATATGAGGATAATATAATTCAGAAATCATGGCTCCATAGCTACAGCTGAGATTAGTTTTGTGTTTCAGATTAGAAATTCCAACTCTCTATTGTCTTGGTATTTCCTCCCCAGTGTTCTTGCACTTATTCTCTATGTATAAGATAAGAACAGACAGATAAAAATGCTAAATATCTGAAAAGTTAAAAAATAATTAAAATTAGGCCTTGAAGAAATACAACCTCCAATAACAAAACGTTTCAACATTTAATCATCACTGTCGTAGAATCGTAAAAAGACTTCAGGCTTCCTACACAATAAAAGCTTCTTGCTATCATGTCCAAAGCCTACACAAGAGTATTTCGTTTTTTAATTTCTGAATATTTTTCACATTACTTTTGACATGTGAAAGTCTCTCTAGATGGTTACATTAAGAATTCAGTTCAGAATTTTTCTTTTAAAAATACCACTGAAGTCACAGTTTGTCTTAGCTGGGAATCATTTGGAAGAGTTGCCCTTAGACACACTGATACTCAAGCCTTTCCTGGTAGCTAATCTGGTGCTTTTCCTCATCTATTTCCCTCAGTTGCTGTCTCCTCACAGCTTAGGCAGACACCTTTCTTGAGAGTGAAATCAACCATGTTCCCATCAGGTACAACTGGAGGATAGGTTCTGTGACAGGATTGCAGTTATCAAAATCTGAAACTGATTCTAAGGAAATACCTTTACAGACATTGGCCAGCACCTCAGGAAAGCATCTGATTAAAGAGTTCAGCAATATTAAACAGCATTGGAATTTATATGGCTGGCAGAAAGATCCAGATTTTTAAAAATGAGTGTATGTTTTAAAAAGGATAGTAAGTCTTCTTCTGAGAGCCTCCAGTTAGGTCTAACTCACAGTTGTTTGATGCTGGAGCCAATATCTCCTGTCTTTCTGCTGTGGACTTCTCCATTGTCCTATGCTATATCCTTCTGTAGCCTTTATCAGAGAGAGGACAGTGGAGGAGCTGGTCTGAGTGGTCTGGGGGTCCCCATCAGTTGGTAGGGATGAGGTGAGTGAGGACTCAAGCTGAGCTACATGGAGGTGGGCCTGGCCAAACATCTATTATTTAAGACGCTGTACACTGGGCAAGGACAGCTGTCTGCCTGACAGCACAGTCAGACTCGTGCAGAGCATCACTACACAAGGTAACTGCTGATAAGACCTTGATTTCAGCATAAATTCAGTTTGAAGAAACCTGGAGTGAGATTTATCTAACCAGATTTAGATGTCTGGTTCAGGATGAAGAGGCCTCTCTAGAATAACTTATTTCTCCCCATTGCTTGGAAAGGGAATGCAGCTCCCACAGCCCATGAGATGCAGAGATATGTATTTAATTAGATGGATCTCAGCTATGGTCTTTTAAGAAAAAGTAACTATAAAGTTACACCCCAAACATCAAATGTACTCTCTTGTGCCTTGTTTTGAGCCTGCACTGTGATTCACAACTGAAAGAAAAATAATGGTATGACTTAACACTGGAGAATTTGCCTATTGAGACAAGACAATACCCCAAGCTTCTATTTTTTTACAGTTGTGGCTTAGGTAACAAAACCTCTTTTGTAGACATTCTTGAAAGCCTGTGCAAACAGTAATTTGTTACCCTCCCTGAGCAGAGGCATGTTTATCACAAAGGTCAGAGGAGGACAGGGCTGGGGCACGAGAGGAGGTAACAAGCCATCTGGTTCTTGCAGAGCTTGGGGGTTTCTAGGTGAACTCTGTATTGGTGTTTGCTGGAAAAGTTAATCCCAACAGTGTTGCTGCTGAGTAAGAAAGGCCAGCAGGTCTCTGCTGGACACGCTTCAAGCTGCTGGGGCTGTGGGAGAAGCAGGGCTTTGCCTGGAGCCATTCATTGGGAATGGAAAGGGATATGGGCCTCCCTTGAACTCCAGGAGGGCAGTAGGTGAAAGCCGCTGGTAAGTGAAGTGGGAAGTTTCCTCAAAAAGATGGGAGGGCTGTCAGGCTATTACTTAAAAGTTGAAAACCTGTCTGGCAGCCTGAAAAGCTCTGGGGAGAGATGAGAGAAGAATCATGAATGCTGGCTTTCTCAAAGTGGTTTGTTTGTGATTGAATCTGGACTGTCTTTGATGAAGGATGTTTTGTTTCCCTAAATGAACTCATCATTTAGATTGAGCCCCATACAGTTGATTTCAAGCAATTCACATCCATGAAGGATTTTGAAGTACTTTGTAGGAGTAACTTTAGTCACTTGGTGAAATGGGAGCAGATACATATAAATATACTGTAACAGTAGTTTGTCTCCTCAAAGGATTCAACTCTGAATGATTCTGGATATCTAAAGTTGTTTTGTTCCATGCCTCTAACCCAAATGCTATATATTTTAGCTATATGGCCAGCACACAGTACATGTCATCTCTGGGACAGATTACAGGAGAGACAAAGCAGTGCAATGCTGTTCTATAGCTGTTTAGCCACTGATTTATTTTTAGTTGGTCGAATAGCATCTCTATCTGGATTGTGATCACAATGATGACTGTGAGAGTTATATCCCAGCAATGAGTTCAAATATAGCCCCTTAAAAGGAATGGCCTTGCACTTTCTAGAAGTGGTGGATGGATAATTTTGTGTGGTTAGTAAAAACACTGATTAGCATCGTAAAGCACTTGTAATTTTTATAGCATTTTCTCAGCAGCTTGTAGTGGATTGCCAGGTGCAAGGCAGAATGCTAAAGGATTAGAACATAAAAGTAAGTCTAGAATAGTTTTTAAGAGGAACATTGTTTCAACTTTTTATTGTCCAAAAGAAGAAAATGCAAAAATGCCACAGCAGCTGACGCAGAAGCAGTAAAAAAAAGGTTTAATTATGTAATTCATACGCATTCATACACATTGTTTCATGGAGAAAGCAAATTAGTGTTGCTTTCTGCCATTTACCATAGATAAAAGATATATTTTGGTGTGGCAGGAATTGACTACTGCTAACACTCTGTGAACTTTGTCAGTTGGGAAAAAATTAGAAATTTGGTGAGAAAAGGCATATTTTCTTCAATGGCCTTTGCTGTCTCAGACTATTTAGAAATCCAAAGGTTTCCATTGCTCTTTTGCTAAAACAGAACTGAAAGCTGAATAATTCATTGCTCTCCATAATTTTCAAGACAGTGACAAAACTGCATTAGGGACATTTGGAAAGATAAAATATATCTTTTATCGCACGAACAAAATGGTTTGAATTTTGTCAGTGTGTCATGATTGGCAGCTGATATTAATGTTTATTTTGGGGATACACCCATTTGTTGATGGGTTGGTGGTAGTGAGAAGGAATACCTGCCTCCAGCTGACTGCCGTGCTCCCACAGCGCTTAACACAGCAGATTAAGCTAAAATAGGTCACGGCTTCATCTGGAAAGTTGTGTAACAAGTTATCAATCTCTCCTTCACCTCTGTTCAGGGTTTTTGAATTACAGGAAGCATTTAATTTTGTTAGCCTCCACTATGTGGAAACATTAAGGCATGTCCCTGCAAGACTGTTATTTCCTAACCTGCAGCTGAAAGGATCTTCAAATGCTTTCCCTCTGCTCTAAGTTTCTTTGCGCACTCAAGGGAAATTTCCCCATTGCATGTTTAAGTGCTTTTAAAAAAAAGCTGAGGATTGTGAAGAGCAGCTCTGTACCATTTTATTTCATAACACACCGAAGCACTAAAGGATCTCTGAAGGGGTTTTATAATTAGATCTGAACTTGCATGTGTGGCAGTTTCTAGAATAATGCATCCACAGGAGGAGACTACAACAGAAAGCAGGGGATAAATCTGTTGGTCATAAATGTAACTCATCTAAAAATGTACTGTGACAAAATGGCCACAATAGGAAAGGGATTGCAGTCAGTCATATATTTGCTTTTTGATGGTTGAGTTCACACTTTGATTTTAGAAAATGAGGCTACTTTAACATGGATGAGCCACTTCCTCTGGAAAATAAGGCAATATTGAATGTTTTAAGCATGTTAGAAGGCTGGATACATATCACTGGTTTGAGGGATGTCCTGCATGAAGAAATTTGTCATGCTGTGCCAGCTTTATCAGGAATTTCATGGTACAACATTTCATATCTTCATATCCTAGCAATCTGTGTTTCTTAAAGTTTGTGAAATAGTTCTTTCTGCCTTAAGTGCTGCAATGGAAAGAATGTTTTAATTTGCAAATATACTTTGACATATTGCAGAAAGAGCCAAATATTTATTTTATTATGGTTACATTTCCAAATAATTTAATTGTCCAAGTAAGGGAAGGTTTGTGAACTGATAAGAGAACTAAAAATGTATTGAAATGTCTGTCAAGTGACTGAAAATCCCACTTCAAACAATAAACTGGAGCTTAAAGTAAGGGCAAAGGTCTAATGCTAGGAGGTTTTTGTTGTTTAGGGGGCTTTTTAGTGAATTTTTTTTGTGAAAGTTTTTTTTTATTTCCCTCCAAGTAATGAGGTCACTCCACCACTGTGCATTTGGGCTTAGTGCCCGTTTCTGCAGGAGACCTTCACCATATTTTCTCAGTAAGTGTGAGCACAAGCATGCAAAAAGCGCTGAACTGTTCTTTAAAATGTTCTGCAGGTGAACATCCAAGCATGAAATTTGCCGCTTAAAGCCTCTTTAAAGTTTGTACCGAATCCTTGTTATTGCTTGTCATTAAAGACATGTTTTGACCAGAGAGAGAATACAGCTGGTGATGTTCAAGGAATAAAAGTGGAACAATGGTGTAATATTTTTTACTCAAGTGAACAGAAATAAAAAAGATATTTTGCTTTCTAGCAATATTACTATCCATTTATTTCTTCCTGTTTTTCCTTACATCTTAGCGCACCCAAATATTTGCAGCTGATTGCAGGAGCTGACTGCAACCGTGGTGATCATAACCACACACCTGTGCAATTTTCCTCCTCCCTGTTCGCAGGTTATGCCACAGAACAGTCACTGCTCCCACCTGTGCGTGTTCTTCCTGGCAGCTGCACTGCCGGGCCAGGAGGCTGGGAATGGAGATGGAGCGGTGCCAGGGGAAGCAGCAGCCCAAAGCTGGTCAGCGGCTACTTAATGCTGCCTTCCTAAAGAGTAAAATGTATCAAGAGGGAAAAAAAAGGAAAAGGTAGATCTGAATATAGGTTGGAAAAGGAGAGAAAAAAGTAATGCTCTGCCTTCAAAAATCAACATGATTTTATTTGCTGTTAAAAACACTTGGATACTCCTACTGAAGGGTATTTGCAAGGCTTTGATGCAAAGAAGAGAGACATCTGATAAAACCGAGTTTTCTTGTGTGAAGAAGTCAAGAGGGAAGTTACTCTTCAAAAAAATGAAAAAAAAACCATAAAATAACCAGCAAGCGTCTCCCCCAGGAAAGGATCTCAGCCGCCAGGCAGTCTCACGGAGATCCCCAGAATGCTCCGGTGCCTCAGAGCACGGCTCGGTTTTGCTCTAATTTTCCAATTCTTTAACGAGCGAAACCATTGTAACTCGCTCCCCTCCGTTATGACTGGATTAACTTCATTACTCATTTGTTTCATAACGACACAGCCCCCTGAGAGGCTCACACCGCGGCCCGCACCCCTCAGTCCTCACCCCACACCCCGCGCCCGTCAGGCGG
>NW_005054301.1:6066920-6086443 GCF_000277835.1 Geospiza fortis
CGATAGCCGCCCGGCCCCGGCCTGCGCCGCACCGCGGGACTCGCGCTGTGCGAGGGGCCACCAGCCCGCCCAGGAACTCCGGGTGCTGGGCAGCGAGGGACCAGGGCGGCCTTTTAGCTTCAGCCAAACAGGAGCTTTTTCTCCCCAAAGATGGGGTTGCAGCGGCCCGTCCCGCAGTTTGCCATTTAATCCGCGCACGATGCCGATCATCCGGCGCCTGGCGAGATGGGCCGCTGCGATAAAGCAGTAGCCGGGCTGCTGGCACCGTGTGAGCAGGAAAGAGTTCTGGTGACGTGGCTTTCCGAGGGCTCCCGCCGTGCGTAGGGCCTGGCACAACGGGATCCTGCCACAGTGCAATGGGCGCTGAGAACATTTTGCTGTACCAGAATCTGGTACCCAAAATGGCTATTCTCATCTTGCTGTGTCGTGGCTTGCATATATTTGCTGCAGGGAAGAAAATGATCCTTCGGGAAGTACAGGATTGGCAGAATATTCATGACACATGTATGACACGCAGCTATAAAACTTCAACAGCTTCACTTTAATTCAACAACTTCACTTAAATTCTGCCCACAATCTGCCTTTCCTAGGCTTTGTTCAAAATTCCAACGTAGCTGAATAAGGTCTGTTGCTGCACAGTCAGTTCACTACAAGCCTTCTGCCCCCTTTTTTGTTTCTGTCTGCATTCCCAAAGGCTTCAATACTAAGCACGCAAACAGAGACACAATGGTCTCAGGAGTTTCTGGACTTGGTGTTCTTGAGTATTTCAGACCTCCTGAAATCAGGTTGCCTTTCCAGCATCTGCCTACCAATGCCTGAAGGCCCTGGCATTATTGACAGTTGCACTTGGTTATGGCTTGGGAAGGCTTCTTTTCGAGTCTTACTTTTAAAAAAAATCATATTGTTCTGTACTTGCTTCGTTAGAGGAAACTCATCTGTGTATAGGCAGAGCCAAGCAGCATTAAGGCTTTAAAATATGGATGTAGTATTTGCCTGGTAAGGCACATGTATTTGAGACAGCATGCCGTGTTCCCATCTGTCTCTTACTGCTTGGCAACCAAGCCTCCTGGTTCTCAGGTTGCCCACTCTTAGGTCAGTTGACCCCAAGGTCTCTTCCAAAACTCAATTTTATGACACAGGACTTGTCTAGGGAGGTGATGGTGAACCAGTGAGTCCCATGTTTGTGTCTTGGTTGGCTTTGCTGATGAAGCTGGTATCCAAGTGGTACTGCTTATAGAAGTTCTTTTTTGTTCAAACCATAAAATGAAATAGTTTTTAAAAGACACGTATAGTTTGAAAAGCTGCAAAGGAGAAAAAGTAATGAATGCAGTTCTTGCTTTCCTTCTTATTGGTCAGGTATGCTGTGTCCTCCCAATATGCTGGGCTTGTTCCAAGTGCTGAAACCTCTCTGATAGTGCCTGCTTTCTCTGTGGTCTGTGTGGGAAGGGTCAGTTCAGGGCATGATGTGTGCAGGTACTCTCTGTTCTGCACTGGATGGTCTGCTCTGGCCACTTGGATTGGGCCAGCGAACCGAGGAGGGAGGAGGGTGGTAGGTAACGGAGTCCCGGCTCAGTTGGGTTCCTGCCGGTGAGCCGCGATGTGTGTGTGCGATAGGCCAGCGCTAACAGAGGCCCCCTCTGTTCTGCAGGAACCCGCGGGCTCTGCCAGCTGCCTGCTGCGGGGGGCGTGGGGCGCCTGAGCGCTGCTTGGCAGCCACGTGCCTCTGCCCCGTTGTGGAGCCCGACCCTATCGGGCTGTTTGTCAAGGGCAAACAATGCCCTGTCTGTAGGGGATTGCCTTACCGTAAATAACGTTGGAATAGCATGAAAAATTCCTTTCAGGTCGACTCCCCCACAAGCGTTCTGGCCGGGCTATTAGCAGCTTCTCCCGCCCTCGCACCCCCGGCTGAATGGGCAGTGTGTGTGGCTGATTTGGGTAATGCTATTCAGTTTTGATGAAATCGGATAGCAGAGCCTTTACTGTCCAGAATGCTGTTCACGAGCTGCAAAGGGCAAAAGTGGATCAAGCTGCATAAAGATTAGCTCTGGTGCCTACAAAGGCACAGGAAAATAGTGCTCAAAATAATAGGGGCATCTGAGAGCTACGTTGTTCTGACTACTTTTTGTGATGGAGAACCTGGTGCACAGAATGTATGGCGTCATGCTGCTGAGGCATCTTGGTTAGTTATGACCCTCCACTAAAACAGCACATGCCATGTCATGAAACGTACACAGTCCTTTACTGCAGATGGGCCTGCTCACTTGGGCCCAGAGCTTCCCAGTGCCTCCCCAGTGCCTGGTGGCTTCCAGACAGGAGGTATCTGGTGCTTGTGGCGAGGTGATGGCAACACAGCTGCCTGCACCTGGCTGTGCAGGCGTGCTTTCATCTGCTTGCCGCTGGAAAACAGGTACAGCTCTGAGCTGCTGCATGAAGAACAGTGCTCCTCATTGTTCTCAGACACTTGACAGCATATAGTGCATGGGCAGCTACAAGAAATCCCTCAGCAGGCCGTTGTGGGATAATCTGTACATAGAGGAAGCTTATTCCTAAAGTCTTGCCTGCTATGGTTTATACCATAAAGTGTGAGAGTTCATATAATTGATTGTTTTTCCTGTCTAGTGCAGCAGCTCTCATCCATGAGTAAGTCCACACTTGTTTCAAATCCAGAGAGTGCCAGAGAGTTAATTAAGTGCTCTAATAAGAATAAAGAGTGTTTCTGTAGAATAGTTCTGGGTATATAGCCCTTTTGCATGGCATTTGTACAGGGAAAAAGGCTGGAATAAAAGAGAATGTCTGACTTACCTTTTCCATACCACAAATTATTTTGTGTACTTTGGTCTTATTATTAAAATTATTCCCAATCTTTTTACTTTCTTTATCTCTTAAGACTTTCAAAGACCCCTAGTAACTTTAGTTTCCATGCTGTTTCAGACATACCTGTTATAAATTAGCATTGAGGGAAAATGGAAGCATTCCAGTGGAATACACACTGTTCATTTTCATGCAGTGTTGTAACACCTTCGGTTTTTTCACCCCTCTCCCCAGTCAGTGTTTCAGCTGGATGGAGCCTTTAATTGAGCACAGTTATTCTCAAGTTTGCGTCATGAAATTCGTGTCCTTTCTTTTTATACTCTTTGTTGAAGCATTTTTGTAGATCTTCCACAGTTTTTGCCTATTCTTAGTAGTTTTATAGACTTAGCACAAAGCAGTCATTATTCTGTCTGTGTAGTCTGAATTGTCCTCTGAAGTGACCACTTTTATGGATCTTGGCACCCAAACCTTGTGTAATTCAGGGCCACACTCATGGTTCGTTTCTAGAGCACCTTCTGAGGAATGTGACTCTTGTCCCATAAGTCTTCTCCCTATCTCTGTTGCTATGGGAATTCATGAATTTTGCTTGCAAAATAAAGGCAATGAATGACAGTTTGGTTCAGCTACAATTCTTACATGTAGTATACATTTAGGATTCATAGGAGGAAGAGAAATTAGTGGGTTTCAGTTTGGGATTTTTTTGATTCTTTGGGCAATAGATTTTTGGTGGTTTTTTGTTGGTTTTCTTTTGGGGGAGGTGTTGTTTTTTGGTTGATTGGTGGTTTTTGGATCTAAGAGTCAATAATTACTTCTTAGTCACTCTTCATCAGCTCCTGGTGTGTGGATAAGGAGGGGAGGAATTGATGTAGTCACAAAGAAGGAGGGAAACTGTTGAAAGGAGAAAGAAGCAGATCCAGAGGGGAGGCTAGGATTACTCTTGCTGCACAGGCAGCATGAGCTCACAGCAGCAAAGTACTGTGTTTCTTACCTTCATTGTTCCTCTTACAGATAACTGACTCAGCTGGGCACATCCTGTATGCCAAGGAGGATGCCAGCAAGGGCAAGTTTGCCTTCACCACTGAAGACTATGATATGTTTGAAGCCTGCTTTGAGAGCAAGCTTCCTGTGGGTAAGTGAAATGAAAGGTGTGCTGGCTGTTTCTAGCTTCTGATCAAGTTTGTGTATTTATGTGGATTAGGAATATGAGTAAAGTGGTCCACAGAACACTTTTTGACTTTTAAAACTGATCTTGAGGAGGTTGTGGCCAGTCTCACTGCAGAACATCTGCTCTGTGTGTTGCATTTGAAGTAATCCTCTCTGGTTGTTGTGTAGAGCACTTGGGTTTCCTCTGAAAGGGGAATTGGGCAATTCTCCTGCAGAGGTCACCACAGTTGCAATGAGTGGCAGTACCAGTGAGCAAACCACACTTCTTTTGCCAGTTTCACACTTCTCCCCATCTTGCAGTTGAGCCAGGGCAGAGCTGAGTGCCACATGTCCGGGACCTCTCTTTCACCCCAGCAGGCCATTTCTTTCCCATTTGTTAGAATGTGATCTATGCACAATGTGTTCTTGGTAGCTGTCCTGCAATAGATTGACAGCTGTTTAATGAGGTTGGATTGTGTGTGTATAGGGAATGTGTCCTTGATTTGCACCCACAACTGCTCTTGAAGTGGTCAATAAAGGGAAGGGGAAACGGGCAGAGACGTCAGCTTTGCATTTGTGCTGCAGGGATGGTTGCCTAACGAGGGCTGAGGCTTGTTTCCTGTGAGTGTGACGCATGTATTGCCTGAGCTCAGCTTCAGGACAAACGTGCTGAAAGTGGCCAAAAGTCTCATCAGTGGTGCTGTGGGTGCATGCAAGTTTGTGGGTGCTCCACCTTTTCATGGTCACTGTCAGAGTTCTGCTCTTTGGGCCTGGTTTTTCTTAGGTCTTATCCTAAAAGATCCCAGAGTGTTTCACAGAGCTTTCACTAGCAGCATTCCTCAAATCAGCTGAAAGGCAGCTGCTGTTTTGCTATTTCTGCTCCATATATAAGATTTAAATAGTTTGCAAGTTGAAGAGAACTTTACAGAAAGAGAATATTCTTTGCTGGGATTGGGAGGGATCTGACTTGTTACACCTCTTCTATGGTCCTTTACAGATAAAATAGTGACTCCAAATGCTCAGGATTATGTTTTTATTTTACTCCAGAGGTAGGACTTCCAAATGTTCCCTAACACATTGAGACATGCAAGCACTAGTGACTCATCTGGGAGTCACTCATGCTATTTACTTTCCAACACCTGGGTATTTGAGAAGTCTCCAGACAGTCCTGCAGACCTTTTCATAGCTTCCATGTGATCACACACTGAAGTTGGAAAGGTTTCTTTCTTTAGTTGTGTCTAGACTCTTAGTTCGGTGCCTTTGAGTTGAGGTTTCTTGCCTAGACCAAGCCCCTTAAAACTGTTTTGATTGTAGCAAATGTTTGTTCCCTGACTCCCTTGTTGCAAGTTTGTTTTATAGCTTTCAATATGGTTGAGGAGTAAGTATTTCTAAATGCAGTTTCTACCTTGATGATCTGTGGGGCACTGAGCTGCCAAAATATAGGGCTCATCAACTGAGCAGCTGGATCCTCTTCTGGAGGCTTTCTTTTTGGACCCAGGTGCCCCAAATTCCACCTGGAGTATCTCCAGACCTCCCATGTCTGTGCTGGAAGTCAAGGAAATATTAAAGTAAGGGACATGACACTGTGAGGCTTGATCATCTGCAGGACTTGGTTAAGGTACTTGGAAAGAAGTGACCACGTCACAAGGAAGTACCTTGTTTCCTCTCTAAGGTCAGCATGGGAGTGGGGGAACTTACCAAGTCTGTTTAATTCCCATGTTTCTCTTTAAAGATTAGGGTCTTTTTCCCAGTCTCATCAAGTAAGTAATCAGGACTTAGGGCACCAGCCAAGGAGGATGTTTGTGGAGTATTGAAAGAGACAAACTGTTGGTAGAGGAAACCTAGAGCAGTTGGATCTTAAGGGTCCAAGCAACTGGGATTTCTCAATCCCTAACCACAGAAATGAGGAAGAGGAAGTGAGAAAGAGATCCTATATCGAGGGTTCACTTTATCAGAGTGGAGGAGTTCTTAGGGTGCTTCTTGGAGCTGTGGGTATTTGCATGATGGGCTTTTTACCCTTTTCCAGGCAGTATAGTCCTGTCTTCCTGACCAGTGCTCTGCTCCCAGGCACATTTACTCTCCCATGATATGCTGATCTCAGGTGAACAGCCTGGCCTCACTGCATTCTCCCTTTAGGGCTCTTCTGTGTGCTAATCTTTACCTGTATGCCCCTTCTGTAATCCTTCTCTTCCCAAACTTTAAGAGTGTTAGGACTCATTTTTTCTGGAATTCCTGTGGGAAAACTTTTTGATATTCAGTTCAACCATCCTACTTTTCCACTCACTTTGCAAATTAAGAGCTCCCCTAATTTCCCAGGATACAGTTCAGTGCTCATGTGAGATGACCACTTGAAGACCTGAGGAGTCTAGGTATCAGGAATGTAGGCATCAGTTTAGTTTGTGATCTCTGAATCTCGACTGTTTTTCTCTTCGCTGCTGATCCAGCTTGCTCTGGTGAGCCTTGGCTGCCAGAGAAGCAAGGGGTTTCTGAGGATTCGATGACTATGAAGGGAGCTGCCTTGAGCTTAGTAAACTTACAGGGGAGCAGCTTGAGTTTTTCCCTGCCAGTTCCTGACAATGTTAACCTCTTGCAAAATGTCTGCTCTCCGTCTCTTTGCACGTGGCAGGTTTATGGTTCTGGTTTCTTACTTCTTGTCAGCTCTCCCTTCCAGTCTAGCAAATTAATTCTTCTAGCTCTGTTCTTCCGTTCACTGGTCTTGTCATCTTTCTCATCTCTTCCTGCAAACTTCAGCTCTCAAATCAAGTTGCTATAATTTGAGCACCATTAAAAAAATCCTCTCACTGAACTGTGTGCTGTGAAATTTTTTTTTCTACGGCTGCTGTTGTCTGTCCTACCTGCCTGTCTCCATGCGTGCCAGTAACGTGTGTGGCATAAGCAGTCAAAACTTGTGGTTGGGGAAAGGAGTACCGGGGGTTGTATACAGCCTGTCTGTTAAAGAGCAGTGCTGGGACTTCAAGGGTTTCTTACAGGAACCAGTCCTTTATAAGAAAACGACAAAATCCCATCCTAATCATAATTTATCTTTTGGACTCTTATATAGTGCATTCCCATGAAGAAACTTGGGAAGTGGTTTGTAGCTGATAATCCATTTTATCAGTGGATTATTCATTGTCCTGCTAGCAGTAGAAGGGGATTCTATGCTGGTGTTGAAGAGCTGTTCAGTGAGTGAGTAGAAAAAGAGAAATTGGGGATGTTGTATCAAAGATCTGGAATATCTTCCTAGCTCCAGCTGGAGTTACCTAGCATAACCTGTACATTGAATTGTTTGTGGATTGAGGGAATGCCCACCTGGCAGCTTCTGAGACAAAATGTGAGTATTGGACATGCCTCTGGATAGAGACTCTGAAATTCATAGCTTAAGTAAATTAAGACCTTGTGTTTTGCTGGCAGCCAGTTGAGGACAGCTGTATGTCCCAGCATGCTGGGATTTGGAAATGTGTTACATACAGACGTATTTTCTTGGTGGGTGGTAGAGAATGATACTCAGATAAGCTGATGTGCAGCATTTTTGAGAGTATCTGATATGACTATCTTATATAATTTTTTTCCCTCTTGTGGATGTTCTCAGATGTGACAGTTTGTAGCAGTTGAAAGAAGCTATAAGCCACAGGTTTCCCTAGCCTGGGGGTATCAGCCTTGAAAGATACCTGCTCTGCTGGTGACTGCATCCTCATGTGCTGTTTGTGTGGCTCCAGCTGGCAGCTCTCTGAGGCAGTGTTTTCCCAGCTTCAGAAGCCTCTTGCTCTCTCAGCGTTTGCATTAGCAGTGTGGTTTTTGGCTATCTGAGATGGTTGGTGAAGAGATTGCCTTGGCTTCTGCAGATACTCCAGCATGTAAGGATCAGTAGTCCTCATAGGCCAAGTTCCTCACTTGGAGCAGTTTATCAGTTGCTCCTTTGAATGCCATTTACAGCCATTTAAAGCCATTTACAGCCCCAGTAACCTTGACATGTTGTTTGTTCACTTCCTGTGAACATGGGCCTCCCAGTTGAATATTTGTCCCTCCGGTGACTTGTCTTTCACTAGGCTGTCTCATCGCAGCTGGTGCTCATGTTCTAATCCTCTGCAGTTTTTACAGTGATTTGCATCTTGCAGACACTCAGTGCTTTTAGTTACAGCTTGTTCTCATTATATTTGGGAGGCTGTCCTTCAGCCAGGATTTATTGTGAAGTCTCTGTATTTTTAGGCTGGACTGTGCTGCCTCCGCAGTTAGCTGCAGACGTGGAGGGAGGGGAGGGGAGGGATTTGAGCTCTTCCTCACTGGTGGGAAGAGCTGGTGATTTCCTGGCAGGCTGAACATTTCACATAAGGAATCCTTTCATTATGCTTCCAGGAACAGGGAGGATGCCGGACCAGCTCGTGACTCTGGATATGAAGCATGGCGTTGAAGCAAAGAACTACGAGGAGGTATGTCCCCTGGCTGCCTGCACTGCAGGCTTCCCTTTCCCAGTACTCACGTGATGCTTTTGTAGATCTGGGCTCGTGATGGGAAGCTGTTTTCCCAGTGGTGATGAAAGCCTGTCTGCAAACTACAATTGCAGTGAAGCTTTGTGTGTTAGGGGAGAAAAAAAAAAAAAGGCAAACCTCAACTAGAATTGATTCTGTGCTCTGGGAACTGGAGCCTAATGTGTGAATTTCTTCACTAGGACAGCATGACCCAGCTTCTGGGCATAGGTATTTAGAGGCAACAAGACACTGAGAGGTGAAGTTTCCCCAGCCCCTGCAGCAGAGGTCATCTGAATTTAATATCAGACCCTCCCTTAAAGGTCAAGTTTCAATGTTTCTATTCTTACCTTCCTGCCTGTAAGATGTACTGGCTCAGCAGGCCTGAAATGGCTCTTGTGTGTTTCTAAGAACTGGCAGTGTATCAATGTAGAGGTGCTTGGCAGAGTAGTAGCTGCTCTGAAATGGGTATTTGGTTTGAAGGCATGACATTGGAAATAGGCATAAAAGCCTCAACATTTCCATCTTAGGAGGACATGGCTTGCTTAGGCCCAAGAGCTGGCTGTAGAGTAGCAGTTATTTTGTGGCTGAGACAGTCCTGACTGGTTTGGTTGCTGAATTTTTATGGCAGCTGTCATGCTTTCGGCTCACTAGAATTTGGGATCAATCATCCCCCAGTACAGGGCCTGTGCCTGAGAAAATGAGAATTATTGGTGGAGAAAGAGTCCCACAGATGATTGTTGTGTCCACTGTGCGTAAGGGCATGGGAGATGCCATAGAGAGGAGAGTGGGTAGCAGAGGAGGCTGTGCATGGTTCCAGATAGAAAATTAACAAAAATCTGAGGTGGTAATGCTGGTGTTTTCACCTTCCTTTCAAACTTTGGGCTGTCTGGTCTTGCGTGGTTTAAGTTGGCTGGGAGCACTTCCTGTGTGGACTGTAAGGAGATGCTTGGGGTCAGGGAAGAGCAGAGCAATCATAGCTTAAGTCAGTCTGGAGCACATCCTACATGGAGAGTAAAACTGTGCTGGGGGTCAGGGAAGAGTGGAGCGCTCGTAGGGCCAGCTGTTTGTCAGCCTGCTACTGAGGGATTGCAAGATGTTGAAATTTTATGGGGTGAATCCCTGAGAGCATACCTGGGAGGATTATATTTACTATATTTACAAAGTCCCTTTAAATACCACCCCACAGCATACTCCAGAGTTACTTTACTGTAGTGCTACCTAGAAGCACCGTTGCTGTGCAGAAAGGTTCCCTTATGCCTGTGTATCTACATACTCACTGGTTGTATTGATAAAACTGTCTGGGAATAAATGCATCTCTTCTGCTCACTGAGGGAAAAGGTCCATGGACAAATACAAGAAAAGAAGAATTTAGACTTGCAGTCCACTTGATACCAAAGGCAGATCTTGGCAGCCCTGGCAATCATCCTTGACTTGTGAGGAAGCTCTCAAAGTTGTAGACTGTATTGAGCCTTGTTGAACAGATATCTACAAAAGACTCAAACTGACTTATTATTTGTACAGCTGCTATAGATTTTTAACCACACTGCTTTGCAGTGTGGGGTTTTTTTTTTCACCATCCCTCTTCTCAGTTTGCTGTAGTAGTTGTGAGTTTTGACTTGACAGATTGCTGTAGGGTCTCAGAGGGCAGGAATGTTGCTTGGGTTTCTCTTGTGGAATTGCAGCCTTTTTGAGCCTTTTGCTTGTGATGTTCATGTGTTGTTGGGTACCAGTGACCTGTTTTACAGCCCTAGTCCTTCTTGTTGAATTGATGCAAGGAGAGTTGATTCGGGGAGTTTAATGAGGGTCACTGATACTGTCCAAGTCTGGCTTCTTAAACTTTCATAGATCCAGACACTCTTGGAGCAAAGCGGCTGGAATAGTGAGCCAGGTTGGAAAATCTAACTGTAATGTCATATCTTAATTATCTGGGTTTGGGAGGAATAACTTTATCCATTCAAGAAGTAGAAATGAAGATTTATAAAAGTGAAAATATTTCTGGTGGCACTAAGCATGCTTGATGATCTAGGTTTTTTTCCACATTGACTACTTATCAATTCTTGGCTATAGTGTATCTCTTTCTATGCTAGAAGAGCGTTAGGCTTTGACAAATCTTTTAAGTGACCACTGGGGAGCTCATTGGAGTTGTTCTCCTGGTGCTGGTTCTCCAGATGTTCTTTCTAGGATGATGATGTTCCACCATCACAGATGCTTGGTGGGCTTTTTTACAAAATCTCTTGGAGCAGCTGTGCATATTGGGTTCATTAGGGGTGAAAGGTTCCAGGACTGCCCAGGGAGGTTGTGGTGTTTAAGAAAAGACTGGACATGGTACTTAGTGTCGTGGCCTAGTTGTCATGGTGGTGTAAGGTCTTAGGTTGGACTTGATCTAAGATGTCTTTTCCACTCTAATTGATTCCGTGATTCAGGATGCACATCTTGGAATACATGCAGGACTAAAAGTAGCTATTAGATTGTAGCTACACGTGTTAAGAGCAGCTGAAGGGATGCAGATGGAGCAGATAAACCTTGTTTTTTCTCAGTGGAACCCTTGTAGCCTTATGTAAATGAGGAAATGAGCCCTTAAGGAAGATAATGGAGCTGGTCAGTGCAAGGCTAGCTTGTCAGTACAGCTGCCCAACACCTTGTGTGTGTTACAGACCTGCTGCTCTAGCAGTGTCAGCAGAGTCTGAGCTGTAGACATGCAAACTCTGGTGCTAGTTTTTCAGCAAAGGTCTCTGCTGGAAGATGTGTGGCCAGGCCACAGGGTTTTGTCATTACAACCTATTGGCTAGAAAGCAGGAGGGGGTTAACCTTCTCCTTCCTACCCCTCCTTTCAAACACTCCAAACTGACACTGCTGTGTTGGCAGAGCTATAATATACAGCTTGCCTCAGCATAAAAATCCTCAGATGATTGTTTGATGGCTTGCTGCTTGCCAGGATATGTGTGTCATGTGGAGACCCTTCAGTGGAAGGGCTGATTAGCTAGCAGTGGCTTGGTCACGAGCATCTCTTCAGCTCTGGCTCTAATCCCCAGGCAGCTGCATCTGGAAGTGGCAGCTTGGGGATACCTTTGTGCTGGGTGCCCTCTTGCCTGCCTGTCAGCATGGATCACTGAGAGGTGGCCATCATGCAGCTTATATCTGAATAATCCTGTGAGGCTGAGACTGGTGGTGAGCTGCAGGTGCTTTGTGTGTTTTCTCCAACTCATTTTTCCTCTGCTGCATTACTTGGGGACACAGCATCTGGCCCATGGCAGGGGCCTGTCACTTCTTGGTAATGGTGACAAATTCTATTCAAGAACCACAGTTACCCAAACCCTGGAGAAGTGTCAGGAACTGCATTTAGCTTCCTTTGAATGTCCTTGTGTCAAACGTTTTATGTAACTTGTATGTCAGGTTATAGCCACAGCTCGGGCAGAGACACACGTCTACCCATTCAATTTGAACAGTTGCTGTTGTGTGCTGTGCTTTCTAATTGAATTTGCAACGTATTTTTGGTTTTGGATGCCAAGCGTGTGAGCCGTGGTGCCGCGGGCCGGGCGCAGTGCCCAGTAGCGATGTCCCGCCTGGCCCAGCGCTCCGGGGGAAGCGCGCTGTTCCCGACGGGAGCCGGGCCCCGCGGCGGCCCCGCGGCGCCCACCCGGGGGCCAAGGGAGTCTCGGTGCTAATGGCTTGTGTGCCTACGGAACTGTATCGAATACATATGTGAGTTAGTCACCTGTATCTCAGTCTGTTACTTACACTCACTGGAGGTTTTGTCGTGTGGCAAGAGCTTCTACCCACTCCTCAGAAGCCAACTGTGAATTAGCTAACATGAAGCCGAATAAGGAAGAAGTGTGCCTGCATGCATGCTGTGCTCCTCCATTGTGTAGGAGGAGTAGTAGGAAAGTGTGTTTCAGAAAACAGGTGGGAGAAGTGATAGTGTTTTATGCAATGGTAGTTTCTGGCTCGTAGAGGTATTTCCCGAGGGGAAGGATGCCCCAGATCTGTAGCGTGTGGGGAGGAGCAGTTCAAACTGGCAGTAAAAACCCATGCGGGTGCTTTTGGTTTTGGTTCAGTGATTTGACTCTCCTGTTTTCTAGATTGCTAAAGTGGAGAAGTTGAAACCCCTGGAAGTAGAATTGAGACGTTTGGAAGATCTTTCAGAGTCCATCGTTAACGACTTTGCCTATATGAAGAAACGAGAAGAGGAGATGAGGGACACAAATGGTGAGAGACTGTGTGCCCCTTCAGAGGGATGGAACTCTAAAAACCCTAATTTCGGTTAAATGTGTTATTAGGGCAGCTTTTGGAGATCAGGCAATTATGGTAGTCTCTGCCTGTTCTGTTCCTAGTAAGGGAAACCTGAAGCAGTCACGGAGTCTTGTTGTTCTGTCTCTAGAAATCATTTCTTTCTGTCTCCATTCCTAATAGGAATTACTCTGTTCCATTCAGTGTTGCACATTAACCACAGCTTCACCTTGTTCCCTCTTATTATCCTTCTTGTTGTTGCCTCTGCTTTTATTCTCAAG
The DNA here is from genome assembly GCF_000277835.1 of Geospiza fortis. NCBI lineage: Eukaryota > Metazoa > Chordata > Aves > Passeriformes > Thraupidae > Geospiza > Geospiza fortis. The sequence goes on from NW_005054301.1 coordinate 6,079,849, forward strand.
TGCTGCTGGTTCTCAGGTGCCCTTGCCTTCACGCTATCTTGCTTTTGCATGGGGGAGGAGAAGAAGTCCTGGGAATTTTGCCATCTTGGGTGCATCCTGTGATGCCAGACTCAGGTGCAATGGTTTGTTGTCTGTTTCAGAGTCGACAAACACACGGGTTCTGTACTTCAGCATCTTCTCCATGTGCTGTCTCATTGGCCTGGCCACCTGGCAGGTTTTCTACCTGCGTCGCTTCTTCAAGGCCAAGAAACTGATTGAGTAAAGGAGCAAATCTTCTTCCCCCTCCTCTCAGACCCAGCTGGACACCGCTGGGACCTAGCCATGGCCTCCTGGAGCCATCTCACAGAGGATACCCACTGACTGGAGCTTTTCTGGAGGAACTTGGACCTTAAAGGGGGAGGGGAGCCTGAACATCAGAGGCAATGGGGGACTTGTGAAATCCTGTTGGATGTTGAGGGTGGGGGAGGTCATGCTGGGTTTGGGTATTCCTGGGGCAGCGATTAAATAAAAAAAGATGTTTCCATGACAGCTGCAGCAAATTTTTTGCGCTGTCTATTCTCCTTCTATAATCATGGCTTGATGATGTCTCCCATCTGTCTGTGACTGCAGTGTTACTCAGAACCACCTGACCCTGCTGCGCTCTTTAGGTGGCATGCAGGTCACACTGGGGCAGAGCAGGGGAATTCCCTGTCCTCACCAGCTGGGATCTAAGCCTCGAGCAAATGGAGATGAGTGCAAAGCAATAGGATTCATCATTCCAGCAGGGCCTGAGAATAGAGGGTCTTCCAAGGTTTGGTCCCTGTCATGGACCTCTGTGTTTCTCCCTGTGGGAGCTGGTGTCTTTGTGCTGACAGGTCAGGACACTTGAGCATATGGTGATTCAGCCTGGAGGAAGGGGAGCCTTCTAAGGCAGGCCTGGAAGTGTGTTTGAGCTTGGAAAGAAGGCTGCTTTGCTCAAATAAGCTATCCAGCCTTGGTCCCACCCTTTCCCCACATGTATGTCTTCAATTTGCCTCTCTTGTTTTGAAATGGTGCAGCAGCTTTCCTGAAAATCTTGGTCAGGAACAGCCTTTTGTGCAGGAGGCATCGGTCAGATACAGTCACAGAGCAGATGGGAGCAGGTCATGCTAGGAAATGTGCTCTTACATTGAGCAGGAGACTTCTCATCTATCCGGGCAGCTGGCTGAATGTCTTTTCATGAGACCTCAGAGCAGGGTGAGCTGATGCCCACATGAGGCATGAGGGCCTGTACCCTGCATTGAGGTCTGAGGGTACAGTAGTTCTGTGCAGGGTAGCAGAGGAGTTGGAAGAATGTGGGTGAACTGAAAAAAGGCAGTACAGGGTGGGACTAGGCTAATTCTACATCTGAGGGGGCAGTCTGTACTGTGCCCTCAACAGACCTGTTGTTTTCCTGTGCAGTACTGGATAGCAAGAGCCAGCAGTTTCTCACCATTTCTCAGCTGTCCATGTGGCACTATGTTAAAAAAGCCAGGCTGGGAAAAAGCAGGCAGGTTAACTTCCTGGACTTGTTGCAGTTTTTAGGCTGTGATTACAATTCTGTCATCGTCTCTGTGTTCTTTCAGAGCAAGTGGTTCAGCAGCATAGCATTCTGGTGTCCTGTGTCTGGATACTTCTGGGTAGGGATGGGGTTGTCATGGCCCTGGGCCCAGCCTAGCAGTTTCAAAAAAAGCATAGTTTTATAATTTCTCACCTGAGTCTGATCTATTACTAAGAAGGAAACAATTGTCCAGGGTGAGGCAGTGGAAAAGAGAATGTAAAGATGATCTCCTGTCATCTAAATACATTAGTTCTTTGCCATTCCCCAGTTCCTGGAGTTGTTAATTCCACTGCAAGTACTTTGATTGCTTTTAATTTGTTTGGTTTTTGATAAGGCCATATTAGGATCCTAAGTCCACTCCTCTGCCCTTGTATCCATTTTATCCTTGTATGTTCTTGAAAGCTGTTACAGTGCAGAACAGCAGCAGTGCCACAGGACTGAATTACAGAAGTCATTTGAAGGTAGTTTTAGGTCCTACAGTTTGAAGCCTGTAGATCTGTTAAGGTTTTTCTTTTGTTTTTATATAACTTGAAAAGACAGTACAAAAAAGGGTCTTTTCTGGTCTTGTCTGTTTTGATATCCTCTCCCCATCCTTATCTGAGTACAAAGTTATCTCAAAAATGATGGTGAGGCCTTAAGTTCCCCAGGTGACTGTTACACTCTCATTGTTCTGGTGTTATGTTTTGATCTTCACTGTACTGGAGTAGTTACTGGGGAGCAGGTGCGGGGGACTGGTGTGGATTTACCTGTAATGACTGGTTGGGAGACTTCTGTCAGCTTTCTCAAATAAAAATTTTTTTGGGAAAAACAACCCACCTCACCTTGTTGCTGTGAGTCTTGTCCTCTTTGTCCTCTGTTCCTACAGGCTGCTGTTCCTGAAAGTTGACCTGTTGCAGGAAGTAGCAAGTAAACAGTCTCCACAAGCCTTAAGCTTCTCTAGTAACAATTAATTCTAGACTTGGGAATGGTGCACAGGCTTCCCTGTGGAGTGGGATCAGCACAGCAAGCGGGGTGTCCTAATACATGTTACCATTTTTGCCTTTCTCCCTCCCCCCTTCCTAATTATATTGCTCTATGGGGAGGAATTTTGAGGCTGGTAGTGAAACAAGGGCTGGTGCTCTGGGGTACAAGATCCAGTTTTTCACCAGCAGCTCTCACGTAAAATTTTGTTCATTAAGACAAACAGAAGTACTTTCAGTTTTGTACTTTAGAGAAGATTGAAAACTATTGCAAAGATGAGTTGGGACTATGTGAGTGGCAGATACTGAAGAGGGTGGTTAGGTATTTGCTGAAATGCTTTAGATCTCCTCTGCTGACCCTGCAAGCCTTTTGCTATGCAGTAGCCAAGTGAAATATGCCACATAACAAGACTAGGGACATAAAAATGCTAGATAACTAGTTAGTACTATCAGGGAGGATTTCAGGAAGGGAAATTCCCAGATCCCTAGATAAGGATTAGCCTTTGCAAGTTCTTCCCCCAGATGAATATTTTGAGTATGTGAAATCATACAGCTGCTTGCATGCGGTAGGTTGGTAGTGGGTCTTGGTGGTTTTACAGCACTGGGGGTGCAGGGCTGGTGTCTTCGTTCCATTTCACTTCTGGGAAATAGCCTAAAGTTGAGCTGTTGCAGATGCTTGGGTCTGAGCCCATCTTTGTGTGTGACAGATGCATCAGTGGTAAATCTGTGATTGCCTGTAGCAAACTGCATCAGACGTTTGCAGCCTCTTCCACCCACTTGTCAATGTGACTAACGATTTAATTATCGCAGTACTTAACTCAGCACGTGAGCATTCCCAAGTAAGGTTTATCTTTGTGCGCTCTGCCAGCGTGGGCTGCACCCCGTACAGGGTGCCCACTGCAGCTGCTGTTTGCCTACATGTGGGAGGGGATGAGCATTTTACACACTTGCTCATTTTCTAGAAGCTGCTCAGGTATGTGAGAAGTAACCTAAGTGTACAACATCTGTGTTATCTTCTGACTGGCAGATGAGAGACATTTGACTCAAACTGGTTTGGCAACTGGTTGTCAAGATCATGAGGGGATTCCTGCCCATACATTTTGGCGGGTCCTGAGGCAGAGGTTTGGGAAAGTAGCTTGGCCTCTCTTTACCTCTGTCAATTCTTGTTTTTGTCTCCAATATCTTTAGTTGTGTCCCTGTGCTATACTTGTCTTTCAGATGCCTGAGATGGCCATGATTTTAGTGAACAAAGTCTTTGGGAAATGAACTCTTAAGTTGAAGATGTCTTTTTGGGAAGGAGAGACCACAAACCTGAAATGGATAAATCTTTCAGAGAAGAAAAACAAAGGTCGGGTCTGTTGAAGACTACAGGAGTTCAATGTTGGCAGGTTTTTTCTGCTGCCCTTTATCCACCTGGAAAATTTGTCAAACTTGTGCTTGTTTTTTCTTCCCCCAAATCACTCCATGTGATGCTGTGGTAGCTCGGCAGACCAGAGCCAGGTAACCTTTCTCTGAGGAGGCTGGAAAGAGCAGAGGGTTTAGAAAAACTGTGAGTTGACTTTTCTTGGACCTTTCTGTTAACCTGAAACAATGGACCCCAAGCCTTTGCCACTGCACCAAAACATTTGTATTTGCTCAGTAATGTTTGTAGAAATCCTATTTTGCTTTGCACTAGAAGGATTGTCAGGAGCTAGAAATTCCTCTGTTCAGCTGCAGCAGAAGTGCCTTAAACTTTCTGCAAAACTGTAGTAACAGATTCCTGTTCTATTCTTCTATTGCCAGAGGTCCATCACTTCAAACTCAATGCATAAGCATCTGTATTTCAGCTCGATGACATAGCCTGCCAGAGGACCTGTGATCTCTTGGTGTCCATCACAGTGATCTTTGCTGTGAGGATCATTGGTTTAGCTCATGTTTGGAGAAAGCTGCTAGCTCCTAAAGGACTAATTTGTCTAGCACTTCAAGAAAATGTACATGTTGAATAACTTGCTCTGGGGGCACATAACCCCACAAAAAGCAATGACAGGACCATGCTCACATTGCTTTCTCTCACTTCCATGGTTTCCTGTCATTTAAATTCCTTTCACAATTGGTATTCCTGAGGTAGCTTTCCCCTGAGCTTTTAAATCGATTGCATTATGTGATCTTTGCATAAACTGCGCCAAGATGTTCTGTTGGAACTGTAATGGTAAGAACTTGTTTTTCCTTGGTTATTTGGTGAATGCTGTTCCTACAGCTCCCAATAGATGAGGCAGGCAGAGGAGACAAGGTGCTTGTGTTTTCCTACTATGTCCCATGGCAGCTCTGGTCTGACCTGCTGCAGAGTTTTACCCTCTAGCATTTTCTCACCCATACCAGCTGCTTGGGCTTTTCTTTCCCCCAGTGTTCTTTATTTGGATAATCTTCCTTCACACATAAAGTATTTGCCATACATATGCAGCAGGATTTTCATGGTGTTGTCTTCTTAACTATAATTAACTATGTAGATGCCTTGTCACTTCTTTCTCTACATGGGCTGATTTTCCTTGTAATATGTGAGCTGTTATTTCCTTAGTAATATAACCAATGTACTGCCTTGACTCTGAAAACCATGAATGAGATCTTTGAAGTAAGGCAGATGCTTGCTATGATTTGGTTTAAGTGACAGTTTTCCTACCCTTACCCAAATTCATCCTTCAATACCCATTTTGCAAGAGAGAAAATGACATTGCCCTTTGATGGGGCTTGATGGTCTGATTTCTGTAAATGCTTGAGTGAAAAATACATGTAAAGTCAGGTAGGCATTCTTCAGTCATATTCCAATGAACCTAAGTGCACAGTGACTGCTACTTACCTTAGGGGCATCTTGCTGTGAGAATTATTGCCTGCTTCTTAAAGGGCAGTAAAGGCAATGCTGTGGGGTGGCTAAACCTGATTGTAGTTACTGCTGTAAGCATTTTGTGGAAGAATTTGTAAGATACTATAGATAATAATGGTCAAGATGGCTCTACTTTTCAAATAGGAAAAATGAAGAATTTTTTCAATTAGTCTTCTGATTTTCTACAACTGCTCCAAATTCCTTAATCCCATTTTCATGAGATTTTCTTTGTGTAGATTTCAAAAAAAAAATATTACTATTTGCCAGGTGACATTTTCCCAAGTACTCTCCATCCAAGGGAGGGAGCAAATGATCTTTAGCAAGACACATCTAAGCTTTTTCATCTGTTACTGCAAGCTTCTTTATTCTAAAACTGACATGCTGTCTTTGCTGCTCCTAAGGACATCATCTTTGTATGGAAATAATTTCAATGCACAACAAATAGATGTTGATGTATAACTTACAATAGGTGTATATAATGCCAAACAGCTCTTTAACCTTCAGCACCTTGCAAGGAGCGTTGTTCATTCTTTCAAGCATTTTCCCAAGGCAGTGAAATAAGAGCTGACTGGGCTCTGTTGTGCTTGGGTTTAAAGCTTTGTGCTTCAGCTCCTGAGGTCTCCTGTAAGCATTGGATCACCTGTCTTGAAGTGAACGTTCTCCATCATTCAACTCCACTTTCTCAACTGTAGCTGTGACTGCAGAACCTTGAAAATAAAAACTTGAAGCAATGAGGTTGTGCATCATTTGTGAAGAAAATGAATCACAAAGCTAAGATTAGGATTGCAAATAGTACTTCATGACAGAGAAGTCATTGCAGCTTCAGCTCTAAGATTTATGAAGCTTTTAGTTTATTTCTCCATCAGAGCGAGAATCCATGAACTGTGAGTGGCACAGAGAGGAAGATGGCTACGCTTTATTAACAGTGTGAAATATGTATCCACTGAAAGTGCTCTCAGTACTCCAGCAGATCTTTGTGCTTGGGGTACAGTCGTGGCGTTTATCCGTGTGTGTGTTCTCCTTGTGTCAATTATTTTTCAATATGTATATTATGTGTAGCACGGCTAAGCAAAAAGAAACATTAACATCTGTACAATAAGAAGCAGTAATTACTTTTTTATATAAATCGGCTGCTTCAGACAGTTTTTTTATTTCTAAAAGCTTCCTAGGAAACTAGCGCTTTTGGACGCTTCTCTCCTCGGGCAGCGAACCGGCGCACAG
>NW_005054301.1:6086878-6118661 GCF_000277835.1 Geospiza fortis
GAGCCGCAGCAGGGCTCGGCCCCTGGGGTGACCGACAGCCCCCAGAGTGGCACTGACAGCCCCCAGGGTGGCACTGACAGCCCCCAGGGTGACATCCCCCTGCACCGCTCTGGGAACAGCCCGGATACGAAGTGACCGCTTCAGCCCTCAGTGTCCGGGGGTGCGGGGTCTGGGTTTTGTAGCGTTTGGGCACTGCCAGTCTCTGGGTCCCCTGCAGTTTGGCAGGGAGATGTGGAGGTTCTTCCCACGCTAGTAGACTACTCATTTTTCTGTGTTTTGTTCCAGTTACAGAGGACATGGGGTCATCTCATACAGGTAACTCTCACATGCTCAGCATTTTGGTGTAATCAGGGGAGACTGGATGAGAAGTCAGTCCTCCCGTTGCTCCCAACTCGTTTAATACCATCCAGTTCAATTGTAGTTGTGGTTTTAGTGGCTGTCAAGGAAAAATGTTTGATTTAGTTCCAAAGGAAAGTTCTTCAGTTTTTTTCTGGCCACGTTGAGGTGCCATGGCTTGCCCAGGTATAAGTGAACACTGTTCACTTGAGAGATCACTTGTGGCATGGCTGACAACGTGTGTGGGCCTAACAAGGGCAAACTAAATCTAAATTCATTCTGGTTTCCTTACTGGCTTGTTTTGGAGGGTTTTTTTGTTTTGGTTTGGTTTTTTTTTCCTTTAGGCTTTTTCCTTAGAATATTTGTAACAACTTATGCTCTTGTACAATATCCTACAGTTACAGCACTAAAAATACAATGTTCCTTTACTGAACAGGACTAAGTTTAGTCTTTATTGAAAGAAAACAAACCCTGTGTCTTTCCCTTGGTTTGGTGTTTTGGTTTTGGTTTTTTTCCCCAGAGTGAGTGTTGGCCAGCTAGCAAGATGGCTTCAGGCCATGACTATTTCTAATGACAAACTGCAAACCTCAAAACTTAAGTTGTGAGGAATATTTTTCTGAAATATGTAAGAGACAGGAAGGTCTTCTACTTTTCCTGGTATTTTAATTTCCTGCTATAAAGGCACATACTGTTCTCTTCATAAGAGTGTGTTTTTAATTGAAAGATGTTTTTGTGTTTCAGGATGACTCGCTTGTAGTGTGGAAAGAGGTGGACCTGACCCGGCTGTCAGAAAAGCAGCGTCGTGATGCTCTGAACGAAATCGTTATCCTGGCCCTGTTGCAGCATGAGAACATCATCGCATACTACAATCACTTCATGGATAACACCACGCTTCTGATTGAGCTGGAGTACTGTAATGGTGAGATCCCTACTCCCATCTATGAACAGGCAGCTGCCATGTGTCTGGGTCACCCTCCTGCAGAACCTGCAGCAAGTGTTTCTGGGGTCTGGAGAGCAAAGGAGTGGCGGTGAATTCTGCTGCATAGCTCCTGAAGGAGACTGAGAACCCTTCTGATTTGTGTCTCAGGTGCTAAAAAAAAAAGCACAGTAGTTAGTGGAGGCAGTCTATGCAGTTGATGATTTCTTGAGTTTTCTGAATGGCTGGTGCGCTGAAAGGAGTGGATTATTGGTGATAAACACTTTCAGTGCACCTTGCTGTGTTCTTTTAGGAGAGCAGTGGGAGAAGACCGGGAGACTTTCTGGGCATCTCTACCAGTGCAGAGTGGGGCTGTTTTTCAGTACTGTCACTTAAATAGGTTTATAATTTGGCAATTACAAATCAGAGCTTAAAAATGTCATGGTATACTGCAGCCGGGACTTTTTCCTGCTTTCTGCTTTCATCTTTTACATTTACTATTAAAAAACCCCAAACAACAAGCCTGGTCCTTCTGGTGGTGGAGAAAGTTTTAAAATTCTGTCCAAGAGTAGCTCAGATGGTGGTGTTTGGAGTTGGCAGGGAAGGCAGTCCTAGCTACCTAGTCCTCGGATGGAGTGATAGCAGGATTTGCAGTGAGGCTGTGACCAGCAGCTGCTCTTAGATGGCAGGAAGGGAGCCCATAGACAGTTTACACTGCTGGAACAGGATACTTGCCTAGAACTGCAGTGTGGCTCCTGTTTGGGTGAGTGGGACAGCTCCCCAGGCAAAGTATCTGGTGTTTGTATAGGGCTTGTGTTAAGCCTTGGCTCATTGGTAGAAACATTTTTTGCTGGAAAAGGGTATAGTTGTGTTGTGATCACCTTATACAACAGATTGCTTTCACCGGAACGGGTTGGAGAGCACAACACATTTGTGCAAGGTTTTTTAGAAGGGTGGCAGACACCCTGGTTGGCAGCTTGGCCAAAGCTGGTTTTTCTTCTTTGCTTTTTGTTCTTATGGAGGATGGAGTCCAGTGCAAGGGTAGGGGAATGTTAGCTCTTTGAGGCACCTTTTATTTTAGGGGTTCTCTCTCGGTGTCAATTACTTACTTGCTCTGAAAAGACTGCATGCTTGAGGCCATGATAAATTTGTTGGAGGGCATAGATAAAAGCTGTGTAGTCTTGATGTCTGTGTACATTTGTAAATGCCTCTGTTGGCTTTGGGATAATAACCAAGAGATGAGTGTATAGCTGGTGTTGCCTGAATGTGTCTGAATGGTAGAGAACAAGGAACATGAGAAAGAGGAAATCTTCTTCGGAGTTCCATGTAGTGGTTGTGCCAATGCATAAATAGTTGTTTCTTTGGCTTTTTTTTTTTTACAGTGTACAAGCCCAAGATAATTTGTGAGTAATATTTAAAGTAAAGCTGGACTCGTCACTGTCAGACACTTCTCAGAATCCAAAGGTTTTACTGTTTAATTGGCTTGTCTCTTCTGAAGATCTAGAAAAGAATTTCAAACTTCAGTAAATGTTGTCCCTATTTTATAGAGGAAGAAGCCAAGTTACTGATTTATTTGCCTTCAGTTCCATGGTACTGTAAGACTTGGATTTAACATGGGATAACATCAGTGAATACAAATTAAATACATTTGGGAAGAAATATCCTATAAAATACAGTAATTGAAAAGAGAATAACCTATGTTGGAAGGTTAGATGTGAGTAGATGAAAAAAAAAAAAATTAATTTGGTTTTTGTATGTGTGCATAGAGATATTGCTTGTATGAGTCAAGAGCTAACTTGTCTCCTTGGGTAGGATTTTGGCAATATAGTACTTATCATGCTGTTCTTTGTTTCAAAAAAGCTGCAAAAAAGATGGGAAAAGAAGAGAGGTGAAGAGCACAATTGACTAAAAACCTTCAAAGTTTGAATGGTTAGAAAAGACATTCGTAAGAAGAGGCAGAAGTGAATACTTTGGTTAAATTGTGAATGTGAAGAGTGGCTTGTAGCTAATTTGTAAATGTGAATGTAAGGCAGAAAAAGGAAATGCTGAGAAGTTACAGCAAGGCTGAATGAGAATAAATATATATAATATATGATAATTGGGAATTGGAATAACAACAGGAGGTGATAAGAGTTTTGGAATTTACTGTTTGGGTGCTGATCTGACAGGGAGTTTAAATACCTGCAGCCCTCAGCATCATTTCTTTTAGTTCTCCTTGATTTTCAGTCTGCTCTCTTGAAGTCATGGGGTGCACCAAAGATTTCTGTTGATTTCAGGCTTCTGTTAGTGGTACAGCTGTTGTCAGTGCTTTGTGAATTCTACACCAGTGTATTTGGCAGGGCAGATAAAGGAGAGGCCAGTCCAGAGGGAGCAGGTAAGGAAAGACTGTATATTGTGCTTTCAGGGACTACTCTGACTTAAAAATTGTTTTCTTTCTCTTTTTTAATGTATTATTTGTTTATATAATGCTGAACAGGACAATCTCATGTGATTTGGTGTACAGCTAATACATGTTTACATACCCCAAGAAACACTTTAAAAGATAAATAAAAAAGTAGGGACTGCTGGCTGAGCTTACTGGTTTGTTTTTCAGAGAGTATTAAAGCGTGGTGTTAGAGAATTGTCTCTGCTTAGGCTTAAATACACCACTGAAGTTCTTAGATGGAAGAAGTGAAGAATGCTGTGAGAGAGCTGTAGTGATTGATCAGTCTCTTAGGGAGATTGAGTATTCCCAGCAGCACTTGAGCAGAGTAACTGCTGCCATTAACTAAGATGAACATCTCTGTCTTTCTCACTCACTTATAATTACAGGAGGGAACCTCTACGATAAGATTCTGCGACAGAAAGACAAGTTATTTGAAGAAGAGGTAATTTGGAGTGGTTTGAGGGAGCAGTGGGGCTAGCCTAATGTTCTGGGGATCTGTAGGGTTATTTGAGTATTTCTACTTCTAATTTTTTTTTCATTATGATGGTGGGGAATTTCTGTGTTTATCTGGGGGCTGGTATCCTCCTCGTTCAATATTGCAAGCATTTATGGACTATCTGAAACTTATTTTCCTTTTAAACTGTCTATAAACAGTATATAGTTCCAAGGGAGGAATAATGAAAGAAAGCTGGTTTTCTTCACCTTATCATCTTGGCAAACATTTAACTTCTAAACTTCTTTCTGTGTTTCTTCCTAGTGGCCCCTGTTTCTGTCCCTTCTTAATAATTTTGTACGTGTTTTTTCCAAGTAATTTCGTTGCATCTATCTTACTCTTCTCATTTTCTGTCTTTATTTTATTTAAAACTTACTTTTTGCCATCTGCTTTCACTGCATGCCAAGCTGATTAGTTTTAGATTACACTTACTTGTCTTATATAGTGACTTCTAAGGCTTTCTGGCTCATGGAGAGTATTTAATGGTCCCAGTTCATATTTTGGAGAGCACAACTGTAGATGTTTCCCAAGTGGTCATTAGTTGTCATTGTGAAGTTTTTTCACTTATTGGGTCTGTAATGCTTGTCAGGACAGACACTATGAATGGAAGTAGAACAATCTACCTATGGAAATATCTGTTTTAGAGATTTCCAAACCAGGAAATTCTAAAATTTTCATACTCCTGAAAGGGCATCTAAATGGTATGGCCAGGCCATCTTGCTGTGCCTCAGTGTGACAGGGATGTGTAGGGTTTTGTGTTTTTTAAATTTTTTTCGAGTCTCACATTATGCTTATATTCCTCCCTGTGCAGATGGTGGTTTGGTATCTCTTTCAAATTGCATCAGCTGTGAGCTGCATTCATCGAGCTGGAATTCTTCACAGGTAAGTGTGGCATGCTGAAAGCTGAGGTAACCAGTGGAGTTCATGGGGGTCAGTGAAGAACTTCTTTGCTCTTTTGTTTGAAGCAAGCACCGAGCTTCTCTCCAGTGTAATAGGATCTCCTAGATGTTAAGAACACCTTTTTTATTGGGCTAGAAACCATCTTGTGATAAATGCGCAGGAAATCTTGTATTTGAAATTGGAACTGCAGCTGTGTGAACAGAGTTTATCTGCACAGGAAGGAAGTAAATTTGCCCTTTATTGCGATAGCACATAAATGATGTTTGTTAAAGTGGGTAGGAAGAGCATTTACCACAGGCCAAAGGTACTTCTGACCTGTTCCAGAGTTAATAGCTGCAAGCCAATGTATACATAATTCTGTAATTCCTGGAGGCTAATGGTGATGAAGACTGCATCCGTCCATTGCTCTGATATAACCCATGGGAAGATTTGTCTTGCATTTGTCTGAGTCTTATTTCTGTGGCCTGTTACTTAAGGAGCTAGTACAGTCTGTTAGCTTGTAGTGGTAATTTTGACAGTTATTTTGAGATTTTAAAATGTAGCTAATTAACTATTTCTGTTGCCCTTTTCTGTTTGGGAGCAGTAAGTGTCACATCCTATGTGTGTTTCAAGGAAGCCATGATGTTCTGGGGAGTACTGCACATGTAGACAGCCACTTCCAGCACAGTTGGATCATGTGCTGCACTAACTTAAGGGCATAGCTGTGTGAGGACATTTTCTGTAGGAGAGCATCCTGGCTGCTGCCTTTCTGAATCTTTAGTAATTGGCAAGCCTTGCTAATGAGGGATTGGTAGCCTACACTCAGCAAATAGTGCCTAAGCTTTTGGCCTGAAGCAGATGCCATGCCTGTCCTGCTTTGCAGTGATTTCCTGCTTACTCCTCTGAACATGTGTGGCCCCAAATCCTTCCATAATAACAAACTGAACAACTATTTAAATGTTTGCAGTGATTTCCTTCTGCTGCAGACATTGTCAGAGTGACCCAGGGCTTTGCAATGCCCCAGGTGGATGAATGCAAAGTGCTGCTTTACTTGAGGTTTTCCTGACCTACCCTGGGAAGTTGTTGATGGTACATTAGGAAAAGTGGGTGTCAAGAAATGTTGGCCATGAAAAGCATATCATGCTGCCAGGGCTTCCTCTCTATTTCCAGCCTTTTGTGTTGATCTGTGAAACTACACACAGATTATTCTGTCTGAGAGAGAGTGTTTTCTATCAGTTTTGGAGTTCAGCGTTTCTGTGGCCATCAGCCTTTCGATCTCTTGGGCATAGTACATAGAATCATGGTATCATTAAGGTTGAAAAAGACCTCCAAGATCTCAAGAATCCAACTGAACACCACCGTGTCAACTAAACCATAGCACTGAGTGCCATGTCTAGTTGTTTCTTGAACACTTCTAGAGATGGTGGTTCTACCACTTCCCTGGACAGCCCATTCAATACTTAACAACCCTTTCAGTGAAGAAATTCTTCTGATAGCCAACCTGAACCTCTCCCGCTGTGTCCTGAGGCAATTTCCTCTTGTGACAACTGTCACCAGTTACTTGGAAAAGAGACTGACCCCCATCTTGCTGCAGCCTCCTTTCAGGCAGTGGTAGAGAGTGGAAAGGTCTCCCCTGAGCCTCCTTTTCTCCAGGCTAAAGACCCCCAGCTCCCTCAGTTGCTTCTAACCAGACTTGTGCTCCAGACCCTTCATCAGCTGTGTTGCCCTTCTCTGGACACGCTCCAGCCCCTCAATGTCTTTCATGCAGCGAGGGGCCCAGAACTGGACTTGAAGTGTGGCCTCACCAATGCTGAGTATAGGGGAACAATCCCTGCCCTGGTCCTGCTGGACACGCTTCTGATGCTGGCCAGGATGCCTCTGGCCTTCTTGGTGACCTGGGCACACATTGGCTCATGTTCAGCTGCTGTTGACCAGCATCCCCAGGTTCTTTTCTGCTGGGCAGCTTTCTAGCCATTCTGCCCCCAGCCTGTAGCACTGCAGGGGTTGTTGTGGCCCAAGTGCAGCACCTGACATTTCACCTTACTGAACCTCTATAACTGGCCTCAGCCCATTGATCTAGCCTGTCTAGATCCCACTCCAGAGCCTACCCTACCATCCAACCCATCTGCACTCCTGCCCAGCTTGGTACCATCTGCAAACTGGCTGAGGGTGCACTCAATCCTCTCATCCAAAGTATTGATAAAGATATTAAACAGGACTGGCCCTAACACTATGCCCTGGGGAACCCCACTGGTTACTGACTGACAACTGGATGTGGCACCCATCACCACCACGCTCTGTGCCTGGCCACCCAGGCAGTTTTTAACCCAGCAAAGAGTGCACTTACACAAGCCATGGGCTGCCAGCTTCTCCAACAGCCTGCTCCTGCATCTCTAAAATTTCCTTCCTAAAGTATGTCCAGCCTTCCTAGACCCCTTTGTTTTTAAGAGCAGTTTCCCAAGGGTCTGTCTGAATCAATATGCTGAAAAGACCAAAGTTTGCGCTCCAGAACTCCAAGGTGTAGAGGTTTTGTTGACCCTCTTCCTTACTTCACCAAGAATTGAAAACTCATTTTGTGGTCACTACCTAAGACAGCCTCCAGCCATCACATGTCCCACCAGCCCTTCTCAGTTCAGAAACAGCAGGCACTGCCCCAGTAGGCTTTCTAACCAGTTGTGTCAGGAAGTTATCTCTGCATCCATCCTCCAGAAACCTCCTAGACTGCCTCCTTTCTGCTGTGCTGAGTTTCCAGCAGACATACAGCAGGGAAAATCTCCCACAAAAACTGGTCATCAGAAAACATCAGCCAGCTGCTTGTGGGATCTCATCTGGCTCTTCATCCTGGTTGGGTGATCCTCCCCCTGATTCTCACCCACAGGCACCAAGCCATATTGTCCCTGATCCTGGGCTCTGTACAGTTGAAACGCTCCCCAGTGTTCAGAGCCACCCCACCGCCTGTCCTTGCAGCCTGTCCCTTATGAAGAGCTGCACTGCAGCATTCTAGTGGGTGAGTCTCCCCACCACATTTCCATGATGGCAGCTACGTTACAACTTCCCTGTCGTCATTATATTGCAAGGCTTCCATATTGGTAGAGTTTCGTACCTCCTTGATGTTTCATGTAGGCAGCTCCTCTAGGCACTGACTCTTCCTCATCCTCACAGTAGCTAACCAACTCCAGTTCCCTTCAACCAGCCAATCTACTCTTTTATATCACTCTTCTTATTGGCTACAGCTGCGGCCTGTTAAAATCACGCCTGCTCTCAATTTCTAATAATTGACCCAGCTGTAACTCTTTAGGGGGTAAGATTACATTCTATACTACCTTATATTCTATCCCCCTACACTTCCCTGCTGCACAGTGGCTTCCAGGACCTCCTGTTTGTTACTCACACTGTGTGTGTTGGTGCAGGTGTACTTCACCTGGACTATGGATTTCACCCCCCAACACTGGCATGCAGCCCACAGGCTCCTGTCTAACCAGCCTGCTCTGATCTCCTTCCCCCTTCAAACATAGACTAAAGCCTTCTCAGTCAGCGCAGCCAACTCATGGGCTAGAAGCCTATGTCATGTTATAAAGAGTTCTTGAGGAGTAAGGACATTATGCTTACGTTCTAGAGTGGCATCTGTTTCACACCCTCCGTGTATGTGTTTATATTTGCATACATACATATTCATGCTTGCACTTATGTTTTTAGTGAGCTCAGCGTTTCCTGGCTTGGGTCTATTTATAAAAGTAGCAAAAATAAGACCTGCTCAATGACCTTCATAGGAGAAGAAACTGAGAGGGGGGAAAGAACTATCTTTGATCTGTGGCCTTTACATAGGTGTCTGAGCCTGAGCTTTTGCAACTGTGTTGTGTTTGTGTGGGAATGTGATAAAACATGGACAACTGCAGTTACTGCGCTGGTACTTGGGGCAGAATTGCCTTTGGAGAACTCTGTGTATGTATGTGTGACGGAGTGCTGGCAGAGTAGCAAGTAGCTCATTTTGGGGGGAAAATATAGTAATCTGTGGAAAACTGTGAAATCTGTAAGCGTATTTGAGTGTTTGAATTTCTTTTTCTTGTTTCAGAGACATAAAGACATTAAATATCTTTCTAACCAAGGCAAACCTGATTAAATTGGGAGACTATGGGTTGGCAAAGAAGCTGAACTCTGAGTACTCTATGGCTGAGACTGTGAGTATCTGCCATCTTTGTGTGCAAACGGAGTTGTGTTTTTCTTTCATCTCTGTATGCCTTGCAGAAAACCAGGGATGCTGTACATTCTTGCTGCTTGTTTTCTGTTGCTTTCCGTTCCCTCACCCATCAATTTCCCTCAGTGTTATGGTATCATAGAATTAAGGCTGGAGAAGACCACTAAGATCATTTAGTCCAACTGTTAACCCAGCACTGCTGTGTTCATCACTAAACCATGTCCCCAATTGCTGCATCCACAGGTTTTTTTGAGCACTTCCAGAGATGGTGACTCAACTACTTTTTTGGGCATCTTGTTCCAATGCCTGACCCTTTCAGTGAAGAAATTTTTGCTAGTATTTTATGTAAACCTCCTCTGGTGCAACCTGGGGCCATTTCTTCTTGTCCTGTCACTTACTTGGAGACTGACACCCACCTCACTACAACTTTACTTCCTAACTTTGTCTCACTAACTTTGCCATATTTGCTGATGTGTTGCAGCCTGCAGTTATCCTTGCTCCCAGGTAACCTTTCAGAGGTCTGTCTCTCTGGAAAGCAGCAGCAGAGTAAAGATAGGTGCCACTATGGGAATAGAATTGTACCAGAGCTGGTGTAGCCATGCTAGAGAGCACTGCTCTTCTTTCCCCTAGGCATGGTACTTCTAAAGGTGAGTCTGTGTAATAGGAAGGCAGTGCTAGCTGAAGGACAGAGACAGCACTATAGGCACATCAGAGCAACTCTCTTCCTCTGGGCTAGTTAAGGCCAGCTTAACAAATTACACTGATTTTGTCATGCTGCTGTGCTAGCAGGTAAATTTTGCCTCAGGTGGATCTGAGATAGCTTGGATGTGTGTGCCTGACATTGCACTGTGCCACAGGCATGTCTCAAATCTCTTTAATATTCAGGCTCTGAACCGGAGTGTGAAGAAGTAAGAAAGGCACTTGTGTTTCTTGTGGTAACCAGATGTATGGCTTATTGGTAATGTTCCTGAAGGGGGACAAAGCTTTGTAGGAGAGATTAATTCTACCAGAAGGCTGTCAAGCTTGGCCTTGCTCCAGACCCTGCCAGAAAGCATTTTTGCAGCCAGTTATGACACAGGATAAACTGTATTGCAGGCACCTACAAGGTTCAGCTTGGATTTCTCATCTCCATTAATTTCTGTGGTGAATGTTAGGCTTGGAAAGGGAGACATTGTCTGAGGTTCCTGTCTGCTAAAGCCTTTATTATAGTTTGGGACACAAGCCAGCTCACACTTCCTCTTACCAGCCTGTATCATTCAATTTAAGGCCAGGCATTGGTGTTCTGTTAGGATGTGTAGTTAAATACTTGCCAGTACCCTTCCAGATCATGAGCACTATTGTGTAGTTCCACTGTAAGGAACTCAAGGCTGCTGCATAAAGCCTTCACTAGGCTGGGCTGCCGTAGAGCCACTTTTGTTTTGTCACACTTTTCATGGCCTTCTGACTTTCGGAGGCAGTTCAGTCTGTGCTGTGAATTTCCAGGTTTGTTTTTGCCTGTGTTGTCTGTATTCATCTATACCCACTAGACCTGCAAACATTGTTTTTTCCTTTTTCACATATGAAAAGTTTTGAACTACACACCTTCAACTATATTTTGATTTTTATATGCTGGCTATGCTCTGGTCTACTTGCTCAATTTGTAACCCAATGACCAGTGCAGACTGGAAGTAATTTTTTGGGAAATGAGCGCAAAACATGTTATTATCAGTATTTGTAATTGTAGCAGTCAATTTGTGATTTTGTAGAATGTTCACATCTTTCTTACTAAACACTGATTTCTTAATTTATCATTTTCTACCATTTACCAAAGAAGATAGAGAAAGTACATCTGTCTTACAGAAAGCTTACATTATCCTTTGTTTAAAAAAGGTTTATGGGCAATGTCCCAGTTCTCTATGTGATACTCAGAATCTCAGGGCTCCTGAACCTTCCCATGGCAGGGACTTGTGTAGCTCTGCAGCAGTCAGGCTTTGTGACAGGAAATGGGAGGGAGATGGCACGCTCTCAATGTGCCCATTAGGTATCCAGTGTACTTGCAGAGCCTCATGAAGGGCAGGCTTTGTAAAGCTCCTTGGAGCTTTGCTGAGAGAGTTGAAAAGGGGTCATCTATAAATATTTCTCCTTTTTCTAAATTCTCTCTTACTTTGTTTTGCTGTCTAGTTTCTTTCTAAGGAGTGAGCTCCATTAATCTGGAAGCTTCATTCTTACATCTTTTATCACGTTTGTTCTGTGTCTCCTTGTTGTGACTTTGAGCCAAGCCACTGCTTCTGCAGTACCTGGGAGGCCTTTGTGCAGGGGTTTGGATTTTTGTGTGGTGGGGGTGTTTGTTCTACACAAAATAATTGTTCAGGAAAGTCCACTTATGAAGTAAAGGCCCTTTGGGTGGCATTCAAGCCAGCTTTCCATGTACTGACCCAAAAGGAAGCCTTCTTTTTGTTCGAGACAGAGCAGCCTTTGTCCTGGCACTATCTTGTGATCAGCGTGGCTCCATAGCTAAGGTCTGGCATCTGTATTTGGAAGCTTTGCTAGATCCTTTTTTCTTCACCCTCCTATGATGGTTTCCATATGCCTGGTCAGTACATAAGGCCCTGATTACCCCTAAATGATGTATATTTAAGAGAGGGGAAAGTCCTTGCTGTGTTTTTGTGACTATTACTTTAGTGAGAAGTCTGTACCACATCAGGTACATGAGAAGAGAGGTGTCTAGGATCTTTGAGGAAGCTCAGGGCCAGGCAGGTTTGTGGTTGACAGGAGAAAAAGTGTGCTTATTATTCCCATCCCTCCAGCACATTAGGGAGGTGTATCACCAGTGCTGTGTCTAGCTCTGTCCTGTGTGAACAGAATGGATACAGAGTTCCTGAATTGAAAGCTGCTGGATCATTTCTGATTTTTAAATGTTTTTTTTTTCCTAGCTGGTGGGAACTCCATATTACATGTCCCCAGAACTCTGCCAGGGTGTGAAATACAACTTCAAATCAGATATTTGGGCTGTGGGCTGTGTCATATTTGAGCTGCTTACTCTGAAGAGGACCTTTGATGCTACTGTAAGTCTTCAAACCAATATGGACTGAGTAACCTTATTTTTTATTGTCCTAAGATTCACACTCAGCTCATAGCTTTCTTCGGTCATTTTTTTCTTTCATTGTTGTTTAAATCTGCTAATTAAAAAAAAAAACAGTAGCCTGAGAGTGACAGATATAGAGAAAATGTCTGCATGATTCCCCTTACTCTTCATGCAGATTTCCCTTCTGCCTTCATGCAGCAGCCTCCCTGGCTTCTGCCAAACCCACCCTTGTCTGTGCCCCATGTTTACTAGACGCAGAATAATAACTGTGCTAACTTGTATCATGGTTGTGAACAAAGTATCCTTTTCACTACAAGGAGGAGGTTTGTGACTATGTAGTCTTTTTGCTCTTTTAGCATTACTAGCTGTGAATTTTCTGTGTAGCATTCTGTAGCGAAAGGTTCTGGTCTTCACATTTCATAGGATTAGATCCTGTTACTCTTTCTCAAAACTTGATTGCAAGTGAAGTCTGGTCAAGCTGGCATAGGGGAGGGTGAGAGGAGCATTGCTGGCTGACACATGTGATTTGCTAGTTTGCGCCATATGATGGGAAAAGCTGCTAGTTATTGTAGGTAAGATTTTGTAACCCTGAAAGAGAAGGTGTGATAATACCACCCCTTTCATGACTTTCTCCAGTGATGGCTCTCAAATCCCAGCTGTGCTGTTGTGCTGTGTTTAATGGCAATGTGCCACATCGGAGATTTCATGCAAAGAGAAGCCTAATCTCCCTGCACTGTTAGAGAATTTGGTGAAAAGCTGGATATTGCCAAGTCCTATCTATCAGAGGTGCTATTTCTGCAGGAATTGTTATTGGATTTCTGGAGAACCTGCTAGGCAGGGAAGAAGAGGGATGTGTCCTGATCAGAGATGGAGGAGGAAAGTAGTGGTGGCCTATAGCATCTCTCCCCATTGGACACATTGTCCAGTTTGCTTTCATTATGACTGGTTTCTGCCTAGAATCCCTTGAACCTTTGTGTGAAGATTGTACAGGGAAATCGTGCCATGGAGGTTGATTCCACTGTATACTCCTGGGAGCTGATCCAGATGGTGAACTCCTGCCTTGATCAGGTTGGTGAAATACTTCCTAACTTTCAGATACCCATTCCCAGCTGTCTCAGCCATGGAATTCCTGGGTGAAGGGGAATGACATGCCTGTTTCAGTATGTGAGCTGTTGATGCAGGGTAATTTTTGTGAGGCTTGAGGCATCACTAAGACTGGGCTTTCTCCAGTCCCCTGAAAGCTTTGTCTCAGTCCTGCAGGCTCTGGAGGTGTGCTGGGTTTGCTCTGATCACAATTATTTAATGGGCAGGCAGAAGCAATTATTTTTTAATGCAGTGCTGTGAAGGTAGGAGCATCATCTCAGTACAGTCTCTTAGGGCTCTGGCTTTCTGTAGGGAATTAATTTATTGAAAGCAAACATAGTATTAATACCTTTGGAGCATGCAAGTCCCTCCTGCACATCCATAGTATTTATCCCTATTCACTCTAAATGTTTGAATTAATTCCTTTCCCTTCTGAAGAGAGTCAAGGAAGGAAGTCCACGCGGGCTTGAATGAGGTCTTCTGGCCCAAGATTTTGTTGTAGATGATGAGTATTTCCCAGGGAATTACTTGTTGCTTCCTTCTTTCAGGACCCAGAAAAGAGACCCACTGCAGATGAATTGCTTGAACATCCCCTCCTCAGCAAACGCAGGAGGTAACCTCAGATGGTCTTGCCTGAAAACCTGGATGGCTGACAGGGAACACAGGAGGGGTTGTGCAGACTGGTGGTGTTTGTGCTTTCATAGCAACCTTCTTAAATGAATTTAGACTGATGTGAGGCAGATATTGAAGTACTTCATTTTCTTTAGGGGAAAAATGCATTTTTGCAGTCTTGTCTTCTGATCTGATGTTCTGTTGGTGCATGGGAAAGGTCTCTGTATCCTTAGAAGCTTTTGTATTGAGAACCTTGATGTATTCCATTCTGAAACTGTTTGAGGAATGCTTCTTTTTACTCTTCAAATTTCCGTGAATGAAGAGTCACAGAGATCCTCTTACAGTCATTGGAAAAAAGCCATTTTGAATATATACATTCAAAATATATGGATCATTCAGTATAGAGAATTATATATATTCATTCAATACAGAGACCCCCACTTTTTCCTTTTGTTGCCTCCCTCTTTGAGAGAGACTTGCATTGAAAATGGCCCATGTTAGCTTAGTTTGACCATCAGCCTGCACACACTATCTTGTCATGAAAGGTGGACAGTAATTCTGGGCTGGTTTTATTCCACGTTTGTTTATTTGGGAACAGCAGACTTAGTTCTTTATAGCAATGCTCTTTTGCTTGGCGATCAGCAGAGTTTGAGTTTTGTCTCTCTGTAGGCATTGGTAAAAGCCCAAATCCTGATAATATTTAGCCTTTTAAGGTTATTCTTGTGGAATATGGGTGTTGGTTGGCTGCATTTTCATGCAGACGTAGTTTGTTGTCCTCAGCTCTTCTAGAAGTTTGTTAGCTGTGTGGTGCATTACTTCTGCCCTACTTACTGTGTATTGCTGCGAGCTGGTAAACAGCTGCCATGCTTCCTCCAAGAGGCAGCAGCGTTTTTTGGAAAGGAAAACAGTCTGTGTGTGCTGCTTGTCAGTAAATTGCATAGAGCAATGTTGCTGTTTCCTAAAATCCTTTTTCTCCCTTGGCAGGGAGATGGAAGAGAAAGTCACGCTGCTTAATGGGCCAAATAAGCGACCAAGGTAATTATTTAGACATGTGTTTGAAAGGAAGTATGGAGAGAACAGCTCCCCAGAGAGGAACTGAGAGTGTTAGCCTGTGACAACCTTAATGGAACAGTGTAGTTTAGAAGATCCCTGAATGCTAGAAGTTTGACACAGCAGTTGCATGCTTATTGTCCTGTGTTTACTGTGTCTTTTGTATCGTACTTATTTGTATGGCTGGAACTGTACCTCAGCAGGTGCCATCCAGCTCTAATCTGTCCTACTGAGGATGTCATCTTTGCAGCCTACATATCTGAGTTGTAATGTAGATCTCTCCTTTCACACAGCTGAATGATGAATATTACATTCATATAAATAAATATCTTCTATAAAACCTGATATAGCAGAGCTTCAGCACAGTTCCCAGCAAGGCTGCTCTGTGAAGCAGTTAGCTTCTGTGACATGTATAGCTGGTTGTCTGTTATTTCTCAAATAGAATTTGGTTTTTATTTTGAATTTTATTTTTGAAAATAAAAACCATGAATGGTTGTGAAGAGGAAACTGCTAGCCAACAGCAGGAAAATGGGTGATGACAGGGAATGCAAACTCATGAAAGCATGTGTGTTTTGTGGGGGGGTCTCGTGCAGGTCAAGTACCATGAACGAGGCTCCCATTGCCGTGGTGACTTCCCGGACTAGTGAGGTGTATGTTTGGGGTGGTGGCAAGTCCACCCCCCAGAAGCTGGATGCCATCAAAAGTGGCTGCAGTGCCCGCCAGGTGTGTGCTGGTAACACTCACTTCGCTGTGGTGACGGTGGAGAAGGAGCTTTACACCTGGGTGGTAAGTGACACAAGCTGCAGGAAGCAGGTCAGGGTGGGCAAGGGGGGTTCACATCTACTGCTGACTGTTCATGAATCTGTTTGAATCAGATGGACAGGGAGCTTGGAAAGGGAGAATTCTGACTACAGTGGACACTGAGGCCATCTGAGCTGGGGCTGACCCAAGTCTCCCAAGGCAAGGATGTTTCTGGGAGACATTTTCTGTTGTGGCAGGAAGTGTCTTGGAGACTTGCTGTGCACTTGAGGTTTGTAGATGGTGGTCTTGTAGGCCCAAACACTGAGTCAAACACCTCTTCCTGAGATGTTCATTCCATTCCTGACTACTTAGACGTGCAGTAGAGACTTAGTGATTCTCAGTTTTTTTTATTTTCGAGGAGGTTTTTCGAGATCAGAATGGGTGGGATGAGTGATCTTTTTGTAATACAGTTGTCATCTGCAAGGCAACTTCCATCTGAAAGCAGAGGGATCTCATGCTAAACATCTGCCTTTTCTGATGAGTGGAAATTCTGGAATAGTTTAAAGTGAATAAAAATGTCGGCACATAATGCATTTTAAACAATTGAATTCAATCTTCTCAGGTTGAGATGGTCTGTGACATGGAGGTAATTTCCTGGCTTCCATGGGTTTTTATATTGATTATACAGAATCTGTTAAAACAGGTTAGAAGTCAGTAAGAAAGGAAAGAGATCTAAATAGGAGGAGACCAACTTGGAGTAATTTACTGGATGTTCCTCCACGAGCAACCACTAAAAACTTTCAGCTGGCTATTAATAGTTTTTGTTTCAACACTACTTGTTTTGTATAAATTTCCTGTATAATTGCTATGTCAGGCCATATCAATGACATTTTTTTCATGTTGTGCATTTCTTTGCAGCCATTAGGATTTAGAAAAGTAGTTCAAAAAGCTGTAGGATGAATTTCAGTCCTGCAGCAGGGAGCAGATTCTGTAGCCTGGCAGATGAGGAAGGAGCAGGGATTCCTCACCAGGTGCTGACCTGAGGCTGGATCCCTCCTTGTTAGTGCATCATGCCAGAAAGTCTGTGCTGCCACTGAGATTGCCTGCTGTATGTGTAGAGATGGCAGTCTCTTCCCAAGAGCAGACAGGACATTTTCTCTTGCTCCTTGCAGTCTTCTGTTGTTTGCTTCTGTTGTTTACTGTTAACTATTGACACCTTCTCTGGGATTCTGGGAATGTAACCTCACCAGGTGTTTCTGTCTTGCAGAATATGCAGGGGGGCACCAAGTTGCATGGGCAGCTGGGACATGGAGACAGAGCTTCCTACCGGCAGCCAAAGCACGTAGAGAAGCTTCAGGGCAAAGCCATTCGCCAGGTGTCCTGTGGAGATGATTTCACAGTGTGCATCACAGGTGAGAGCTGGAACTCCTTTGGCTCAGACTATTAAGGATGTGTAGGCATTGACAAGTCCTGTCACTTTGCTGAGCTGTTGGAGGTGTTTGTCTTCACCATGAGATCCACAAAGCAGCTTCGTGCACAAAGGAGAAAGCCCTGTATGTTACTCATCCCTCAATTTGGAGGATAGTACCAGCATTATTGCGTTTGGGATAGATTGTATCTCAACATTTGAGATAGGTCGACATTATTACGCAGAGGAAGATATTGACTCCCAAGGAGGATGGGATTTTGCTAAGGATGTGCTCCTTTTTGGTGATAAATCTGGGTGTTAACCACAAATCCACATGTCTGTACAGA
This sequence comes from Geospiza fortis, assembly GCF_000277835.1. NCBI lineage: Eukaryota > Metazoa > Chordata > Aves > Passeriformes > Thraupidae > Geospiza > Geospiza fortis. The sequence goes on from NW_005054301.1 coordinate 6,104,428, forward strand.
GTTTCTGCTTTTACCAGTGCATGTGTTGCCTCCATTCATGCTTACACTAAAGATGGTGAAGCCTGAAATCAAGAATGCAGATATATTTGAAACTCTCTTTGGACTGTGTGGGGAAAGAATCACCCAGTGATGAAAAATAATGTGTGTCTAGGATTTGCTGTTTAATTTGGAATGCTTGACATCTGGTAGCTGTCTCTAGTTCTAACCCTGCTCATACTTTAAAGGATGTGTTAGGGGTGGTGTTGTCTATTATAGAAGAATCCGACTCTGCTTTACCCATGGAAATTATTCTCAAAAAGCTTATTTTTCCAGTGCTGAAAAGGCAGAAATATGACAGAGATAATCTCAGGTGGTCATTTTGGGGAAGGAGTGACTTAGGTGGCCACAGAATCAATTTATGGGTTACTGTTAAAGAAATTGGCAGGTTCAAACAAAGATTTTTTGGCACTGAGGTAGCTACAGGTTGTCATGTAAGATCCATCTTAACATGAACAAGGAAGGACTCCATAGTCTCCTGATGACATTCTTCTGCACTAAAGAGGATGATTGCAGAAAAGAAGTTGCTCTGACCATGTCCTAAGAAGTTAATATGCAGCCTAACACGAGCCCCATGTGCTGACCAAGCTTCCCTTCTGTCCTTCAGATGAGGGCCAGGTGTATGCCTTTGGCTCAGACTATTATGGATGCATTGGCGTTGACAAGGCTTATGGCTCTGAAGTGCTTGAGCCCCTGCAGCTGGATTTCTTTCTTACCAATGCTGTGGAGCAGGTCTCATGTGGAGATAACCATGTGGCAGTGCTGACCAGGAACAGAGAAGTCTACACATGGGGCTGTGGAGAGTATGGTAGGTAGAGTCTCCCTGATCCTCAAAGGCACTGGGATGTGCCTACTGGAAAGTGGCCTGGTGCAGGTGTGCAATGCAGGGCCTGGGTGAGGGCTGCCTGGTATATACCCTGGGGGCAAAAAACATTGTTTCTTTGGGACTTTTTTTCCTTGTAAAAATGAGGAACTGGAGACTGAAGCCCTAGGACTTTATTCTGGAAAGCTCTAAAGTGCCACTTGGCTTCCCAATGGTTCTGTGAGTGGGGTTGGGGGGTGATGACGGATGTAGGGGAGGAGGGAGATTCTAGTTCTGTAGTGAGATTATTTTGGGACTGTGGAGAGACAATACCAGTTCTTAGATATGGACACTTGGGGAGGCCATTTTAACTGCATTATTTTCATTGATGCAGGACGCTTGGGCTTGGATTCAGAAGAAGATCACTACACCCCTCAGAAGGTAGGGCTGTGACTACTTCTCAAAATCTGCAAGGGCATAAATCCAAATTAGTTGCTGTTTGGAAATACTATCTCTGGGGCACAGGTGTTTTTTCTGAGACGTTACAGAATTTTCAAGGGTTTTAACTTTGCTTCTTCCCTTCATTTTGCTTCATTTCTCTCCTAGCGATCATGGCAGAGTCATACCACTCACAAACCAGACAGCATCATAGCTTAGAGCTTCATTGCTCTGATTTCCATGATGGAACTCAAAATGCCAGATGTTGTAGAAATCATAGTGAGAAATACCAAATGGCTTACCTTGGGTCTGTAGAGGAAACTCACAGCAGTGCAACTACTGCAAGTCTCTGAATGTAATATAGTGAGTTAAAGATTAGTTGAAAGTAAAACCCTCTTGAAATGCAATGCTGAGGTAACTGCAGTATTCCAACCTGCTGGGGGTTAGAAGCAAATAAGGATGTGCCTTGGAAGCCAAATATCTGTGATCACACAGTATCACACCCACATGGCACAGACACAAACCCAGTCCTACTCACCTAACTGGGTTTGGTGTTTGTAGAGCCCCTCTGGCCAGGTTGCCTATGCATCATATTTCAGGTTCCTGTGCTGGTCACTGGTGTCTGCCTTAAATATCTGCATTGTGACCAGAGTTTCCATATGCTACAGACTTTATGGTATTCTTACACCTTCAAAGTAACTATGTTGGCTATTGATAATGTCCAGTCTAGCTGTGCCACTGCTCTACCCTCATATGTTTTCCATGTGCCAGCTTCCATGTAATAGGTGTTGGGATTTTTATTTTCTTAGGATGTATTTCTTCCACCTAGGTGGATGTTCCGAAGACCTTAAACATTGTGTCCGTTCACTGTGGCTGTGATGGAACTTTCCTGCTTACCCAGACAGGCAAAGTCTTGGCATGTGGACTCAACGAGTTCAACAAGCTGGGCCTGAATCAGTGCACAGCAGGGATAATCAACCATGATGTGAGTTTGGATCCTTGGCTCCAGCTCCTAGCAATCAGTAGTATATGGGGAAATGGAAGTTCTCTGACAAAGTGTTCCTTAGCTTCGTGCCAGTACTTTAATTCCAGTCAAGACAATGGATATTGGGATTGTGGGAAGGGGCAATTTGTTCCTCAGTTTTCTGTCTGCCCTGTGGGCTTATGTCAGATCTGAGGTGGTAAAACAGTGAGCTGCTCTGGTGACTTATCCAGTGATATGGATTCTGGCAGGTTTTTATTATACTTGTTTTAGGACTGTCTTTAGGTCCTAAACCCTAGACTTTAGGTCCATTAAACCTAAACTTTAGGTTTAATATTGTGGTCAGACATGAGTTTGCTTTAGTAGGTCTTAGCTGATGAATGTGTGATTTTTTCACTCTGTGCTTACCCACATCTTTTGTCAGACATACTGTGAGGTGCCATATGCCACTTCCCTTACTTTGGCCAAGCAGCTGTCCTTCTACAAGATCCGTACCATTTCTCCAGGGAAGACACACACAGCTTCTATTGATGGTGAGAGCCTTGTGCAGTAAGAACTGAATGCTGGTTGCTGAATTACATTACATCAACTTTGCTCTTTCAGCCTGGCCCTTGACACTGGGGATTTTGCTCTTGGTAACAAGGTTCATGCCTGCTCCAGGAACTCAGGATTCCTGTTTCTCAGCAGTCTTGTTTCCTGGCCAGCTGAAGCATCAATGTCAGCCTTCCTGTTTTTTTAAAGGGGAGAAAAAAAAAGTTTTGGGAAGTATTATGCTCTGGGCTAGCAGAGGAATCATTTGTGATCAACTTAGGCTTTGCCCAAGCCACATCAGTCAGAGAACTGTGAGGAGTCCCAAGCCCCCAGCATCAGAAAAGGGAAGCAGTGGGTAAAGGAACTGGGGAGGTGTTTCCAGGCTAAACCCATTCCTTTTGGTTAGCACTGTCCCCTTCCAGCCTGGCTGGCTGCTCAGCAGAGCCGTTCCTGTTGCTGCCTGTGCTCTGTCTCATGGCTGCTTGCAGAGCTGGGCCCTCACTGTGACTGTGTCCTCCTTGTTCCTTGCAGAGCGAGGCCGCCTGCTGACCTTCGGCTCCAACAAGTGTGGACAGCTTGGTGTTGGGGACTATAAGAAGCACCTGGGAATAAACCTGCTGGGAGGCCCCTTGGGGGGTAAGCAGGTGATCAGGGTTTCATGTGGAGATGAATTCACCATAGCTGCTACTGACGGTGAGTGGCTCTTTGCCAAGTTGCGGTGGGTTACTTTGAACTTAATCTGCAGAGGGGTTAACTGGCTCCCATTGATTGTTTCTCTTAGCAGCCCTGCAGCACAGCCCTGAAATAAAGACATCCTCCTGGCCTGGGGCTGTCTTGCCCTGTTGATCACCTCCTGCACCCCCAAGTATTTGCTGTCCCTAAGGCTGCAGAGTACTGACTTGGTGGCTGCCTGTTAGGTTTGTTACTGGTTTGTTCTCCCACTGTCAAAATGGAGCTGGTGGATTAGATGCTTTGGGATAGCAGCTACAGCAGAAAGACTGATCCTTACAGCAGCTGCAGGCTGAGAAGTAGGGAGGGAATTGAGCCCCTGAATTTCTCTCTCCTCAGACAACCATATCTTTGCTTGGGGTAATGGCGGGAACGGGCGTCTGGCAATGACCTCAACTGAGAGAACTCATGGCTCAGATATTTGTACCTCGTGGCCTCGGCCAATATTTGGATCATTGCATCATGTTCCAGACCTGTCGTGCCGTGGCTGGCACACCATCATCATTGTTGGTAAGTGTAAATTTAGGATGTAGTTTTGGGATCTTGTTTATGATGATATATTTTTTTGCCAGGAGAGTATAAATCTTGCCTGAGAACAGGCCAGATTTCTGGGGGAAATGTGGCAAGCTGCTCTGAGCCATAGGCCTGCAACACTGGCTTTGTAGGAGTTATCCTGCTTTCTGTGTGGCACTCTGACTGAAAGCATGCTTCTCTCTTTGCAGAAAAGGTGTTGAACTCCAAAACAATACGATCCAACAGCAGTGGTCTGTCCATTGGTACTGGTAAGTAACATGCCCTGAGTAGCTCTGGTTTAAGTCCACTCAGTGGTTAGTTTGAGTGGAGGAAGTTTGGTCCTGCAGCATGGTTTCTCTGTGTTTGAAAGGCCTCACAGAAGAGCTCAAAGGGAAGAAATCTAGTTGGTGCTCTGCACGGGAAGGGATGGCCCAAACCTGAGGAAGCAACAACTGAAACAGAGGAGGAACAACGTGGGTGCAGAGAGGCCTTTGTTGTTGAGGAACTTCAATTTGACAAGGAAAAGCTGAGAGGAATTCACTGAAGGGGCTCTAGTTGATGGAGAGATAGAGTCCAGTTTCTTGGACCTGTGGGAGGGCTGGGGCCAAGAAACTGCAAAAGTGCTGCACACAAGCCCTTGTGGAGAGGTCTGCAGGGAGTGTTAGGAGCTAAACTGCTGGGGGAGATAATGCTCACATGTGCTATCACCATGGCCATACAGTACAAATTTATCCACCTTCTCTGCACCATCTGGGGTTTGCAGGAGGAATAGCAGAGGTGGGAAGAGTATAAAGTTTTCCCTTTTGTTTGCTAGTGCCTCAGAGCTGCACAACTGGGGGAGGAGAGGAAGAGGATAATGAACAGGAAGCAGAAACCCCCAATCCCAGTGGAGGCTTTCGGGGAACCATGGAAGCAGATCGTGAGCTGGGGGGCTGGATCAGCACTACAGAAGCTACAGGAGGCAACAGTACTGACAGCAGCTCCTGCCCTGGCTGGCTGCGGAAGGTAATGCAGCTTCCCAGAAATGCCTTAAAGGGCATCTAGGCTGGGAGAGCTGGGTGGCTTCTTCCACCTTTGAGGGATACTCTGTTAGGTTCTTAGAGCCGTGTTGCGTAGAGCCCTTAACGCCTTTTTGCCTGTTTAACCACAAGAGGGTGTTGGTGCATCGATTGAGATGAAATGACCTGCAGGAAGTTGGCAGGCCTGAGAGAGCTTCTTTTGTCTATCCAGGAGCTGGAGAATGCTGAATTCATCCCCATGCCTGACAGCCCCTTTCCTCTGAGCATGGCATCTTCAGAGCCTGAGAAGGAGACTCTTCCTTACCAGAAACTTCAGGGACTCAAAGTGGCCTCTGAGGAACCTGTTGGATTAAACAAGCCCAAAACAGAGCCCTGGGTAATGTTATCAAAGTGAATGCTTGGCTAAAAGCTCTTGGGGACCATAAGTGGCAATATTTGAATTATGGGGAGAGCTGAGAAGAGACTGTTGGCTAATTCATACTAAGAGGCTGTAGGCCTAATTCATCTGGATGAGGAAGAGAGGGCTGGTGATAATCAGAGATGATGCTGCAAAGAGAAAAATTCTCAAGGATGTTTTGGGAATACAAAGCTGATTCTTGGTCAGATTTAAAGTAATGAGATCAGTTTTGTGGGAAAATGTGTATAGTGCAATCGGAAAAAAAAAGAGAAGCTGAGGGCTCAGAAGCCTAGCAGAAAACAGAAATTTAAAAAGCAGAATTTGTTGTGAGATAGGAAGAAGAATTGATATAGAAAATCAATGAGAAATTACGACCTGTGAGACTACCTGACTCTAGGAGTTTTCTGTCCCAAGGGAGGCAGGGATCCTGCGCTTAGGGAAATGGGCGTGAACCGTATGGATTTTGGTGCTAAGAGGATAGGAACAGCCTTCCCAGGAAAAGGAGGAAGCTAGTGGCTTTGTACAGAGGACAGAAGGAGAAGTATCTTGTTGACCCTGCCTGCTAGAAGTTTGGCAAGTCAGGGAACAAGCTGGGATAACACTCTGGGCATGTTTTTTTTCTTGTGGCATATACAGCTCCTGGCCTTGCACTCAAACCTGGCCTGACTTCTTTCCATGTCTCTGCAGCCTACTTGCCTGAGTCCAGCCTTACCATGTGGTGAAGGGAAGGATGCATCTCCTGGTGCAGGCTGCATGTGCAGTGCTCTGCAAGTGGAGGTGACACACCTGCAAGGCCTGGTTTTACAGTGTCTGGATGATCAGAAGAAGCTGCAGCAGGAAACCATTCGTCTGAGTGCTCAACTCCAGCGGTTCTGCAGGAGGATGGAGGAAATGCAGCAGGTGAAAATCCATCATCTGGGTGCACATCCGTGCTCAGGGCTCACCATGCTCCTGCAGATTGTGGAGGCTGTGCAGAAAAGAGCAGCCCTTAACAGCCATCTCTATCAGAACAGATTTGGTGGGAATAAGAAAGATGCCTGTTTCTTGTATAAGCTGCTGATGCAGGCTCTGATAGTAGCAAAACAGGAATGAAGCCAAAGAGTTTCCTCTGAGGATGGCCCACTCTTTGAGGACCTGGGATTTCCTTTTATTTCTCCTGAGAAGGGATGGCCAGTCATATGTTGCAGAGAGTAACTAATGGCTGTGGAGAACACAAACTGGACCTTGTGCAGCTTCTAGCTTTTGTGCAGCTAGTCCTTGCTCTGTTTGGGTAACTGCTGTGTGTTTTGGCAGGTGAAGGTTCATTCCAAAGGAACACAGACAACCAAAGAGGAGATGGAAGTGGATCCGAAACCTGACGTGGATTCAGATTCCTGGTGTCTCCTGGGAACGGACTCGTGCCGCTCCAACCTCTAGTCTCCTGAGCCCACTGGGATCCATCTAACTTCACAGCACACTAACCGAATGCAGAGAGCGGCTTTTCTGGCGTCAGGTCACTCGCGGACAAGGAGCGAGGCCGGAGGCTCCAGAGCAGCACCCATGTACGTTTGATATGAACTAGGAGTGAGTTTGAGAGGGGGAGGGCCCTTGAGCTCTAGGCCAGCTCAGTGATTGAAGCAGCAGCAGCTCCTCTTTGTACCTTATCTGTCAGTTCTGCACGTGAGGCAGAACGGCCCCATCATGGCGATGGCTCCAGTAGCAGCTTGTGACCCTTTCATTGTTTCACTGTTTCCTGGGAGCTGCCTTTGGGACCCCAGTATTCATCACTGCATCTCTAGACAAGAGGAGGAAACATGTTTTGTACTGAAGCTGGCTGAGCCCTAAGACTCGCCACCTTCACTTCAGAGGGGTGAAGGACTAGGATCCTCTCCTTACCATGTGGTAAGGCCTCACCGGTGAGGCTGCTTCCCTCTGCTCAGGCGCAGAGGGACCAGTGAATGTGTCATTCTGGAGGCAGTGGAGATGTTCCTCTTAGGGAGATCATGGTAGACAGCACGTCCCTGGCCTCAAGGCATAGCTTCTGGCCATATGGCTGAGTCCACTGGTCTGTATAGACAGAGTTTGAAGGCTTTATTCTGGGTGCTGCGGGCTTTCCAACTTCCAGGCAATGCACCAAGATGAGTGAATCGGGTGTTTCCCGTAGCAGTAATGGGGACTGTCTGAGATTGGATCTGTATTTCTTGGTTTCAGACCACCTGTCTCCCAACCAGATGCCAAGCATCTGGACCTCAGACTAAGTTACGCGTTTCTTGCTCCAGCTGTTCAAATTGGTTTGGGTGCCAGAGTTTCTGGTTTCTTGGCATAAGCCTGTAGCTGCTCCTTGCTTGGCTTCTCTTCTGCTCAGTCCCTGTGCCTACACTCTGTGTGGGTGTGGGAAAAATCCATGTTTTTCCACTCAGTGTTCTGATGAAGCTGGAATGCCATTTCCTACCCAGAATAGGTCACTACTGCTGTGGTCTCAGAATGTAGCCTTCCCCAAAGACCATGAATGATCAAATATCCGGAATTCACCTTCTTTCAAGAAGTCAGAAGCTTTCCCAAGAAAATTGGAGATGGGAAAAGGCATGGTCTGATGCTCAAGATTTATTCATTTTCTATTCGAGAATGAGGTTAATTTTATTCCCCTTAAATTTATTAGCAAACTGACTTTGAAGTAAAGCTTATGGGATTGGTAGGATCCCCGGGAGCAGCTAGCCTCCCCTGCCTTACTTGGTGCCTCCAAGGAGTCCTAAGTTCCTCTCACCTTTGCTGTGAGAGTGGGGTTGTGATTTTATCAGGCTTAAATGATCCCCATCAATGGCATGTTACTAGAATTGCCTTGGGTGTACTGGAGGTGAATATCATATCACCTCTGACAGACTTCTTTTGAGGGACTGTTCCAGGGAATCCAACATTCCCCATTTGTCTCTAGAGGTAGATGCCAAACCATTTGCTCATAACATAATGCTCCTTAAATACTTCTTTGGTGCCTATTGCTAGGATCTGGGAGCTGAATCATGTGCTGTCTTCCCAATGCAGTGTCCAGGGCAAGAACCGTTCCAGAGTGCCTGTCCATTGCTACCAGAAGCAGGGCAGGAGGAGAGCCCTCCTGGGAGGTGGTGAGAATCAGGTGCCCTGGTACAGCCAGGCTTGTTTGCCCTTGTGACTCTGCTCTCCTTTCCCCCCTGTGCGTTGGAGCCAGTTCTCAGGTCAGGGTCCCAGCTTGAGGGTCGTTGGTCACATGCAACAGTGCCTTTGAGGACTGAAACGTTGAGCCTGAGCCATGTCCAATAAGCAAGCACCAAGCTGATGAGAGTCGCTCTCCTGCAGTGCACTGCTATCCTCATTTCTCAATGCTCTGCAGTTGGGAAGCTAGGTGCACAGACTGGATTCCCCTTGGATCTAGTGGAGGATTAGGGCTCCTGACAGAGGATGCCCTGTGCTCCACAATCTCATATGTGCCTTAGAGGATTCACGCTATCCAGGTTGTGCCTGTTACAGACCACAGATTTCACACCAGCCAGCTATGCAACAAAAAAAAGCAGTTTAAAGGTAGCACCTTTGTCTTGGGCTGAAAACAGAAAGGCAGGCAGGCAGAAGTGCCTTCGAGCAGTTTCAAACCCTTTTTACTTCTCCCCTTCTTGCAGTGCTAGCTCCATATGTGTTGGTCTCCTGCTAGTATTGCTACTGAGTTGTTGTAGTGGAACACAACTTATGCCTGCTCTGACACTCTGGCTGAAAACTAGTTTGTCGTTGTCTTTCTTTGAAAGGTTAAAGGGTGGAGTGGTTTGGAATTTCTGTTTAAATAAATGTTTAAACTCATACTCCTGTGTTTGAACTCCTTTTCTTGTCTTTTTTTTTTTCCAAGAAAGGAAAGGGAAATATGCATACAGTCATCTGTTTTTTTGGCATTCTGGTTTTGGTTATTTTCTTTTGCTTATAGAAAGAGGGTGAAAGGGCTTTTAGATTCTTTGCTCTGGTTAAAAAAAAAAGTCAGTTTCTGTGTCCCTTCATTAAAAGAAACCAACAACAACCAAACAAAAAACCCATTCTTTTCTCATACTCTACATCTCCTCCTAGTGACGTCAGGAGCTTGTGTGTGTGTGTGTTTATTTCCACAGTTTGAATGCCAAGTGGGGAAGTGAGTAATGGGAAGAGAGGCTTAAAGGGAAGAAGTACCTGTTTTTCTCAGAATACCTTCACTGATCATTAAGGCCTACAGAAGGGAAAAGCTGCCTGACACCCGCTCAGCCAACTGTTCCTACACACTGTACTAAAAGCATGTCACTTTTATCAGAAATTGTATTAAATTGTGAAATATCTTGACAGGCAGAGCAGAGTTAAAGATTTCAAATCCACCGGAGATTTGGATGCTGAAAACGCAGCATGTCTCTGAGAGGAGGATTGTACTGCAGGAGCAAAAGAGGAAGCTGAGCTGTCATGACTAACACAGCTTGAGTAGCATCAGGGTAACTAACTGGTAACTAACCATGATAGCAAAGCAGTGCCCTAAATCTCTGTGCTGACCCTGATACTTTGTCTGACATGTTGCTAAGTTTTAAACCAGTTACCAGAGACTTTCTGGACACTGAAACAACAGCAAGGAGGGGTGAACTGCCTATCTTAGCTCCAAAACATGTAACAATGAAGCCTGGTGATTTAATTTTAGTAACTTTTATTTAATCTACAGTTTCAATCTTTTCAATCTCAGCCATTTGCCTGTCAGTTATGAGAAGTCCCCAACACATGGGTTAATTTAACAGCATCAAATACTTTTTAGTATGTATCCACATGTTACCATTTACACTGCTGACCTTTAGGGTCCACTAAATATAGTCAACAAAACATAGTGCAAGGGAAACAGAGTTAATACTAGAAGACAGGCAGTGGTGCTGAATTTTTTAACTAGTGTGTTAAAATCACTTGTTCCTTTCATGAATTCAAGGAGGCTGGCATAAAGGTTTCAATTTACCCCTTTCCTACCTCTTGCTATCCTGTTTTTCAAAACTGTCAAGTTAAAGCATTGGTCTTGCTTCTCCAATCAGTTTGGATACAGTAAATTATTTTCCCTTCTTTTGAGTCTGCTCAGGTTTGTACACGCATCGTTGGCTGGCACAGTGCAGCAATCATGCTTTCCGGGACCTTCATGCTTTGCCAGGGTGTGCCAAGGGACCAAGATTTCTGCTCATATATCTATAGGACAGAAGCTCTCCAAACTTTCAGCAGTCAGGTTCAGTCATTGTGGCTGGTTCACTCGTTGAAGACTGGAGTATTTCTTCATATTCAGCTGCTGAATATTCCAGCTTAATCTAGTTGCTTTAGATCTTTCCCGAAGTTGCCATGAGCTGCTGCTATTGCTACCAGAGGACTTGCAAAAGGAGCTTCTGGAGTTTTTTTATTCCTTGTTTGCTTCTTGTTGCAACTTTCTCATACAAAGTAGTCATTCTTACTGTGAGAACACAGACCACTCTGTGACCATTTAAAATAACTTTTACACAAGAGAACTAGTTTAATATATTTAATAGTCAGAATCTAGAAAAATAACATCTTGAGAAGAAAACAAAAGAAGGGATATATTTTTGTCACAGTTCCTCCCCATTGCAGCAACCAAGATGAAATAAGCAGATGACTTAAGGAAGGGTGAAAGCTTTGCTTTTAGAGGTTCCTAGCAACTTGGTCTACAGGAAGAAAACTCCATTTTTTTTAATATTAAATCTGTTTGTGATGGTTGTTCTGTTGCTTCAAGGGCCTGGCTGATTCAGAGTATCCTTGTTCTATGCACATGAATTAACATAGGGATTCAAACAGCAAGTGCCTGCTATTGCTAGCTTTTCTAACCCCTGGAATTTCTGAGCTTCTTGTGCTGAGAAAGGAGCATCTTTTGTGGGGCAGCCTAGGGTGCAGGTCAAAGTATACAAGTTCTGTTTTTCAGCTGATTCATCCTGAGCTGTTCACTGGCTGTACATAGAAGCTTGCAGCCAGTGTTGAGACTACAGAAAACACGAATGTCCATAACTGTGAATCTGGCAAAAACCAGGCAGGGAATCACAGCAGCAGATACAGCTGGGAACTGCCTTATCAGCGCCTCCTCTGTGGGGGAGGTGGGGGCCTATTCCTTATGTTTTTGCATTTGGGAATGTGCCTTTCAGCTACTCGGGGAGCAAACTTGCGTCCGCAGTAGGTGCAGGCAACATAGTCTGGATTGTCGATGGGAGGCAGTGGGGGCAGGCCAGAGACCTTCCTCCCCTTAGCGAGGGTTTGCTCCACCTGGCGGGCCTGTGACATGATGTGGATGAGAGCCTCGTGCTTCTGTTTCCAGTTGTTCTTTCTGGGTGGTGTTTTACTCTGTGGAAGGGAAAGGCAGTCAGGGCAACTGGGACCACCATCAGCCTCCAGTCTCAAACTTACACTCAGAGCCCACCCCATGGCACCTGTCCCTGTGCATTCCCTGTTGGCATAAAACCCAGCCTGAGAAGCTGAGTCCCATAAAGGGAACCAGAAAGACCAGCACAAAGAATGATGTAAAGGAAATACTGATGGAAACATCAGTATTTAGAAAGAGCTTGAGGATAACCAGAAAAGCGAGTAGTAGGGCCAAGGAACTAAAGAAGGTTGCTACATCTTTGCAGGAAGAGAGCTGCCTGATTCCACTGCCTTCATTAACAGATTGTGCTATTATCTGGATTTTCAGTCAGCTCCCTGCAGCCCCTGATGTCACAGAGCTTTACTGCAGCAGAACCAGTCTGCATCCTAACTACAGCAAGGAAGTGAGCTTTCTCCAGTAGTGCACCCTTGACACATTATAAAGCCAAGTCAGGACTCCTGCCTCCCTCTATGAGATTTTAAATGGATCTATTTATCCATTTGGCAAGAACTTTTCAGAGGCAATAGCTGCATTGCATCCCTTGGCCCCATGTACTTGGGAAGGTGCTTGCACTTCAGTCAGAGGTTGAAGTGGAGGGAGTGTGAACAGTAGATGTGGATCCAGGGAGGCAAAGGGACTGCACATTACCTGAGGACTTCTTGGGCTCTTCTGCTGCTGATACTGTTCCAGTTCTGTTCCCCTAGCTCTGGCCTTGCTAGAGTCAAACACTTTCCTTTTGGAGTCTTGGTTCTTGCCACAGATATTCATGTGTTTCTCAAGCCTTGCACAGAGAAACTTACGTTTGCAGAAGCTGCACTGTCCAAAGCCCTCCTGCTCCACAGCACCAGAGGCCTGCATGTGAGGCATCTCTGCAGATGGGTGGTCATCAGAATCTAGGTCTGAGAGGGCAGAGAGAGAAAGGCTCTGTTTTGGGAGCAGTTTTGAACAAGAAGCTAAATGCTCCATGGGGATGTTGTCTTGTATTTTGCTATTGTTTGTTTTGTTGTGTTTTGCAGCCCCCGGCCAGTCCTTGAGGTTCCCCACAGCCAGCTCTTGGGAGTGGGGAGTGGTGCCAGACTTGGGGATGGAGACCTTTGCAGACTGTGCCCCACTGAAGATTCCAACACCTGGCGTGTCTGCAGCTCTGAAAGTTTTCTCTTCAGGGTGCCTTGTGGCCTTTTGCTCATGGATCCTCTCCACTTCACTTTCTCTTCTCTCCTCTACCTTGATAAGCTCCTTCTTTCTTTGAATCCTCCTAAGTGTCTCCTCTGTCCTCTTTAGCTTCTCTCCAAGAAGGGCCTTTTTCTTTTGAATTGCCTCTTCTAGGTTCCTTCTATCTTCCTCCAGCTTTAGGATGTAGGCCAGCTCTCTCCTGTAGAGATGGAGAGCTGATGGTTCAGGCTCTCGTGTCCAAGGGCAGAGCACTGCAGCTAACTGAGATCTCCCAGCTGGAACCAGCTCTTTGCTTATTGAGCTTGATCTACTATTTGGAGCTTCCTGCACATGGGGGGAACTTCCAGTGCTGAGCAGTGGATCGCTTGCACTCTTGTGGTGAGAAATTGGTTGCAGGGGATATGCACGGTCCACTCCTTCTTTATGTTTGCCTAACGATTTAGCTGACAGAGTACAGGTCTGGCTGATGAGACACTTGCTCTCTAGTCCACCTGACTGGAAGCCTCCATGTCTGGGCTTGTCCTGAGTGCTTTCTGCAGACATAGAATAGGAATATCTTTGGTTCTTTTGTCCATAGAGATATTTTAAACTTTCCTCTTTGTCAAGTATGAATCCATGCTGAAAGTTGTTCTTCTGGTATTTCAGCTGGGAACCAGGAGAAAACTTAGTTGCTGCCACCACAGGAGCCACCGGTGGAAAAAAATCCATTCAGTGCCTGAGAAAGAGCCTGAGGTTAGAAGCAAAGCCATTGCAAACAATTTTATCCAAAACTGGACAAATCTTCTCCTAACAGTTTATGCATGCGCGCTGCAGACAGAGGTTATAAGTATTAGTAAAGGTTTTGTAACTTTCCTGCTTTCTATAGATCTTTACATCCCTTCCATCTAGGGAGTTTCCATGCTGCCTCTTCCATGCTGCCCAACCGTTTATGCAGACAGAAATAAGACACACTTTTATTTGTCTTTCTGTCTGAGCCCTGCCTTACCATGGTAGCAGCAGAAATATACTGCAATGACAGAGGAATTGCTATAGTCCCCGGGCAGTTTCCCATAACGTGTCCCTTCACTCTGTCACACACATCTGACATGCAGGAGTCCGACCAAGCTCGGCACGATCTTCCTGTGGCTCGTTCCACCGCATCCCCCGAGGCGCCGCGGGGCGAGCGGGGTTACCTGCGGGGCGAGTGGGGTTACCTGCGGGGCTGCGCCCGGCGCTCCGCCGGCCTCCCTCCTCGGCAAGCTGCGCGCCGCGCGCTGCGCTTACGACCCGAG
>NW_005054301.1:6119316-6120386 GCF_000277835.1 Geospiza fortis
GCTGGCAGCCCGGCCGGGTTATGTAAGCATGACTGAAGAGAGAGTTTCAGCCCCAGTTTTTCGCGTGAAAGAATATATTGAGTAGTCGAGTGAATCCTCTGCTGCTCCTGTTGCCTGAGCCACAGGAACTTCCTTGGAGGTCTGTGTCTTGCCAGCAAAATTGGCTCCTGTATGCGAATGCTGTTCTATTGCTTTCTTACAGTTTGGATTAACCTCATTTTGTTCTGCATTGTCTTCTCAGGGAGAGGCTAAGAGGCTGGGGCTTGTTGGCTGGGTCCGGAATACCAGTCACGGCACTGTTCAAGGGCAAATCCAGGGGCCGACAGCCAGGGTGCGGGAGCTGCAGGAATGGCTCAAGAAGATAGGAAGTCCCCAGTCCCGTATCAGCCGAGCAGAGTTCAACAATGAGAAGAAGATCCAGGCGCTGGAGCACAAGGAATTCCAGATTTTGAAGTGACTTTGTCGAGGAAGAAGCAAATTCTGGAGCATGAGCTGAGCTCACGGAACCTCGCCCCTCTTCCTCACTCGTTCAGTCAGCCAATGTTCAGCTCTAGAGAACTTTATTTTATTAAATTTCTAATTTATTGTTTTGTTAGTTTGATGTTCAGCTTTTCACAGAATTCCTGTGGTTAGAGGAAGAGCTATGTTGTCTCTGTTAAAGGAGCTATTCAGGGCCAGAACCTCCGTTTCCAAGTGTATGTGGTTTCGGGAGTTGTACATGACATAAATCTGAAATCTGTAGTGTGGTGCTCATGTGAAGGAAACACAGGCGTAGTGCCGCTAGAAAACATCGCTAGAAATATTATTTCTGTGTACTAAATGTCTCAGAAACAATTTGTTTTATGCCAGAACTTCATATTTTCTGTAGAATAAAATTGCTTGGATTTCACCTGCTGTGTGGAATGGATGTCGGGGCTGAGTGGATGACGGGCCTCGAGCGGGATCTGGTTGCTAAATCTGCCCCTCTCTCTGTCCACTCGGCGCCGCTGTGCGGGAATGGCCGGGGGTAGCAGCCGGGCCGAGCTCCCGCCTTCCCCAGCCTCCTTGGGCCCAGCCGGGTGGGAACTACA
>NW_005054301.1:6120615-6146367 GCF_000277835.1 Geospiza fortis
GGCACCGGGTCCCCAGGCACGGCTAGCAGGGCCCTTGAATGCCACTAGGAAACTAGTAGGCGCCAAGGACTTGAAAACAGTGGGTTGTCTTTCGCATAAACAGCTTGCTCTTTGTGCCTGACGCCCGTTGCCAAGCCTGCTTTACTCCTTTCCTGGATAGGTAGCAGCAAATGCTATTTGACCAGGACTGTTAGTTTTTGTGGGGATGTAAAAACAGGAGAAAACAGCTTTCTGCCCAGTTCTTGGTGATATTTACTCTATAATTCTGATGAAAATTGCAGTCTTGCTTGCTGGTCCTTTGAGTTTTGCCTGACACGGTAGGAGTGTGATTTGGATCTGTTTAAGTTTGAGAACACAGCCTGTTGTTAGTAAGGAGCTTAGGCTCAGGCTCTGGTGTCTACCTTGAAGGCACCGACAGTGTGTAGTCAGAGCACGAGCATGAAAGTAATCACATAAAAAGCCTCTGAATGCCAAGAAAACTAAGAAAAGTGTATTTATGAGGGTGAATGAAATAAATCGAAGTCTTTTCAGGTCTTTAATTTGTATTTATTTAATTTTTCCCCCTTGTCTCTCCGTGTTTTAAGGAACATGGAGCAGTGAGCTCCCTGCAGTTTCTGGTGGTTCTCATCTATCAGATTTTGACATGATCAAATGTTTGGTGGAAGATGTGCGAGCCAGGCTGCGTTCTGGAATCACTGTCAACTCACTGGGACACTGTGTTGAGGAGCTTGTCCTCAATAGCATTGATGCCAAAGCAACATGTGTAGCTATCAGGGTGGATTTGGAAGCTTTTAAGATTCAGGTGGTGGACAATGGCTCCGGGATGGGGAAAGAGGACCTAAAGGCTGTTGGAAAGCGCTACTTCACCAGCAAGTGCAGCTCAGTGAGAGACTTGGAGAACCTGACTTTCTATGGCTTCAGAGGAGAGGCTTTGGCAAGTATAGCCAACATGGCCAGTGTAGTGGAAATCTCATCTAAGACCAGCAGGACAGCAAAAACATTTATGAAACTGTTTCACAATGGGCAAGCACTGGAGGTATGTGAAGCTGAATTGAACAGACCAAGTGGTGGAACTACAGTCACCGTGTGCAATCTGTTCCATCAGTTACCAGTGAGGAGAAAGTGTATGGATCCTGTGCTGGAAATTGAGAGAGTGCGACAGAAGATAGAGGCTGTTTCGCTAATGCATCCTTCTGTTTCTCTTTCTTTAAGAAACGATGTTTCTTGTTCTATGGTGCTTCAGCTCCCTAAGACAAGAGATGTGTACTCTCGGTTTTGTCAAATTTATGGACTGGGCAGATCCCAGAAGTTGCGAGAAATAAATCACAAGTCTGGGGGATTTGAGATAAGTGGTTTTATCAGTACTGAGGGACATTACAATAAGAATATGCAGTTCTTGTATGTGAATAGGAGGCTTGTTTTAAAGACAAGACTACATAAACTAATTGATTTTTTATTAAGAAAAGAAAGTGTAATTTGCAAGGCAAAGAGCGTCCCTGCAAGCCGACAGGCTAATTCAAGTCCCGGTCGCCATCGCTGTGGGCCAGAGTTGTATGGGATCTTTATTCTCAATGTAACCTGTGCATACAGTGACTACGATGTGTGCCTGGAGCCTGCAAAGACTCTGATTGAGTTCCAGAACTGGGATGTTCTTCTAACTTGCATAGAGGAAGGAGTGAAAGTATTTTTGAAACGAGAGCATTTATTTATTGAACCATGTAGTGAGGACATCAGAGAATTTAATGAACACAATGACTTTTGTTTACATAATGCTCCAGTTCTGAAGCCTTCAATTCTTGATGAGAAGAGCATCCAGGAAAATTTTAAGAAAGCATGTAATGAAATTTTGGATTCTTATGAAATATGTAGCTTGCAATCAAAAGATGTCAAGAGGAAATCCATTACTGGGAAAAAAAGTTCAAGTCTTACAGAGTCAAGTAAAAATGTACAGGAAACTAAAAATGCCCCAGTTCAGAACACTGCTGAATCATCTGATCCATGTAGAAACAATAAAGCAGAGATTCCATTGCCAAGCAAAGATGACACAGTTTCTGAGTTAATTAAATCAAATACCTCAGAACAGAAGCCAAAATACACTAACAGTTCCCAAAAAGTACCTGATACTCGTCTGAAACCTTCAGAACGTCTTTGTTCCTCTTTCGGTGGAGGAGCCAGATCAGAAGTAAGAGAAATAGATCGTTGTGGTGACCTAGGGGATTGTGCAGAGAATAATATAAAAGATGTAGGCAGCCATCAAGGTCAAGTAATGCAGGAAAGCAATAAGGTTCTTGTCTTAAATAAGGATGTTATTCAGTCACTGCTTGAGAGAGAAGACCCCACTGAAATAGCAGTGGGACCTGAAACTGTCTCTGGAAGTTCATTAATAAGACTGTGTAATGCAAGAAGAAACAGGGAAACAGCTGAAGTGATAGATGATGCCAGAGGAGGGGCTGTTAGTTCAATACCACTAAAGTTGTGCCTTACAAGCCTCATAAAAAGTGTTATGCAAAATGAGTCCCCACATGACTGTGAACAGACAGAAACAAATCTTGCATCAAACACACACTGTAGGCCTGGCCCTGTCAGTGCCAAGGATATTTTGGAACACAAAGTGAATGTTGTGATTCAGTCTTCAAATGCTAAGGGTATTTCCAGTAAAGCTAATAAAGAATATACAGCTTCTCTTACCAGAGAAGTATGCAAGACTGATGGTCATGAGAACAAAGCTCTGTCACATCGGGTGAGGGAGGAGAGAGCTCTGCCTGCTGCTACCAATAAACGACCTTATGAAATATCAAACAGTATGGAATTGCCGCTGGCAACTTCTTCAGGTATTCCTCACAAGAAAATTGTTATCAAAAACACTAGAAGGCAGATAGCTGTGCCAAGATCACAGCCCTCTAAGAAGCTGAGCTTGTCCACACAGCTGGGATCATTAGAGAAGTTCAGGAGGTATTATGGGAGAGTTAAGTCTACGCTACCAACACCCACGTCAGAGCGAAATGAATCTGGTCTCCCAGTTCTTAATTCAGAAACTAACTGTGACTTTTCAAAGGATGGGAATGGCAATCATGATAACTTTGGCAGTTGTGAAACTCCTCCTGCAGAAGTTAAAGATTCTAATAATATTAGCCAAGGTCTTGGTTCCTTGGAAAAGACTTTATTTTGCAGTGGAGAAATGCCACAGGACAAACGAGTCCTTTGTCAGAGTCCTTTGACATTGTCTGACTACTCTCTGCTTAGTAACAAAACTACAAGTTGTAGAAGATCTCCAGGATCATTATCATCCAAACTGTCCAGAATGAAAACTGATCACAAAGAAGTAGAACAACTTGGTGAACAGTTCCAAACAGACTCAAGTAGAAGAAATGTCCATTCTTCTGATTGTGAATCCTCAAATAATGATTTTTTGTATAATGCTTGTCAAACATATAAATCCTCAGTGGAAAAAATGAAGGAGTGTAAGTCCAACATTTCTAAGGAGGCTGTGTGCTCGCAATCAGATGGTGTGATAGCAGAGGTTGTGAAGAGTCCTGTCAGCTCATCACCACTCAGCAGTATAGAAGGAGAATACACAGTCTCTTCAGTTTTAGCGTTACCTGCTAAAAATGATTGTACTGACATCATCTGTAAAGAGAAAAGTACATTAGGTGAATCCTCAGAACAAAATATGAAAGATACTGAGGTTCCCCATGTGACCTTACAAAGCAACTTGGAATTCTCTGATGACAACACGAGCACAGGCAATCCCAGGAATGATTCATGTTCTGTCTGGCTCCAAGATTTTGATGCTTTATCGGGTAAGACAGTGTACATCAATAAAGCAACTGGACTCAGCACCTATGGCACTCCTCCTTGTGAAGGATTTCAAACTGCCTGCATTCAAGATATTACAACAATGGCTGTGAATGTTGTTTCAGAAAATGGTAAGAGGGGTGGTGGCTGTAAAAATGGGATGAGGAAAACTGTTCCTCTAGGTGCATGAAATAATCTTGCTGGCAGTACCTGAGAGCTTTTACTGAATTAGTCACTACCTTAAAGCTAATAGCTGCATGGAAAACAAGAAAGTGTTGGGAACTATGGAGGCAGTAAAACATTAACAGTAAAGATATTAAAAGATCTTTTAAAATAAAATGATAAAAAGAAATGTCAGCAGCATGAGAATTAACTGCTGCCTTAGTTTTCACTGGGCATCATGACATTCTCTGTGATAACAGTTACATATAACTATTGTCACATATGAAATGAGGAACATACTTCAAAGTAAGTGTACCAGAAAAGTACCATATTTTTTACCATTTTGTCCTTGTGTTTCTAAGAATGTGTTTTTAAAGAGAACCTAATATTAAAATGATCTTTTTTCACACTGCATACAAAATTTAAAGCAACCCCTGAAAGATGAATAAAAAATCTAACTTCATTGAGAATGTGTAGTCTCCTGTCCATGGATTTTAGAAGGCAGGCTATTCTTTCACACTTTGTAGCAGATGTTGTACAGCATTGTTGCTGTTTTGATGGTGGACCTTTTCCACTACTGAGAAAACCTGCATTGTATTATTTTTTCAGGGGCACAGTGTTCATGAGTCTTCGCTGATCTGTCTGTTGGGTTTTGACTTTCTGTGTATTTCTGATCTAGTTTGTCTGTCTAGTACTGTCTTTGATAATTTTCCCTTCAAGGCATATATATGTGTTCTTGTTGTTCATTCTGTCTGTAGGCAGATTTTATGAGTGAAGATGCAGCCATTCTTGGTGTAGACTTTATTTTCTACTACATGAATTATTTTGAAAAAGTAGTTTGGACTTCTTTCTGGTTATCATGTTAAAAATTTCTCTAATCAATTGTCATGGCCTTTGGTTTGTTCCATTTTTGTCTCTTACTTCCTTGTTTGTCACTGGTGCAGTAGGTGTTTCAGTTGTTGAGCTATTCCCCTTCATGTATAATAATTGATGCCAAAAGCTTTTAATATCTCTTGTGTTCCATAGAAGAAAATTTGATGCAAGATTTTATTAAGCAAAACTACTTGCAAATGCAAATATTCACTCCTTCACTAACATTTTAGTTTCTGTGGTATACCAGTTTTGTTGCCCACAGTACTCTTTTAGTAACAGCCAAAGCCGTGAGATGCAGAACTTGACCTTCTCTCCAAAATGTTGGATAGTGCATTCATGTTTATAGAGATAATACCTCATGTACTCTTATGCTTTCAGATGATGTACAGTCTGTAGGCTTTGAAGACATGTATTGTATTGCATCCTTTTACCTCCCATGGCACTGTCCTTAGCATTGGTGTTACTCTCCGTTGTATCGGTGGTGCCAGTCTTTCTAAACTCTGCCAGTTCTTTGGCAACATGTCTGATTTTATTCTTTACTTAGGTTAAGAGCTGGACCTCCCAAATCTTCACAAGGTGTTTGAACTGTGGCAAGATCCTATAGTCTTACGTTTTCAAAGTTCAACAAACACATTCTTTCATATGTTTTCAAAACAAAGGATTTTTGTTCCTTTCAGCCATAGAAATGAATATAACTGTGTCCTAACACAGCATTCATGTCTCTTAATGTTGAGCACTGTTTTGGACTGCTGTTAAGACCCAGGAGCAGAATAATTTCCTCACTTGTATGCTTTCATTTTGGTTTTTAGAGAAGTGTCAGTAACCCCATGATGTTGACTTAGAATTTCATAGCCCCTAAGAATAGCATCTTGTACACAATTCTAGGGAAGTTACACTGCTTAGTGGTGGAAGTAGGTAAGAATAATCCATACCCTCTTTTTCATGAGAGCAGTGGCTGTCTGACATCTTTTCCAGCCACAAGCCACATGCTCAACAGAGATGTTGGATTTTGTAGGCCAGACCCAGGCTTCTTCATACTGATTAAACTGATTGCTACAGGAATGTTCATCAAACTTCATTTCACCATTGGATGATTTTTTCAACAATGCATTTGTAGTAGGAAACTATCCTAGCTCAACCTGGTCTTTTTTGTTACGCCAGCTATATTTGCAATTTTTGTTCCTTACATTATGCTGTGTCATTACACTGGTATATCTTCATGATCTAGCTGAGGCAAGTGAAAATGGATGCTCAAGTATGGTAATTGTATGGGGTTTGCCTGCATGAAGTATATACATTACTATCCTCACCACCTTTTTTCATGTTGCTTGTCAGAAGAATCATATTAATAATATCTCTGCCAAGTCTGAAGTCTCACCAGCCTTGGAGCAAGTAAATCCTAACTTTCTGAGCAATATATATCTTGAACAAGGATTTTTCTTTTAAGAAAAAACAGGGAGATGACTCTTTGTCTATTACATGTATAAAATACTGGGCTTGTGTTGTTACAGATGGTAGATTCTTCCATGAACTTGAGAGATATTGTCTCTTCATGACAATAGTTAGAAAAGTTCTGTCAGAATTAGGCAGCATTCTTCAATTTGCCACAGTTTAGCAGGAGCTACATCAGGCCATTTTGTCCTTTCCTCTGGGTTTTGTGACAATGGGATGCTGAGTTACTCTCCAGTGCTAGGCTGCCCATTTGGATTCTTGAAAGGATTCTCAGTCCCCAGGGTCACTAGTCCTCACTGGAATGGAGCCAACAGTCAGGAGTCTGTGGACTGGCCTAAGATTTTATAGAGCCTTTTCACACTGAGCTTATCAGCACACAGCTGGTTTTCTTTGGCATTATCACTCTGCCTCTTTTCCTGAATGCACACCCTTAATTTCTTGGTAAAAAGGAACTTTATTAATTTATTATTATTTCACAAAGAATAGAAGACTGAATTGTACCAAAGGAAGGGTGAAATGTTTACCAACGTGCTGGAAATCTGAGGCACTTTTCTTAGTATTCTTGATAACAATACAAGTATGTAATATTAAATCATTTCTGGGTGGGTGAGAACATACTGTTGGACTAACTCTGTTACCTCATGTGGGCTCACTGACTTGTAGTTTTCAGTTTTAAAAATTCCTGATAACTGTTTTAAGTATTGATAGGAATGGTGATAGACTGACAGTTTTGCTGCTCCTTAACAGAGGGAATTCAACAATGTTTTGATCTCTGATAGACTACTGTATGCATCCTTTCTCTTTGGGGAAAACACTTCTGGTTGCACTAATTCTGGAAATAATTATTACAAGTTTAAGGCAGCAGCCAATTTTTAAATACAGTCCAGCAGAAACCATGGTAATATGTTTACATTTCCCAAGGTGTGTATGTCTGATAATTCTCAGCTTTTTACATATGTGTTGTTATTTCTCAATATTAGGTTGCAAAATCTGCGTGATACCAAAGTTTTCCAGGGCTAAGCACATGCTCCTTTATAAGACTATAATAGATGTATAGGTTTTACTAATTTTGCTTGCTGCTTATTATGCAGCAGTAAATTTATTTCTTTGTTTAGGGTTTCAGTTCAGATGCCATCCCTTTAGAAGTGAGATTGTGCTTCCCTTCCTTCCTAGACCTCAAAAAGAGAAGACTCAGACAAGCCAGAATCTGAGAGGTAGGGCCAGCTTTCCAGGACACAGTGTTCTGTGGTAAAAACAAATCAAAAAATTCTCCCAGATGTCCCAACAGGAACCAGAATTACTCAAGGCCTATTAACAATGGGACTGTGTGAGTCATCTCAGATCTAGAACTGAAAAAAAAATTTTTGGGTTGAAGGCAGGTTAAAGAATACTTATTTACAGGATGAAATACCCAGTTCTTTGTTGAATTATGTCATGAGTTTAAAGAATAATTACCTACTCATTTCTTTGTAGTCATTCCAGCCTTGGAATGTGAAAAATAGCTTCAATCCTCACACTTTTTTTTTTTTGCAGTGGAAAGGATGAAATAATCTTTTTGGAATGTAACTTTGTCCGGAGGGAATGGGTAGCTAAATAGGTCTTTCTTTCCCTCCACCTCTTTTCCAGGCCTATTGAATTGTGCTGCAGCATTTTTAGGAGTCAGAAAGATGCACATTGCCCTTCCTAGTTAAAGCAGACAGTACAGAAGCCTAGTGCAATGTTCCATTATTTATTTGTACACTCTCCCCTTTTTGTGAAGGAAAAAAAAGAAATAATACTTGTGTGAGGTTGAGGTCCCCAGTGAACAACAGTCTGTTGACAGATGGTGATAGTTCCTGTATTATCTATGTCTTCGTTCCTAGATGCTGAAGGGGAGTCCCTCCAGTCATTGCTTTTGGAATGGGATAATCCTGTTTTTGTTCCCTGCCCAGAGGTAAGTATTACCTTACATCTCATGCTGAAATAGGAATAATTTTAGATTTTTGTTATTTTCTGACATTGGGTCCGAAATTGCATATGTAATGATTGTTGCATATAAGCAATATATTACACTATGGACTTCGAAGTTTTGGTTTTTATAGACTGTTTAGATACAAGTCATTGTTGTGGGTTTATTCAAAGAGAGGCAGGTATCAGGCTAATCTTTCATTTTACATAATTCCAAAACCAAAACATTGTAAACTGTCTTTCCCTCTACAGAGATAGTCATCTCAAAATTAAAAGTTATCGAATGGCAAAATTGTAATATAGTGTCTGTCTGCTTTGTGGACAGAGATAAAATAACCCAGGTTTGAACAGGTCTTAAAAGTTCATTTTACCATAGCTGTTTTTAAAGCCTGGCAGGATTACAGCGTGTGAGAGGGAAACAATGTTGGAGCTTTTAGAAAAACTTCCTTTGCTGTCATGAGGTAGCATTATCTTTAATCCTCATGTTGTGTGTGTGTGTAAACATATATATGTAACCATTTCCACCTGCAAACAATAGGCATGGAGCTGCAAACCACCTGCTGGTGAGTTTCTGGAAGGGAACACTTCTGTTCAGTCCTTGCAGTGACGTGTGCTCTGACTCATTCCGGGGTAATGCATCCTTTGTAATGCCATCCCTTGAGAGCTCACGTAGGCTGATCATTAACTTCAGCTTTTGATAGCTACTTGGAATCAGCAGGATGCACTGAATTTAGCAGGTAGTAGCCAGATGGGAAAGATACGTGGGGGTAGAAGCACAGGTATTGCCAGATGGTTCTTTTAGTTACTGTTATTCTTGTATAGAAAGCTTGGTTTGTGAAATGCAGAGTTATTTCTAGTTTTTGTTAAAACTGGTTCATTGGAGTATTTGCTCTGTGCGTTTGGGGTTTTTTGCTGCATTGTTGAGCCTTTCCTTGATGTGGAATCTTGTTTTTACAGATTGCAGTTGATGTGACCAGCGGCCAGGCTGACAGTCTGGCTGTGAAAATTCACAATATCTTGTATCCTTATCGTTTCACCAAAGACATGGTTCATTCAATGCAGGTACAATATAATCTATTACTAGCTTTCATCCCCAAAGTCCTACTCAGCAGGTGGGATTTGCTGATGTTTCTACCTGGTAGGAAAGAAATATCCAGGCAAACAGTTCACATTCCTAATTTTCACAAGCACTAAACAGAATTCTTGGTCATGTGTGATACCAGCAGACATGTGTGTCATGCCATATCCTAGTATCATCTCATGGTTAATCAGCTATCTGCAAGTGACTCTAAAGTTACTTGACTAGTATGATTAGATCAAAATCAAGAGATAGCCCTGTTACTACTGCTTAGAAATATTATTAACTAAATGATAGTTCAAAGTACAGTTTTTATATTTGTTGTTTAACATTTTCTTAGTTCATATTTCTATCAAATCTGTGCCCTGTATCTTCCTTTTTTATTTACCTTAGAAATTCAATTCCTTAGAGTGATTTCAAAATCAAATCCAAGATTTAATGGAAAAATTTGAAATTTCACCCTAAAATTTATGTCTGCACTTAAAAGTGATTTGTAATAGTGGCATAATAACATCAAGTTTTATTATTTCAGTGGGGTTTTTTTAACAGATGTTTTGAGTGTTAGCTTAAAAGCTAATGTAAATATAAGTCTTCAGCTTACATATGTAATGGTTTGCTTGGGTAGGAATGCCAGAGTGGATTCTCTCCCTCTCTTGCATCCCAGTGACAAAAGGCCTACAGGTCCAGCTGGCACTACTTTTATGCAGTCAGACTGCTGACTTTGAGATTGCAGGTTCTGACTGTGTGAGGCCTCGTAATGTTCATCTCCAGGGTGGACAAGGATTCAAATGATTCCCTTACTTATGTTGTGACTGCATGAATAATGGGAGTAAATAAAGTTACTGTAGTGAACAGGTTATGTTTCACAAAGACAAGAGAGGAAAGATGGAGAATGGAAGGTACCATTTGTCTGTTTTCTCATAATAAGAACTGTTCTTTAAAACTTACTGAATGTTTCTGTGATTACCTGTATCGTGTTTTCCTTTCTATGTTTTTAAGAAGGCAAAACTAGAGGAAATTACTACTTCCTATCTCTGAAAAAACTAAATACTACCTTCAGTACCCGACAGCAATTTTGAGAATCTCTCTACAAAAGATTAAAAGCAGAAAATGTTGCATCATGCAACAGGAAAAGAATAAAAAGAATCATTAGTCTTGTATCCCCACAAAGAAATAGAGTCATCCATTAATTTTTACCTACCAGGTGAACAATGCACATGTTGTGAAACAGAGAATTCAGTGTGAGCTGTCTGTGTAACACTGGGAGAAATTCCTCCATAACACCATATCTGTATATTTGAAATCTAACAATAAGAGACTGAAAGCATTGTGCGCCTCATCTCAGTATTGCATGTTGCTCTGGTTGATTTCTGATGCTTGAGGGGAAAGTAGAATCAAGTCACAGAGGCAAATTCTATATCAAAAAAATGAAGGAGAAAACTGCTTCCTTTCTTCTGCAGATGATTAGCAAGTTAAAAAAAAGTTGTTTACATTCTCTTTTGGTGATAGCAACAGATCAATTACTCAGAGTCACTGTGCACAGCTTTCATTCCCAACTCAAGGAGGTTTCTACAGGGCCATTTCATTCACCTTAGAAGAGTTAGTACTCATGCCCTTATTATTATCTTTGAAAAAGTTTATCCTTTTATATATATTTTGAAATATTCTCTTAGATCCCGACGAAACTGTTTCATGACCATTTAATGGTCATTGGACCTTCTGCCAGTATTATCTTTTAGCTTAAATAATGTCTGCTTTTTCCATATTTAGTTCCCCACTGTATTGATAAAGAATAACTATCTAGCTTCTCAGTCTAGTTTTGCTAGGCCTTTTGGGTTAGGAAAGATGTGGTTTCCAGTCCTCTAGTCATCATACTAGCTATTCGTTGGTCTTGATCCATTTTGATTGTTGTTTCTTTTGTTTGCCTTCATTTTAAAAATAATTGTACTGCTCTATAATGAGTTTTATGAGTATCTTACAGGTTCTTCAGCAAGTGGACAATAAATTTATCGCTTGTTTAATTAACACTAGGAATGGAATGGAAAAAAAGGCAGGTAAGACTGGTTAATGGCATGAAGTTGAGGTGGCTGTCAAGTGGACTGCAGAGGGAGCACTGTCCTATTTGTAATCTCTTCTTGCCTTGGGCTGATACTGTTAGTAGAGGAAAACCTTAGTCTTTGCTTGAAATTTCTTGGATCTTCTTTGTCTTTATTTTGGACATTGTTGAGTGTTCCTACCGCCTTCAGATTAATGTTATAAAAATAGATGTACTCAAATTGCTAATATCTTTCAGTCTGTGTTCACAGTGTCTGGACATATTCATTGTTGAAGCTCTCTGAAGCTGTACAAAAAAGGCATTCAAATCAGTAGGTTTTGTAACATTTTAAAAGACAGTGTCAAACAGAACAGTTTGTAGATGATCTCAGCTCTCATTCTGAAGTTTGATGAAGATGTCAATAGACAAGAGTTTCTGACTCAATTTAGTTACCTAATTTAACCACCATTTTGGACTACTGAATTTCTGTTCTGTGGTAACTTTATGTTCTGCCAACACAGCCTCCTCCTCACTTTGTTTCTGTGAAACAAGCTGATACTTATCTTCTAAATGTGGCCTCTGGGAAGTGGTTATTCTTTCTTACCCCTGCAGATGTCTGGTACAAAGTTGCCTATTCTCATCTGTTGTGGTACATTTTTAGATGGAAACCTCTTGATTTTGGTGGACCAACATGCAGCTCATGAACGGATCCGCTTGGAGCAGCTGATTGCAGGTGAGGATTCAGGTGGTCTAAGAAACAAAGATAATCAGTGCACAGAAAAGTACAAATGAGCTCTCTGGCATGTACAGAACCAATAGGATATCTATCCATTTGACATCTTTATCCTGATACCTAGAAGACTGCAGACATTCAGTATCTGTAGCAATCATAATATTGGCAGCTGAAAATTCTTACAGCCTTTCCAAAAATAAAAGATATGCTCCCTATCCACAGAACTATTGAACTAAAATAGTCCTGACATAATGAAAGAGCAGGAAGACTGATAGGAAAAACAAGGAAAAGGAAATAAAACAACATCAATAAGTTTGTGTGGTTATACTGTGAAGAATAAGACATGGGATGCTGAATAAAGACTCTAGTTCAATTGGTTCCTTTTTAGCTGAATACTGTGCTTAAAGCCTAAAATTTCCACAGTCTGACTGTTTGCAAAGGGATAATAGTCTTCTGTGTAAGCTCATTAGCCATTGGTTTCAGTGTTAAAAAGCACAATAACCATCCATCAAGTACTTAAAAATCATTGACCTTCTCTTACATCAACAAACACGCACAGTGCCTGCTGAGTGTTCCAGGAACTCTGCTCCTTTTGGTCAGGTACTGAAAAAAGGTAAAGACTGAAGGGAGAAATGCTTAATGAATAGTATTTTTACTCCATTTATATCTGACTTTTCTGTGGAAAAATTGTTCTCTCTGAGTTGAACCAAATATATCAGTAGGTTGTTTTCCTATTTAGGGTGACTCTTTTTTGGAACTGGTGGGAAAAAACAAAGTGGCATTAACCAACCCTTCCCCAGAGACTGGATGTCTGGTTTGTAACATTCCCAGTCCTCCACAAGTTTCAAGAGAAGGCATTCTGTGGTCATTTTTTAATCCAAGCAGAGGATTACATGCCAAACCAGAGGGTCATTAAGGGTAGTGCCTCCGTAAATATTTTAAGAGGGATACTTCTAAATGTTTCATTCACAGATTCCTATGAGAAGGAAGCTGCAGCATGTGGCAAGAAGAAAATACTGTCATCCTCCATCTCTCCCCCTTTGGAGATTGAAGTTACTGAAGAGCAAAGAAGATTTCTACGGTTAGTAGTGACAAATAGCTCTCAATTTTGGGGAATGGCTCTGTTGATCAGGAAGATATCTATATATTGTGACCATGAAACTCAGGAGAAAAATTGTTGATTCTTTCCTGAGCAGAGCCCAGTTGGCTCTGTCTCTACTGAGGGAAACAGATACGCTTCTTAGGCACGTTGTTACAACATCTCAAGACAAAACCCTGGGGTGTGCCATTTTTGTGCCTTTGCAATGTGCTCTGATTTCCCTGGGAAAGTAAACCTTCATGTGTGGGCCAGAAGACTGCCAAAGCAGCTTCCAACAGTTCCTCCTGTCTGGGGCTCAGGACCTGGGAGTGCACAAAGGAGTGCAGTGCCCAGACTGTCGACCTAGGTACTGGCTTTAGAGGCGCTTTTTGAGAAGAGGAGGATGGGGTATGGAAAGTCTGTATTGTGAATCCTTCAAAAACACATTCCTTTTTCCTAGGTGACTGCCAAGAGTAACTAATGAACACTGTTTCCCAAATGTTTCAGAATGGTGACCTAGCTACAATTAGGATATTTAACTTTTGTTCTTCAAGAGTTGAGATACAGATTTCTTGTTGGACTACTGCAGACCTATTGGACACTTATCAAACTTTATTTCCCCCACATCCCTGTCTGTTGCCTGCCGCATCCATTTGTGAGGTTTTTTCAGTGCATTGTTCTGAATTTTTAGATCAAGTTCTGTCAGTATTACCTCATTACTGTTCTTTTTTCTTTTTTGTGATTCCTGTGGCAAGCTCAACAGCTGCTGATTCAGTCCTTATTAAGATTGTTGCCTATTACAAGGATACACTTGCCTAGCGTTTTTCATATTTCAGTAATATTTGGATTTTTTTTGTTCCCACCTCTCAATGACGATGTTGCTAACATCACAATATTTGTAATGCCTCTTGTTCAACTTTGATTTATTTTTGCACTCATCTATGAATGTCTCTCATTTCTAATAGATCTATTTTAGAGAATGGATGGCTAAAGTTGAATACAATATACCAAGTGGGAGAATCCCATTGATTTGTACAGTAGCTTTGCAGCTGTGGCCATGTTTTCTGTTTATTATATCCACACCTGACATTTTGTCTCCTTTTTTGTCTACTGCTGCTTGCATGAGCTGCTTGTCTGTGGATGGTCAAGGCAAAGAAACAGAGCAGTGAGGGTTATTTTTTTAATTTCTGTTGTTTATGTAGAAGCCAGCCAAAAGTAGAAATAGATTAAATTACTTCTGATAATTTGTATTTATTTGTCTTTAGGAGGAGTAAATTCTGTTTTTCTGCCCATTTTTCATTCATTCTACTGATTTCTATTCTATTTTTCTATTGTTCTTCTATTTTTCTACTTGTTTTAAATTCTGATTGAGTTCAACTTTGTCTCTATCTAGTCTCAGCTGACCGAAATAATTTTGTACTTTCTACAAATTTGCTTCCTTGACCATGCCTCTTCTTTTCCCCATCATTAATAAACAATCATGAGGATACAGATCAGGACTGGTGTTGAACACTGACCATCTGTTGCCAGCATACCCTTCTTCCGTAGTCTCTAAATCATAATAGATGTTGCTTCTCCATCCATGACAACCTTTTGCATTTCCTTTTTTATCTACTTTTAAGTGGTGACATTAAAGACTTTTTGAAACGGCTAATAAATTCTGAGAGCTACTATTTTCATCAGGTAAATCACAAACATTCTACAAAACTGAGTAAGGAACTAACTCAAAAAGGCATGTGTTTCTTCTAAGGACACTGGCTGAATATTCAGCACAGAGGGATGCCAGTGATTTTCAACGAGAAGCTTAGTGGTGCTAGCTTACTAGTACTTTTATTGTGTGACTTAATAATTTTTCAGTGTGTATTAGCAGTTCATCCCTTTGCAATTGCTCTGTGAGACTATTACTAAAAAGTTAGGAATTAAAAGTATTATGTGAAAATCTAAATTCTATTGTTATTGTTACTGTCAGACTGTGACTGTATTCTGTGGTAAAGTTTGGTGTAATAAAATACATTAACTTGTCTAAAAGACCTTTGACTTCAGCTATGCTTGCAATTTAATCGTTCAGCTGGACCTCTGGTTCACCTGCAGCTTTGGTTCTGTTATTTATCTACTAGGCATTGTAGTAATGCATTGTTCTGTTGACTCTCTTGAACTTCCTTCTTTATTTTTTCTTTTAATAATAATAATAAAAAACTAGAAAAGCCCATTTGACTTCAATAGCTGCTCGGATTTTGTCATTTCATTCACAATAGGCTTTTTGTCTTTCTTTCTGTATAGCCTGCTGAAGGCTATACATGTCTTCTTTTTTTTTAAATAGAATTTCACAAGCCACGTTCATATGGAGGCTAATAATTGTACTGTTCTCATTATTGATTTAGGTAAGTTTAGATTTGCTTCTTTCTATTTTTTTGCTCAAAGAATTTCTTTTCTAGAACTAACCTTTACCACCTTTGTTTTAAGTGAATACTCCCTGAATTAATAAAGTATATATTGTTACATTGTTTTCATTTTGAAGATAAGCTCTCATCTGTCTGTGAAGTCTCATTTTTGTGTGTATTTTTCCATCCACAGGCTGACATATGTCATCATTAACTAGAGGTTGTTCTTTCCTGTATTCTCTTTGCTTAACAGGATATAAAGTTCATTAAACCATCATAAATTTCTTAAAATATTTTTCCATTTTAAGAATTTGCTAATATGTGTTAATTGAAATCACAATTCTTTTAGATTAAAGTAGTGCTGTGTAATTTCAGTATTTGGAATGTTTGTATGTTGAACCAGACATCTCGTGCATGTTCAGAAAAGGCAGATTTATAGATTTAGAAATAAAGCCTCTCTTCACATGACACAGGAACTCTTAGATCTTGTAGCTGTGGAACATGAAAAATGCACCGTTATTGGAGTGAAAAACATGTCTGAGTGTAAGCTGAAAAGGCTTGAAAATTACTTGGAATCTCAGGAGGCATGGATTTTGAGATGGGAAACTTACAGGAAGTGATATGAGAAACCATGTATGTGGACAGAAATATTTACATGTGCTGTGGAGTCATAGATACTGTGGTTGATGTCTTATTTCTGTTGGGTTTTTTTTCCTCAGATGCTGCTACAAAAATTTAGAGGACTTGGGTCTTGAATTATCATTTCCTGAGACAAACAACTCCTTGATTCTTGTGAGGAAAGTGCCAATGTGTTTTATAGAAAGAGAAGCCAACGAATTACGACGGAAAAGACAACCTATCACTAAAAGTATTGTGGAGGTCAGCTGTGCATATGAGTGAAGTTATGATAGTGGGTCTTGTTCTGTATCCATGGCCCAGGGTATTACAGGATCTCTATTATGAAGGAGACAATGAAGTCCCCTGGCAAATGAGAATGCCATCCCTTTTAGTAGCTAAATAGTCCCCAAACTGAACTGTAACTGAAATGATAGAAGACTGTTTCAGACTTGGACTAATGGAGAAGCTAAGAAAAACTATATAGAAAA
The DNA here is from genome assembly GCF_000277835.1 of Geospiza fortis. Lineage (NCBI taxonomy): Eukaryota > Metazoa > Chordata > Aves > Passeriformes > Thraupidae > Geospiza > Geospiza fortis. The sequence goes on from NW_005054301.1 coordinate 6,137,256, forward strand.
GATATTTTAACAGTTTAGTGCACATGGATGCTTGAATGGACAGTAAATGCTTGAAGGAACAGAAAAATTATTAAATGAAGCAACAGTAAAATGAATAAGTCATAACAAATAATATTTATGATCAGCAATAAAAAAGTTGCTTCCATGAAATCTCTACATGGTCAGTGGGGCTTTCAGATGTTCTGCAGTTTGAGGCAGAAATTTCTGAAGTGATTACTTGCAGTGGGAGGTCAGGACTTCCACCTAGGTCTTCCACACTGTGGTCAGTGTACTACAAACAGTATCACTTTTTCTTATTCTGGCAGTCACACAGTAAATTATACACAGATGTGAACAAAGTAGGGTAGGGGGATGGAAGGGAAAAATAGCAACTGATGACATTACCTTTTTTCTTTCTAGGAGCTTATTCAAGAACAAGTTGAGGTGAGTTGCTGTCTACTTCTAGAGTTCACTGTAACATCCAATGCTTACTGCGTGAATCAAAGGGAGCCTGTTGAGCTTCAAATGAGAGAGATGGCTAAATAATCCCCTTGCTTTTCCTCGTTTTTAGTTTCCTTTGTGTTTCAGTTCTTTTGTCTCATATTAAATGGAAAGTAACATGATGTTCCCTTACTGCTTTTAGCTATTGCAGACCACAAGAGGAGGAGCACGAGGGACACTGCCTCTGACATTTCTGAAGGTGTTAGCTTCCCAGGCCTGTCATGGTAGGGAAACTGTACTTTTCTTTCATTCTGTCTCTTTTTGGCTTTCCCCCCCCCCCCCCAAACCTTTATCTCTACACATCATCCTCCCTGGGGCAGTGTTTGGATGTGTTTGCAGCTATTGTAGGGTTAAACGCTATTTCTTAGGGATGAGGAGGTAATGCTCATGGACAGCACTAAGGGATAAGCAATACTCCCCCAATTTATTAATGTATGGGCCTAACATACTTCCCAGCCTTCATGTGAAACATGCAGTTCTGAGATGCATTCATTTGTGTGTGCTCTAAACCATTCAAATAACAGCTCTATGATGGGACAGGGGGAAGGTGCTAGAATCTGCTTGAAAGCATGCAGGAAAGAACTCTTTCCAAATTTTTAATTTCCTTTAAGTATCCCAAGTGGTAGTTTAAGTATGCCTGCAACATTTCAAGAACTTTTGGAAGGAGTATGGTAAAAATTTACATCTTCTCAGGGAACTGTTGCTTTCCAGCACCCGGCAATGAGCAGGCCTTCTTGGTCTTGACTGCAGTAGCTCCAGCATCTTGTTGCAATTCCTGTACCATATACAGTATCAACAAGATCACACTGAAAGGGCAAATGTGAACCAGAAGTATCTGTTTTCTCAACAGCGTCTCGATTTTCAATTGGCAGTCAATAGGTTTTGATTTTTGTGTCTAAAAAAGTCTCAAGGCTGAAAGTGTATTGCAGATGGTCTTGTGCATCTGTGAAAGTTAAGTTTGCAAACACCTCTGGAATAACTCCCTGATATTCTGCTTGAATTTCCTCTGGATGCCTTTAAGTTACTCACTTGTGAGAATGGATTCAGTGGCAGGGCTAGCACTTGGTTTCAGAAGTGATACCTGTCTGTGGCAGCCACAGAGAGCCACTCAAGCCTGTGAAACTGTTATTAACTCTTGTCTTGGATTAATGCTTCTTGATTTGTGAACTGTTTCCAACTTCAACTGTAACACACGCACAAAAAAGCCTATTTGCCTCTTGCAACATTACCTGAAATGCCAAAATGTAATCATCTTACCATCCATCAGACTTGGACTATGTTAAAGTTTAAGTCATGGAAAGCTGATCTCCTTATACAGCAGACTCTTTAACTGAGCTAAGCCCCAGGTCTGCCACACTGCAGCCTTTGGGTTGCCTTTGCAGCCTCTCAGCTAATCTCTGGGAGATGATCCCAAAGTTTTCACTGAAAACCACAGCTGTAGAAGGAAGTGGAGTCCTCTTTGGCAGCAGGGGCAAGAATGTATCTCTCTTTTTCAGGAGCTATTAAGTTTAATGAGCCGTTGACTTTGGAGGAGAGCTCTAGGCTTATTGAAGCTTTGTCATCTTGTAAGCTACCCTTCCAGTGTGCTCATGGAAGGCCTTCAATGCTGCCTCTTGCAGACATAGACCATCTACAGCAGGAAAAACAGGTACTGTGTGGGACACACCTCTGCTAATCCATGCTCTGGGTTATCAGAGGTGCATCACGTATGTGTGCTAGAACTGAGATCGTCCAGTTTGAAACCACCACCACTGGCCTTATATTACTTGACTCGTTACATATTGTTATCAATAAAATGAAACTTTAGGACAAAAGCCATCTGTCCTGTAAACACTTTAGCAAGGATCTTAACCATATATTATTTGAATAGTCACACTGACTTGAATAGTGTCCTTAAGGTTAAGCATACATTTAAAGTGCTTGCAGTTTTGAAGTGTAAAATTTGGAAAACATGGAAATTCTGAAATTTTGCTAGCGACAAAGATGCTCATTAAACTAATGCTTACTTTCCCAAAGTTTAAGATGCTGTAAAATGGGGATAAAGCACAGGAATAGCAACATTTATTATAAAATCATAGAATGGTTTGGGTTGAAAGGGACCTCAAAGATCATCTTGTTGCCTTGACTACAAACACCTTCCACTAGATAAGGTTACATTTAAATTATATTTAAATCAGGTTACATTTAAATTTAAAACAAAATCATTACTCCTCCCTTTGCTATTACTGTGCTTTATTGTTATTAAATTGGATTCTGTTGAAAGTCAGGTGGGACTTTGAATTAGATACTAACTTAGCAATGACTGTATTAAGGCAAAGAGTGTGGAAACACTGAAACTTATTTACTTAGTTATGACTTGTGCTTAATTTTTCTCCCTCCAGCCTAAACCTAATTTGACTAGACTTAGGAAGATGGCAAGAGCGTGGCAGCTATTTGGAAAAAAAAAAGAACCTATTTAAAAAAAAGTTAAAACTGTAAACTGCAACCACTAGAAGCATTGGTATGATCCATGATCCTGTGGATAGACTACCCTGTGTGAAGCCAAGTTCTGAGCCAGTGCAGTCATCAAAGCCCTCCTCTGACTACTGACTAAAGAAGCAGAGACCAGCCAGGAGAACATGGCAGGAGGAGCCCACCCTTGGAGCCTGGAGAAGCATTCTCAGCCTTAAGGAATAGCGCTGTAAGTCTGGGTGCTATGTCAGTGCTGCACTGTGTGGAGTTGCAGCCACTTGCAGTTACTGAAGCAAAGCACTTCTTTTCTGCAAGCACAGCATAATTCTGCATAATAGAGAGGGGAATTTTAATTAGTGTATTTTATAGTACTTTGAAAATTGGAAGGTATTTCTTAATAAAGTTCACACTCAACTCACTTCTTGGGCTCGTGGCAGTGGTTGGAATGAGCATCGACCAGCTTCATAGTATATATAGGCCAACTTAGACTCAAGAAACACTTAACCTGGCAATGAATGACTCATACAGCTGCCTTCTCCAGCTCCTTGCAGTTTGTGTTCTTGAGTGAGAGATTTGTAAATCCCCACCTAGCCCCACAGAAATAACTCAATAGCTAAATATCCATTTTGAAGACAACTATTGATGGGTTCCTACTCCTACCACATTTAGATGTGAAAGCACACTGTAAAGCCAGCTACTGCATCATGTAGTGAGTGCAGGCAACTGACTACACTGGTAAAACTCCTGCTAGTTAAATAAACAAAACAGCTGCATATGGAAAATGTGCTTAACAGTGAGATCACTGTAAACAGCCTTTATTGCAGCATGCTTTGAAGTAACAGCTTAGCTGCCCCAGAGTTACACATATACCTTGCTATTTCAAAATCAAAGTGGGTTAGCAGCTCCACATGGTTTCTGGCACAGCATGTGATATAAACCTGTACAAGAGCTCTGCCTTCTTTTGCTTTTGGGTAGAAAAGATATTGCTGAGCAAATTCCCACTGGCTCCCCACAGCAACTTGCCTTTGCAACATACAATTTAATTAGCTGTTGTATCTTTTTAAAGAGAAAGATAAAAGAGTCTGAATAGTGATGTGCTTCACAGTATTAGAGTTCATAGTCATCGGGATGGTAGAGCTCGCTCATCAGGCGGTAGATGTAGGAAGGTGCGTTACCCCCAATGTTAGAAATGAAGAGAGTAATGAGCTCCGGAGGGACGTAGTCAAACACTGGGCAGTGAACATTGATTTTTGCCAGGATCTCCCCTGTGAAGTGAATAACAGCAATATCAGTCAAAGCAACTCAAAGTACAGTTAGTCTTTTGCACACCTTCTGGAGCCCCTAAACAAACTGGCTATGCACACGCCACCCTGAAGTCAGTACCTGAGCATCCTGAATACTCTGCAACTTCTTCACTGATGTCATTAAATTACACCTATACAGCAACCTTCAATGAATGGCAAAACTCTCTTTCTGGTCATTTTTGCTGGTAGAAACCCCAGATCCCCTCTGCTGTAGACTGACTAACTGCCAAAAAACCCTACCAATATATAATACAAGAATCATGATACTGCCAAAGTTATTATTTAAAGAAATGCTCAGAAGGCCAAAAGTAAAATCTGCTGCCAAGCCTGCTATCTTAATTTCAAAACCCTTTGTCACATAGAAATGGGGCTTTGAAAGAGACTTTGCTAACTGAAAATGGGCTTGGGCACTGATGCCTTTCTAAAGATGGTGCTTGTGTGGGAAGCCCATGGCAGAGACACTGATGTTTCAATGGCCGTATCATGTAACAAAGTTTCAAGAAGTTACAGGAAAGAAGGGAAGGGGCCCTTGGATCTTGGGCATCTGCCCTGTCCCACAGGAAACTGCTACCTACCTGGCATCATTATCACCATCCTATAATAAAACACTGTGTCAGAGCAGAAGAAAAACTGCCAAGAGAGTGTTCAAAATAAATCCTTTTTCTCTACGTAATATACAGTTATAAAACTGCATGGTTCACAGCACTCTTTTCTGTCAAAGACAGTAAAAAAGGATTTTCTGTCTTGGGTTATAACATGGTCTGATGTTTTTTGTATAAGTTACAAAAAAAAAAGGTCTGAACCAGCTTGACCAGATGTATAAAGAATAACCAGTACCTTCTGTGAATGGCAGCACTTCCTGTGGTGACACAAACTTGTGGAATGAATCTTCTTCATTAGGGAACTAAATGAGAAAGAGGACAGGAGGATCAGGAAAAAAGCCCTACCTGATTATCCTTGTGAAAACAGATCCCAGCAGTGGAAGGAACTAATGCAGAGGAAGATGACTTGTCAGGTGATATTAACTCTGTTTACAATAATTACATAGTGCTTGTGTCTACAACCTCTGTAACATTTACAGGTGCAAGGTTTTTCCTCAAAGCTTTTAGAGCCTTCTATGACGTGGCTGCCCTTACCAAAGCCTAGTGAACTGGAGGAGTGACTTCCTCAGTCTGCAACTTCACACTGACAATATTGAAAAACTACTGAGTGTAAGAAAAGAGTCTCATTCTACATTCTCTGCCTTTCAACACTAATGGTATAATCTGTCATGGTTGAAGAAAATAAGTGTGGCAATGCCAGTCTCATCAGTCTAGGCCGTGGTCTACATCCTGATATCCAATGTACTGCTTTGCACATGTGGCAGAGGTGCTTTAAGGAGATCCTGAGGTGTGCCAGATTTGGGTAAGGATCTCCTCTCTGAAGTAACAGAGCTAGATGGGGGAGATGGCTCATTTACTGACCTTGCCTTGGGACAGATGGTGCTCTCCACCCTAAGCTCCTACAAGTAAAAGCCCCTGCAGGTGCAGTCCTGAAGAGCTGCTGTACTTACCTGTGGTGAAAGCTTGAACATGGGGGCACACACGATGAGTGGAGTGGAGTGGTGTTTAGCTGCCAGTGCCAGAGTGTGAGTCCCACTCACAGCAATCAGGGCGCCATTGGCCAGGATTGTCTTTGTACCAATGATGACCTTAAAAGGGCAAATCAGAATTGGATAGCATGTTCCACAGCAAACTGGGGAAGGAACACTTCCTGGCTCAGACCCTGACAGATGAGCTGGAGGAGTACTGTGTCAGTAGAGCCAGCCAGCAGCTGGAGTTCTAGGGCAGCTGAATGCCTGATCTGTTTCATCTGGCACTGGCTCTGCACTGAGACGTTCCTCACTAACAAGAGCATGACTCCAGCCCAGAGAACTTCAGAAGAGAAATGTATGTTCTACTGCTACCAAACAGAAACTGGGCTGTAGTCCCTTTTCTACAAACCTACAAAGTAAGCTTTGTACAAGTAACTTGACTATTCACTGCAAAAATTCCCTTGCATTATGCTTGAGGGAGTAATATAAAGCAGCTTAAAATATATAGATAAGAACTGATGTGGCTGCATCTTAATATGTTACAAGTACTTTTTTCCTCCCCATTTTGGGGTGCCAAGTTTTCATCTCTAAAAGTACAGAACGTATCTGTTTAACAAGACAAACCTTAACAATGCCCTTCATCAGCCATCTTCTGTTTCAGGCAAAGGGGTGTTTCTTCCCTCTAGAAATGCTGCTTTTTGCTCCATCTCCTTTGAAAACTGAGGTTAATCCTTTGAGGCTCTCCTGTAAGTGTGGCCACTAAGCCTGAAAAACCTGTCACCATTCAGTCAGTCATCATACTGACTTGGAGCTCCACATTGAATCACCACCCCAGCAGTGAACAGGGACTATTACAATTCTGAGTCTTCAGTGGAGAGACACATCCATCACTGCTGGGACCTGCAGCTGATTTGAGAGGCCTAAGCACCCAATCTGCCATGAAATCCCTCCCCCAGTGGAGCCCTCCTTACCTTGTTGACTCGAGACATGACAGCAAAAATAGCTGCATCACTCATGACAGTAGTTTCAATACCCTCTTTAGACAGTCGGACAGCCATTTCATGACCCTAAAAAGAGGGAGAATCCAATTGGTTCCCAGTGACATAGCTCCTGCAGTGTAACTGTAAAGGTATCAGCACTCAGTTCTTGTCTGAACTGCAAAAATACCAAGTGATGAAACCTGAACACAGCCCTTCAACGCAAGGATGCTGGGGCAGGATAATGAGCTGTCTCCAATCTCTCAACTGCAGAGGAATTTCCATAATGTTCACCTTGATTCCAGACACAAGACTTCAGTAAGAATGTGTGGGACAATAGGGTCCAGGCAGCCTGGGCCTTACCTGGCAGAAGGGCGCGCACTCTGCCACGATGACCTGGAACTTGCGCTTGCGAGCGGCTTCCTTGAGGAAGGCCTCGACCGTGCGTGAGTAGCCAATGGTCATGATCACCTCATTGGAGTGGATGTGCTCCAGGGCCTGCATTGCAATGTTATCAGTGGTGCCCTCTGGAACACAAGGAACACGTGGGTGTAAAGGCAGCCAGCAAAAGCAACACTTGTGCTGCTAGGACTGTCCTACAACAAGAGATTTTTCACTAAAGCAATGTTATTATAGCACTGGAAGAGCAGGAGCAGCTTTTCTCCCCATTCTTTTTGCCAGGGAAGTGGAACCAAGAAGCTGGCCCTTGAATGCCTCATGCTCCCTAGCTATACCCTGGTTATATATAAAAATAGCTGTACTGAAACCTCCATTGTGAGGGGAGTGGATTGTGTCAGCACTGCTGATGAGACCCACAAAACTTCAACATTTTTGTAGTTCAATAGTGGGGCAACCTGGGCCTCAGAAGGTGGGTTGGGTGCCTGATTTGTCACAACAATCACAGAAAAAGAAAATTGTATCATGGTTCTTTGTGACAAGGGTCAGGTTATATGTGCATAGGGATTTTACACTCTTCACAGGACTCAAGACTTCCCAGAAGACCCAGAGCACAGGCCTACAGCCCCCCATATTGCTCCTTCCACGATCTACCCATCTCCCCATAAGCCAAAGAGGACTTAAAACTAATTCATGGGAGCAGCAGGGCTTCAGTCCCTTGGTTCCTTCAGATTAAGCCTCCCACAGCCTTATTGTTTTATTTCACTTAGAGAAGAGGAAAGCATCAGTCCTATCCCATAAGAATTTTCACTCAGAAGCAATTCAGACCCATCCATACCTAGCTCAATTAGCATCTCATTAATAGCTTCAATAACATTAGCTCTGAGGGAGGGGTAAGGGGTTCTGAAATCTTCGCTCAGTCCTCCAGAAGTCAGGAGTTTGTGCAGGGATTCTTGCTGGTCACTTTCCTCACTGCGCCCGTGAAGCCTGTGGAGAGAAGTGGCCTCTTCAGCCTCAGGAAAGAGCACAGGGCTGCAGCCAGGCTGAGCTGGCACACCTGGATGTGAAGAAACAGGAAGGAAAGCCACCCACAGAAGGCACACTATGCCACACCAAAGAGTCTCCATAGCTGTCTTGGCAGAAAAACACCCAAATCTCTGCCAGAAAGTGCCTTCTTAAGTCATGTGCAACCACTGCTGTCCACAGACAAGGAGCAGGCTCGAGGCTACTGCTCCAGTGGGATGGAACCCCCTAGGCACAGAGAGAACAACCCAAGGCCAGGGCACAGACTTGTCATGCACTCACAACACATACACCAAGAGGTTTCTAAAGAGGAAATGTCATCACCCACAGGGGAAACAACAGGGTTTCCTTTGGTGTTAAAACTCCCTGAATCCCTCTCTAGGAGAGGTGGGAAAAGGGGATGATGGAAAATAAAGGGGCTTTGCAGAAGGAGCTTAAAAGGGCAGTTCTGGGTTTTCAGAGAGATAGAGGGAGCAAGGGGGCGCTTTACCGGCCATATTCCTCACGAATGACCTTCAATACCCGTCGCACCATGTTGCCCACTGTTGTCTCCGACGGCTGGGCTGCTGTCATCCTCTGGCCCTCTGTCCGGATCAGATCCATGAGCTCCCCTAGAAGAGGGGAGGGCCTTGGTTAGCGCTGCCCAGAGCAAGCCCATGTGAGCATCAAACCAGCGCACCCCCGCAATATCCCAGGCCCAGCAGCTGCTCCAGCACAAGGACCACAGCACCAAGAAACACCAGGAAGGGACCAGCAGAGAGTCCTCACGAAGCAGCCGGTTCCAGTGGTGGGTTTGGCAGTCGGAAACGCTTGGACACAACACAGACCTAAGAGAAGACCATCAACAGCGCATTTGGCCTTTCCTATGAAAGAGGAAACCGCGTGCTGCTGGAAAGGCCCGTGCTCGG
>NW_005054301.1:6146892-6155909 GCF_000277835.1 Geospiza fortis
CGCACGGGCGGGTTCGCTCTGGAGCGCGCCGTGCCGGCCTCTGCAGGGCCAAATCAAACGGGCTGGGAAAGGCGCCGTTCCTGGCAGCCCAGTTGTTCTTGCTGGCAGAGACAGAAGCGGCCCTGGATAAGGCAGGAATGTAGCTCCTTTGTGTCTAGTTCCTGGACCAATGTGTCCAGGGAACAGGCAGGAGCCATGGAATAATTCTCATTGCCGTACTGCTTTACTCTATCGCTCTGGGGTGTGTCCTGTTGTTTGAGATTAGGAAATAAAAGCAAACGGGTTTATGCTGGAAACTTTCAGTGATTGCTTCATGCCGAGGCCTGTAGGGCCTTGGATGTTCATGACATCTTTGAGTTAGTCTGGTTAGCTTAGGACTCGCCCTACAGCCAGCTCCTGTCCGGGGACTGCTGGGTCCCCAGCAAAGCACCAACAGCTGGTGTGCTTGCTCTGAGCACTTAATACAGGTGATTTGTCACCCAAAGCCTGCAGGGGACTGAGAGTCCTTCCATGCCTCTCTTTTCCTCCTCCTTCCTCAAGTGCCCCTGGGTGCCTGGAAGCCAGAGAGCCCAGCGGCCTGGGGCAGGGAGCTCGCTGTATCCCTCCAATGCCTGGCAAAAGGCCACACACCTGAGTTTGGCTGGATGTGCTGGGGGGAGCTGCAGCCCTGGGTAGAGGTCAGAGCTTCACTCCATGATGAGCTTGTCCCATCCTTTGCCCCTGGAGAAAGTCAGTAGAGCGTGACAGGGTTTGCCCAGCTATTGGCTCCACTGTGCTGGGCCCCACTGTCCCAGCTGGACATGTCCTGGTTCCCACTGCCTTGTCTCCTCCTTCTCCCCAGATTTGGGTGTATGTTTTCTTCCACAGTGTGTAAATCAGAGGCTCTCTGGAGCAAGGTCTGCCCAGCTCTGCATTTGTGCAGGGAAACCCCATTCCCCCTTTGCCCCTCTGCACAGCCACTCACAGGCAGGGCTGTGCCCATCAGCTGCCTGCTGCTGGTCCTGCAGGCTGTGTGCCAGCTGCCTTGGTGTGCAGAAACAGCTCCCACATGTGCACCCAGGGGCTGGGACCTGTGGATTGGCCAGAAAAATAAAAATCACCACGTTGGAGCTTTCCTTTGTTTGTTTACTTATCTTGCTAGTAAACAGAGCAGCTCTTGGAGATTAGGCAGGATGGAGAAGAAGAAGGGAAACAGGGCTCTGAGGTTGTGACCTCCTTGTGGATGCTGGGCTGTTTACATTCCCTGCTTTGGTCCCAGTAACTATTGCAGGACAGTTTTTTCCCAGTGCTTTGCCAGGCTGCAGAGCTTTTCCCCTTTGTGCTGTTTCTGTTCGTTTCCCTGTAGCACTTTCTGCTGGGCACTGCTGCCACAGCCAGTTTAGGTAGCTGGCAGTCTGGTGTCCCTTGAGGGACAGAGTCCTGCACTTGGTCTGCTGCCCTGTGTTTCATGAATGAAAGCCTCTGAATGGGGATTTCGGAGCCGTTAGCTCTGCAGAGCTGAGCTGAGCCAAAGCCTGGGGCTCTCTGGGGAGCTGCAGGCAAACCCCAGGCTGCTCACAGGGACCATGGCTGCAAGACGTCCAACTGTCAGCAGCCAGCTGCTCCTGTCAGGACCCAAGGAGTCAGACAGGGACTGCCCAGCAGGACTGAAAAAGAGGCATTGAGGAGGAGGATGGGCAGCAGAGACAGCACAGAGTGTAGGGCAAGTGGGGAAGGAAAGATGCATGTTGGTGCCCTGGTGTAGTCTGCTAAAATCCCACTGCCTTGAGGCTGTGCCAGGGTGCAGAAGCGATGGGGGGTGGGGAGGTGCAGCCCTGTGCAGCTGGAGGGAGTCTCACCTGCTGCTCCACAGCTGCTGGGTGTTAGGGAGCAGGACCCCCCTCTGCTGCCACTGCCACAGGGAGCTGTCTCCTGCACAGCACACCCTCCTTCCCTTCCCTTCCCTTCCCTTCCCTTCCCTTCCCTTCCCTTCCCTTCCCTTCCCTTGGCAGAGCTGGTGGCTGTAGCTCCCCAGCTGGTGCACAAGCGAGCGAGGAGGCTGGCACAGTGCAGTCAGTGCTGGTCAGGTGCACTACAGAGCTGAGCAGGGAATGAGCTGGCCAGCCAAGCATGGCAGCACGTTTTATGGGCTTGCAGGGGAGCTGAAAACTGTCTCACCTCCTTGGAGAGCTGCCAGCCTAGCCAGGATGACATCCTGCTCTGTACCATCGGGGCTGACTGCTGGAGACACTGCTTCCCTCTGCCCAGGGAATTCTGCATCCCTGGGGGCTGAATGTCATCCCCCGAGTGCTCATGTGAGGGAGGACAAGGCAGGACAGAGGCTGGGTAGAGCCTGGGAGCACTGGAACATCGTGTGCTGGGAGGCTGTTTGGATTAGAAACTCTCAGTGGATAAGTGGGCTGGATAAAATGCCAGGGAGGAGAATCAGTTTGCTGAACTCCAGTAATTGGACTCATCTGCAAGAGTTGGGTAAGCAAAGTGAGCTGCTCACGCTCAGCACAGGCAAAGAGAAGGAGCCAGCAGAGGAGTCAGCTGAGCCATGGCTCAGCAGGAGCAGCAGGGCAGGCTGTCAGCTCAGGGCTGGGTGGGTGACATGGACAGAAGCAGCATTACTGCTGGATGCCTAAGCCACTTGCTGAGCACAAGTGACTGAATTAAGGAAGTCACAGTGCATGTGGGTTCAGCACAGTCTAAGGGGAAGGATGCACTAAGGTATCTTTGGTGTGATTTGATTGCTCTTTAGAAAACCTGTGCTCAAAGGCCTAGGACAAAAACAAGGCAAGACCAAAGCTTTTGCAGTCACAGATGGAGAGGCAGGAATGAATCTGCTGAAGGGAGACCAAACCAGTGTTTTCTGTGTGCTACAGGGGAGAAAGCAGGCCACTTAGTAAGTGAAGGGGATGGAAATGGTGAGCTGAACTGAGTGTGGAATGCATGTTTAAAACTCAAGCTTCCAGGGAAAGAAGACAAAAAGCCCAAACAAACAGCTGCTGATCCAATGCAGGTACGTGAGTAGCTGGAAGGCTGAGCTCTGTGGCTGTTCAGGAGCACGCACATTGTCTGAGTCATCGGCAGCTTTGGCATGCTTGAAATTCACGTCTGACGCTGCAGGTACCAGGGCACGTGTTCTGCTGGTCCTCGCTGATCACTCGGTTACAGCTGTCTCTAACTGGTCATCCTCAGGAAAGCCTGGCTGCTTTCCTGAGGATGAAACAGGCAGGGGTTGCTAAGGGGAATGACAGGATGGATTCAGTATCTCAGGTTAGCAAAGGGTTTGGTGCAGCTCCTGGCTTGGCCGCCTGCGTGTACGTGCGCTTGTCTCTGCCTGGAAAATGGCTACTGTCTCATCCTCACGCCAGCACAGCGCACACAGACAGGCCAAGGCCATAGCCAGGCCCTTGTGGTACCAATGGAGTCCACAATCCCTATGGAAAATGAGTAGGCAGTTCTGAATCCGGCCCAGGGACTGTCCCTCCTGCCAGCAAGTTTGTAATTTGCGCCCCCCTCCTTTTAGGAGCCTTAAAAATAGAGACCAAGGCTGGGAAGCATGAAGGTTTTTCTAGGGCTTGTTGTGGAAGCAGCACAGGCTGGGCTGCCTCTTGCTCTTTCCAGCCCCTGGGAGAGGCATGGGAAGCTGGCGTCCAAATGCCTGCCCTGGATGTGGAGCCTCACTCGTCGGCTCATTCATCTATGGCAGTAGCCCAGGTCTCCCCTCGTGATACAGGCAGCTGGAGGCAGCTGGTTCAAAGGCCAGGCTGGTCAGGAAGAGGTGAGGGAAATGTGGGAAGTCACTGCATGTCATGTAGGAAAACAAGCTCTAGCAAGGGATGAGGGAGCATGCTACAGAGCTGGGTGGGAGCTGTTGTCCTCAGCATTGCTATTAGTGTCCTGAACCTTCACACCCTGAAAAAAAAAAGGCATTGGCTTTTCTCGCTGCCACCAAAGGCACAAGTGCTCAGAAGACTCAGTGGCACCATGCAGGTGTTGGCTGTGGCCCTGCCACCACTTCGAGGGTGCATGGCACGCTGGCTGGGCCAGCACCACAGAGGAGGTGCTGCTGGGGGCTCATCCCTCCGGGCTGGCTTCAGAGAAGCCCCGGAGCAAACCTGGTGTGGCTGCAGGAAGCCGGGCCCTTGGAGCGAGACAAAGTGCAGCCCGGACGCCGTGTGGTCACCAAGGGGTCCGTGACACCAGCAGTCTGGGCTGCTTCCTGGTCACCAGCCAGCTCCCCGCAGTTCCTCTGCTCCCGCTGCAGCTGGCCCCGGGCTCGCTCTGCTCATTGTCTGCTGCGGGTGATGGCAGCTATTCAGCGGCTGCCAGGGTTCGGGGGAAGGGAGAGATGAGCCACTCCTCCACCCACATTCTAGGAAAGCCTCTGGGATGAAGCCCTGCCGATACACACGTCCACTCTCCTCAGCAGGGAGGGTGTGCTGTGGAGCTTGTATTCCCCCTCCGCCCGCATCCCACATCCCCCTCTTATCAGCAGGAGTGATGCTGAGGAGCAGAGCTGGGAAGCAGCCCTGGCTGCTGCCCTGTCCCACACAATAGCGGAGTCTGCTACTCCCCGTCTCCTTGCCTGTTTGCCTTCCAGAGCCAGGCAGAGTCTCGCCATCACTATTATTTTGCTTTGTGTCAATATTATGACAACTAAAAGCAGGAGAGCTGCATCCACATGATAAGCGGCCAGAGGCTCTGGGCTGGGTGTGGATCAGGTTCCAGTTTGGCAGAGGAGAAAAGCGCCAGGCAGCCCCTGCCCACAGACAGGCTGGGCTGGGAAAGCTGGAGAGCAGGGGCAGCAGCAGCAGAGCAGCAGCCGGGTTGTGCCTGTGTGCCTCTCTTCTCTGTTCAGTGCTCACTGCCCTTTCCCCAGGGTAGATGAAATGTGATTAAAGTGCAGAATATGCTTGGTTCTCTGGGGAAAAAGTAACCTCTGTGTCTTTCCTGAGGAGAGGGCTGCTCAGCTCCTGCTGGGAGAATCTCACCCCTCCCACGGCTGCCATTCCCTGTGCCTCCAGCCGGTGCAGGCCCAGGGTGTTCTATCTCTGCCGGTGGCAGAAGGTCATGCACACTGCTGCACCAGTCTGTCCTGCTCTCAGCCTTGTTTTTTCCCAAGCACAGCACTCTACAGCTGCTGGAGAGAAATTCCTGCAGGCTTTCTGGGACTTGAAGCTGCAGCTCCCACCCAGGGCTTCAGGAGAGGAGCTCGGGCAGAGCAGCGTGAGCTGTGCTGTGATTACTGTCTCTGCTGCCTGCTCTGGTCTCTCAGGCACTTGATGTGCATGGAGCTGCTGTTTTGGCACAGTGACTGCGCTCACTGTCGGGGCTGCTGACTGAACGCTTACCTGTAGGTGCCCACGTATGCTTGGGGCTGTGGTGTGGCTCTCCAGTGCCTCACCCTGCTTCAGGGCTGTGCTTTTCTGCAAACAGCCGTGGCCTGGCCAGTCCCCGCAGCGTGGGGCTGCCCAGCCACTGGCCACTGAGCTGAGTGGCACTAGGTCTGCCAACGCTGATCTGTTCCTGGAACGCTGGCTGCACGAGGGCTGCACACTCCCAGCCCAGGGCTTGGGTCTGGCAGCCTCAGGGACATCCTTCTTGGTAGCATCATCCCTGGCCCCACGAGGGATTAGTGTCTGAAAGCAGCGCCCAGGCTTGCCAAGGATTCACCTGGGTTCTCTGCCTGGAGTGCTCTCAGGCAGTCCTGGTGCTCATCCCTTGCCCCTCCAAAACTCACGTCTGACCTAGGCCAGCCTGCAGTGCCTGTGACCCGTGGGGAACAGACTCTGATGTCCCCAGGCATGGGGCTGGACTGTCAGGTGCCTGCAGGTTTGGTTGTGGGTCCCCAGGGAGGCTGAGCTCCCCTCCCCAGGAACCAAAACAAACAGCAGAGTTCCTGCCACGTGCGGCCGGCGCTGACTAAGGCCGGACGCTTCCGCGGGCCGCCGGACATCCCCCTGCACACCTGGGCTGGGACAGGCGCTGACGCCACCGCAACAGCCGCCAGGGACAGGGGATGTGCTGCCGAGGGCATCTCGGAGTTGGGGCTGCTGCAGCACAGCCCTGAGGAGTCCTTCGGGGCCCAGGTGCCCAGGCAGGTTGTTTGCAAGCTGTTTCCTTGAGAAGCAACTCTGACTGTTCAGGGGTCAGCTCTGCTTGCCTGCAAGGGCATTGAAGATCCCTGCATTTCTCAGAAGGCCTGGGTACCTGTGCCAAGAGGCTGGAGTTGGGGATGCCCCAGCCAGTCCATTCCCATCCTCATTCTCACTGTGGATACACAAACTGCAGATGATTGACCTGGTTTATCTCAGTGCTAGCATGGACTGGCTCACTGGTGGTGGAGCTGAGGAGGCTCTCTAAGAAGACATCACAGAAGCAGAGAAAGCAATCAAATGAAAGAGAGAGGGTGAGACCTGGGGGCTCTGGAATGATGGGCAGGTGTGAGGAGCCCAGTGCCCTACATCCTCATGCTGCTTTGGCCTCAGGAGTCCTGTCACAATGCAGGATATAGGGAGCTGCTGGTGGGGTTCTTGCCTACTGGGGTCCAGCACAAGAGGGTGACTCTGCTGGGCACTGGATCATGGATGGACTGGCCCTTCCCTTGGTAGAAGCCTATAGCTTTGATGAGACCGAGTTGTCTGTCCTAAATAGCAGCAGAACAAAAATAATGCCCTGAGGATTTCAGAGGTGTTCTCCGAGGGC
This sequence comes from Geospiza fortis, assembly GCF_000277835.1. Taxonomy (NCBI): domain Eukaryota; kingdom Metazoa; phylum Chordata; class Aves; order Passeriformes; family Thraupidae; genus Geospiza; species Geospiza fortis. The sequence goes on from NW_005054301.1 coordinate 6,153,589, forward strand.
TTTGGGGGTGACACAGGAGGTCCTGGCTGCAGTCGGTTTAAGAATGATGCAGGGACAAGTTTTTATTGGGTTCTTTCCACGTGAGATGCCAAAGGTGGGATTTTGCAGGATATAAGATGCCTGTGAGAGAACTCTGATGCTGACATGGGGCTGTTTTATGGAAAAGATTACTTAGGAGGGACCTTGCCTGCAATGAGTAGGGTGGGGTTTGCAGGGAAGAGCAGCTGCTTGCTCTGGGCTCCTTTGGTGCTCATGGGCAGCCAGGGCCCCCGCTCTTGCCCCTCACCCTGAAGGTGTAGGAGGCATGGTGACCCTGTTCCCTGGCAGGGCTGTGCCATGGCATGCTTGCAGCTGGGTGCCAGGGCTGGCCTTCCCCACCTGACAGCCAGGGATCACCTGCAGCAAGGACACACCATGATTCCCCACCCACCTCCTTCCTCAGCTCTGTGAGCAGGGCAGGGAGGTGGCACAGGCAGCAGTGGCATACTCGGGGTGATGCTCCCAGTCAGCAGCCACGGCACAGGGCTCACTGCAGGGAGGCATTTGCTCTTTAAGGAAATGTCTCTGTTTGCCTCACATCCCTGGCTGGTTCCTTGAGCTTCCTCTGTCCCTTGCTCCCAAATGCGTAACTCTGCTCCCCAGAGCCGAGTGGGAGGCGGCACAGGGGACATGCTGGTGCATTTATAGCATCGAACTCCAGCCTGTCCTGCAGCTGGGGAAGGGCACATTTGGCCCCTCAGGGAGGAGCATGGCAGAGGGGAAAGCCAGCAGCTGTGACCCCAGCCAGCTTGATGTTTCTCCCATATGCAGGAGGGTGTTGCTGATCACAGGTTACCAGTGTCCAAATATTATTCCTCTTCTCCTGTCTCTGTTCCACACTGCCTAGAAAGTGGATGCTCATCCCAGGAATGTAAACTCTGCCCAAGGCCTCTGAGGAAATAGCTTCAGACCAGGAACAGGACTGCACTCAGCAATTAAGGGCTGGTCTCCCCAGCCACACAGCTCCTGGGGGAGAGCCCTTTGCTCCAGCGCCAGAGGCTGGCCTTGTGTCTGAGAGGTGGCCCCAAGGGACCTTCCTGCAAGGACAGGCATGAGGCCCCGTGTGGTCACGGTCTTTGCAATAACAGGATTCTGTCTGTCCAGCGAGTTGGCAGCAGCTGCTGCTCAGGGCGGCCTCTGCTCTCGGGTGGGAGGAAATGCTCCCTTCACCCCATCTCACAACCATCCCTGGGGAAGTGGGAAGGGGGTCCCCTTGGCCCAGGAGGGTCCGTAGGGTGGCAGAGGGAGACCACAAGCATGCTCCAGTCATCACATTAAGGATGTTACCTGCTCTTTGCTGCCCAGCCAGGAGAAGGAGAATGAACAGCACTGACACTGCCACAGCAGCCCCAGCAGCTGCTCAGTTGGTGCTGAGTGATGAACTGCAGCACACCCTCCCCGCGGTGGGGCTGGGAGTTCTCTGTGCTTATCTCTGCAGCATCTCCATGCTAATTTGCCAGGCCTTGCTCCAGCAGCTTTGTCACACACTCAGTGGTACCAATGCCTAGAAGCTCCTGACTGAGCCCAGCTCCTGCTGGTGCCTGAGTTGCTGCCACTTTCATGGCCTAATGGGCTGAGGACAGGCAGTTGGCATGTCCTGCATCCCCTGGGGACAGATCCCACAGGGCTGGGAGCGAATCACTGGCATCCTCATGCTGCAGGGACAGACCTCACATGGTGTTGGGCAGGGAAGCCCTGAAGCAGCCTCCCCACTCTCCCAGGAGGACGTGAATCCTGGCACGGACACAGAGCTCGTTATTTCCCCGGGACCTGCAGCCCACGGAGGATCGTGTTGCCTGTCGGCATCTCATCACACCTCCCATAGTTCCAGCTTCGCTGGCCTCTGGGGCTTAAAAATAGAACAGAAAAGGCCAACAGAGCTCCTTTGGGTTGGCAGCAGGGTTTGACCCAAGACCTGCTGTGCCCCCTTCCCTTCTGAGCTGTAGACCAGAACCAGGATGCTGTCCCTGGGGCTGGGGGGGGCTGGAAACCCTTTGGCAGGGCTCCAGCGGCAGGGGCTGATGGAACAGGCACGGGGCAGCTTGAGGGGGAAGGGGGTGGGTGGACAGGCACGGGAAGTTTGGGTGGAACAAGGCATCAGTAGAGGAATGAAGAGGATGGGTGGGAAAGGGGTTGTTGTATGGGGGCAGGAGCCAGGTGGGTGCAGAACGGGTGGATGGGGATGGGGCAGCGAAAACAGCCAGCCGAGAAGCCCAGCACAGCCCCGGTGGTTCCCGCCGGCCGGGGACTCATCGGGCACGGGACGGGGAATGGAAGCGCCG
>NW_005054301.1:6156705-6164720 GCF_000277835.1 Geospiza fortis
GAAAGCCCCAGGGGACGGCTGTCCGGCCGGGCGAGGTGCGGGGGAGCCCCTTTGCGGCGGAGCTCGGGGACGAGCGGAGTGCCTGGGCAGGGGACGGAGCTGCCGGATAGAGAGAAGGAGCCTGTCGGGGTGGCTGCGTGAGCCCCCGCACAGTGATGCGCGCAGTACGGTGACGGACTTACTGGGAACACAAAGTGATCCTTTGCTTCCCTGTGCTCCGTGGTGGCTGCAGGACCTCCCCGCGGCTGCTGCACCTGCCCGGCAGCGGCCCGGCTGGGCTCTGCCTCCCTGGGGGCCTCCTTACAGTCCCTGTCCCTGTCTCTTGCAGTCCTTACCTTTCGGGAGATCTGGAATCGTAGTTTCTGCCGGCCCCTGGAGCAGCTGGTGGACGTCATTACCGAATTCCCCAACGAGGTGGAGTACATTTTCAGACCCTCCTGCGTCTCCCTGCAGCGCTGCGGAGGCTGCTGTGGGGGCGAGGGTCTCCGCTGCGTGCCCGTGGAGACCAGCACGGTCACCATGCAGGTACGAGCTGCTGCTGTGGGGCCGGGGCTGGGCCGCACAGCTGGAGGGGGGCTCACCGAGCGCCGGGAAGTGAACTCGCAGCTTTGCATCCCCTGGACATTGCAGCAGTGTGGCTAGCGAGGGAGAGGACTTACAACTGCTGAAATGCATGCCAAGGCAGTAGGGTCCCTCTGCCTGCTCTTTGGGCTTGGCCCTGAGGTCAGGTGTCACCCCTGGGGGTACTGGCCTCACCCCCTCCTTCCCCGGCTTCTCTCTGTGTGGTCTGTCTCGCTCATTGCTGTTATTTTTCCAGATCTTTCCTGTCCTGTGGTAGGGCTGGGGGGTGTTCCAGTTAGCTGTGGCTGCCTGCTGGGTCAAAGCAGGTACTGCCCTTGAATCGAAGGGAGGAGTGAGGCTCTCCTCTGTCAGGTGATGCTTGGGGTGGTGCTGGATGGATGCCCCCACACTGGGGCACGGTGAGCATGAAGGGCTGAGCCAGCCGAGTTTTCAGTCACCACTGCGGGGTGGGAGGTCCTGGGCTCTTCAACTCTTCCCCACGTACCAGGCAGCAGCTGTCCTCACACTGCAGCCCCTGCCCTGAGCTGTCAGAGATCAACCTGCTGATGCTGCAGGGACCAGGGAAATGCTCTGCTTTGCCATGGACGATGCACTAGGGAATGCCTGCAATAAACCACCAGTGACTTTGGTCTCTCTGAGGTTGAAAGTGTGTTGGAAGGCAGGATGGCAACAAGCTCTTGGCTGAGGTGGATCAAAAGCCTGGTGTGAACAGGAGGCAGCTCCCCGAGCACAGGTCTCCCTCTATGGGAGGGATCCTGCTGCTATATGCAGGGTGGGAATGCCAGACACTTCCGCAGGAGCTAGTGTGGCTCACACCAATGATGAACGTATCCTGTAAGGCCCTTGGATGTCCAACCTAAACTTCAGGCTGGGCTGTGACACGTGACAGGGCAAATCCTGTAGCCCTGGGCTGGGGAGGCGCTGTGGTACTGACTCTAGTCAATTCCAACTCAGAGTTGTACGAAAAGTGTCCAGGAGGAGGCAGCAGCAATGGGATTGGCCTGAAAAACGTGACTGGGAGGATATTTCTATCAGAGAAGGGAGGTGTGCAAAGGGATCAAATATGTGAAAATTCTCCAGGAAGGCAGAGACTGAAAAATCTTTTCTAAGGCTGGGAAATCCCAAGACCGTGGGACTTAAATTAAAGCTCTGAAAACAAGGGGTGGCGCTGGCAGAGCCTCCCAAGCTGCCAGGGCAGCTGGGCCTGGCCAGTGCTGCCTACGTGTGGAGATGGACTCTGTTGCTGGAGGTCCCGAGGAACAAGTTAGACATGCATCTTCCCAAGAACCTGGGGTGGCAAGGCAGTAGCTCAGGAGTCTTTCCAGCCCCCTCCTGTCACTGCCTGAGAAGTAACCTTTGCTCTTCTTTCAGCTCCTGAAGATAAAGCCAAACGGGGAGGCACCCTATGTGGAGATGGCGTTCACCGAGCACAAGCAGTGCGAGTGCAGGTAGGGACTCCTGGGTTCCAGCGTGAGCAAGCCTGCCAGCTCCCCCTGTGTGTGGAGCAGGGGCACCCCGTGGGCACCCTGGCTGGGCTGGCACCCCTCTGGCTGTCTTTGCACTGGGGCTTGCTGGTGCTTGTGGCCCTTACCCAGCTGCAGGCTGCAGCACAGCGCTGCACCTGCTCCCCGCAGACAATGGGGTGTGTGCCATTGTGAACACAGGTCAGGCTCCACGCACTGTCTGCAGGCTGTGCTCCCCATCCCTGCAGCTGCCTTGGCATGCCCAGTCTATGCTCCTTTAGCCAGAGGATCTGCCTGTGGGTAATGGAGCAAGGCTGGTGGCTCTGGCAGCAGTTTGGTGTGTGATAGCATGTCCAAGGTGGTGGCTCTGCAGGGAGCTCCATGGCTTGTCACGCCTGGATGTGACTGTGGCCCAAAGAGAAAGCTCAACAGCTGAGTCTTGGGGCCACCACTTAAGGGAGGCTACCCCATACAGACCTGGGGGTACAGCAGAGGTTTACATCCAAGCCAACAAGTGAAAGCCTAAAACATGCAGTGCCAGCCTGGCCTGGATATGCAGTGCTGGCCTGGAATGGATGCACAGCACCTGCCTGCCACAGACTCCTGGCACCTGTCAACCCCTTGGGGTGCTCATTGTGTCCCAAAAGTGGTGAAAGCCTGGGCAGGATGGGGCCTCTGCCTGATGACTGCAGTGCTGTGGGAGCAGCTCCGGTGCTGCCTGCAGCTGGTCCTTGCCATAGAGACTCCAGCATTGCCTGCAAGGGGGGCCCTGGTCATCACTCTTCATCATGATCCAAGGGTGATTTAGTATTGTGAAAACTAGAGAATGAGTGTCCTGCTGGGCAGCCATTAGACACGATCCTTTCCTGGAAGAAGATCCTGAGGATTCCCAGATTGGTATTCCCCTGCAGTTTTATGAGCAGCTGTACTGGAGCAGACCCAGCTCCACATGGTCTCTGTCTGTCAGTAGATGCAGAAGGGAGAGTGGGAAGAAGCAAATATATTACTTGCCTCCTTCTGTGCTTCCAGCTATTTCCCATGCAGGGAATTTCCTAAGCCTTTTGTGGTTTTCCTCCCCAGGGTAACATCCAGGGGATCTCCTAGAGCACTTGTGCAGGCTGCCTTCTGCAGCAGTTTTTGGCTTCTTTCTAATCTGCTCTCCACACCAGTACATCACTGCCTTTTGTAGTTAGTGTAGGTGTGGCAGATGTCCTGGCTGTGACCCCCATGGGGGAGGTAGGTCATGGCTGAGAACCCACTACCAGGACTTTGCAGCAAATCCCCCATGTTTGCCACTCAGGATGCTGCACCTTGTTTCACTATGAGATGTGAAAGCTGCCACTGAGAGCAGCTAAAGCTGAACTTGCCCTCCTCATACTCACTGGCAAAATGCCACCTCCCCAGGGTAGTCACCCAAGCCAACCAGCCCCTGTGCTGTCTCTGCTTGCTCTCTGCCTGCTGCAATCAGCTCCTGACTGAGGGCTTGAAAGGTCAAGAGAAGTGATATTGTGTCTGTTTTAAACATGAATGGTGACAGGTAGATTGTGCAGTGCACTGGGGCATGTCCCAGGGCCAGCTCCTGTAGCTCAACATGCAGCACTGCCCAATAACCACTTCTCTCTGTCATCTTTCCCGCTCTGCAGGCCCCGGCAGGACCTGATGAGGTTGGGAAGGTAAGTGACACCAGGGGCATTGTTACTGGCTGGGATTGTGGGTCTCATCTCCCACTCATCAGCCCTTCTTGTGGTACTTTCCTTCTGAAGGAGGAGGTCCAAGGGCCGAGGCAAGAGAAGACAAGACAAGAAGGGACGGAAAGACTGTGAACTGTAAGTGAGCAGGGGCAGGTATGGGTGGTGTCTTCTGGGTTCATTTTCTTGGGATGTGTCTTCATTAAGCATTTAGATCTTTACTGACACTGTGAGCAGTGAAAGGTTTGTGCAGAGCAGACACAGAAGTAAGCAGGAGGGGACAGTGGCTGTGGGGAAACAGACCTTCTACCAAAGACTCAGGAGGTACCTGGTAGTCCCCAGGCTCAGCAGCTCAAAGCTGGGCAGGATGGGGATGGATGGGCTGGGTGACTTGATGGTGTTTAGCTCTATTGCCATCACAGACCATGCTGGGTTTCATGGATCCATGAATTTCCAGTTTCAGCCTCATCTTGCTGCCAGTTGTGTCCTTACTGCTGTCCTTGACTGATTGTTTGGGTTACTCTACTCTTTCCATCCTTTATCTCACTTTCTCAAACTCTTTGCTGTAACAGCACAGGCGGGACTCATTGTGGGCACTTTTGAGGTGTGACACCTGTGGCTAGCAGTTTGCTCTAGCATTTTCCCCTTTTGTCTGAAGGCTGCTGTTGGGGGCTCAGCAGTGCCAGCCCCACCACCCTCACTGCTCCCCACGAAGAGTCTGCCTGCAGGCCCTACCCCTGCAGTTGTGTGTCACAGGCACAAAGAGGGGGACCCAGGGCAGAGCAGGTGAGGCTCCCGTGCTGGCAGTGCTCACGCCGTGCCCTGCTCTCTTTGCAGATGTGGCACACCCCGCAGGTAGCCCCTGCCCTGCCCCAGCCCCGCTCCCACCACGGGCGGAGCCAGCTGCCTTTGTTCCGGCACGGGGCACTTGTGGAGTCGTGTCCCTCCAAGCCGCAGCGGGAGCAGGACTCCAGCATGGAAGAGCTGACTGTTACTCTTGCTTGGCCCTGGTGGGAGCACAGCCTGGCACCAAGGACTCCCTTGCCCCTTCTGCCCCACTGGCAGCAAGAGAAAAGGACTTGTGACCAAGCCTGGGGCTGAAGATGAGGAGCTCAAGCAGTGTGCTGGTGTTTGAGGACATTCTAGGGGCAATGAGGAGCCAAGCTGGTGCATGTGCTGCTGGAACTGGCTGGGGAGGGGACAGCATGATGTGGCAGTGAGTGGAGACGGCTCACAGGGCTGCACCTGCAAAACCTCTCTGTCCTGCCAGTGCTCCGCAGCTGGGGAGGAAGGAAACCTGGGGCAGGCAAGGCTGTGGGCTGCATCCGTCCCAGCTTTGGCACGAGGCAAGCCAGGCAGGTGCCAGGGATCTTGCCTGGGAAGCTGTTCTGCTTGGGAACAGAAGGGAACTGGGCTCCTCATGTGTTCACAGCTGCATCTCAGCTTTGCCCTGCTCAATAAAAGCTGGTCAGACATGGGAGCTGGCAGCTCCTGTCTGCTTTCCAACAAGCCAGGGAACTTCTCCATGGGCACCCACTCAGGCTGGAGTAGGGCAGTGACACAGGGTTTGTCCCCATCACCAATCCTGCACCACCAAGGGACTGTCCTTGGTGTGGTGCTGGAGATGGGCAGCCAGCAGGTTGCTCCCTGGGCTGGGGGCTATCCCTGTGCTGGAGTTCAGCTGGGTGCTGGGAGACCCTTGGGTGAGCTTCCCTTCCCCTCCACACCACAGTGTGGGACTGGTACCTGTCCCTATTCACCGTGCCCATCCTGTTCTCACCCCTTCTCTTTTGTTTGTTTGAAAGCCTCAAACAAAAGACTGGAGGGCAAGATCTGCAAAGGTTTCAAGGTTACCTTAAATGATGGGACCTGTGGTTTATCCTGCTCTGAGGAACAAGGGTGGAGCCTAACATAGCAAGAACTGGGGTCCAAGGTGGCTCCTTGCCACACCTGACAGGGCTGCCTGTCATGGGGGTTACATTATGACTCTCCAAGCCATAATGCTGGTGTTGCCTGAGGCTGGGGACATGGGGACAGGGCAGATCCCTGCCAGGGGAAGCTGGAGGTGGGCGTTAAGGTTATGTGAACCTGCATAGTGCCACCATATAGCAGGGATGGACTGTGTGAGTTGTAATTGTGCAGCTGGGCATATCGTTCAGGAGCTTGCAGGATCCCTTTTGGATCCCATTTCCAGGCATCCACAGTGTCCTGGAGCACAGCCTACATGGCCTTTGCCTCAAAAATAGCCCATGAAGTTCCTCCTTCACTACCTCACAGATGAGGGGAACTCGCTGCTCCCGTTCCCATATCACTCAAAGTCTGTGTGGACCACACAGGCTTTCCCTGTCACTGTGTCTCATTTCTGCCTGGCTGGTTTTGCTCTGAGGCCAAGGAGAACCAAGTGCAGCACTTGAGGATGTATGTGATGGTTTCTGTATTGTCTTTAATACCCCGGTAGTATTACATGTTTAAAAAAGAAAGTTACATAAATCAAGTATGTTAATTAATAAAAATAAGTTTATCAAGACTCATGATTAGGGTTAAAACAAATTCAAACACACTAACACACAGTGGCTTTTCCTGTACACAGTTCCTGGTGTCTGGTGTCACCTCTTTGGCTGCTGCCTGGCACTGAGATGTTCCTGGCAGCTCTGCCTATCAGACCTGGCGGGGCCAGGCACCTGCCTTGCACAGACCCCTGTGTTGCTTCTCTCCCTCCATCACCTGGGCGCCGTGTGTGGCCTTGTCCCCTGCTCCTCCTGTGGCATGGGGTGTTGGATAGCAAGAATGTGAGTGCTGGGAGGGATGTGGCTGTCCCAATGCAGCCATGATGGGCAGAATAGTTGGGGCAGGGCAGGAGCAAGGGGAAACATCACTTACACAAGAGGTTTGGGAGCTGCAGCTCCAGCTGTCAGGGCTCCCTCCAGGTCCATGGAGGTAACAGGAACCTAATGAGCCCTAGCCCATGGAGTTCCTGTGATTGCTGCAGGCATCACATGCCCAGGGGAATGCTAGCTCCTTTCCCTGTCCCTGCCAGAGGGGAGAGCCCTAAGACCCTCCTCACTCCAGGGTGGCAGGAACTGCCAGCAGGACATCCCACCCAATGGAAGGATGAGGATCTGGGTGGGGGACTGCTGCTCTGAGGGGGAGACAGGGGCTCCTGGCTTCAGGGCTTGTGTCCAATGCCCATGTTTCCTCTGAAGGGGACCCACCACTGTCTGCCTGTCCCTCCTCTGTGTGGTCCCAGTTGTAGCTTTTTTATACCACTCGCTCCTGGCAGCCCTCCTTGGCCACAGCAGTGTGAGCACTCTGACAAAGTCAGCAGCATCTACAGAACCCCATGTCCCCAGGCACTACAGTGCAGGGCTGTAGGTGCCCTTGTGAAGGGACCCTGACATACCCCAGCCCCAAAGCCAGCAGTATCCACCACTGACCAGCAGAAAACTTGTTCCAGCCCCAGTGCTCCCAAACCCCTCATCCTTTCCCTGCCTGAGTACCCCTTGCAGCTGTCCCACAGAGCCCAGGAACAACACACCACTGGGTTATCAGTGTCCCTGGGCTCCCTGTGTCTTCCAGCCTTACAGGGCAAAGGTTTGTTTAATAAGGCTTTAGGAGCTGCAGCAAGATGGTTTAGGAGGATAGTTATAGGGAGACAAAACATAAAGCAGCCTCATGCACCAGGAAAAATAGTTTACATTTTTTGGGAAGTAACTGTAAAGGTGATGTGGCGATTGGCACGGAGATGTAGCATGGTAGCTGATGAAGCCCTGGGGTTAAACCTTCCCTGTCACCTCTGGTGTCCCTGAGCACAGGCTGCCAGCAGAGCGCTGCCACCCAGCAGTGTCTCCCAGCCATGCCCAGGCAGGTCTCCCACGTGTCTCCGTGCAAATGAAGAAACACTGAGGTCCTAACTTCTTGATGGTGACTTACAAGTCTTTTGCACCCTCACAAAATTTGATGTAATCCTGCCTGTTGAAGCCAATGATGTTTGCAGTCTCAGTGTATTTTAAGCTTTTGCCAGCTCTCATGTGTCAGTTTCAGCCTGTGAGAAAAAGGCAGCTCTCACTCCTCTCCTTGCTCTTTGTCTGTGCTGGTTCTGCTTTGGCAGTTCCCACTTCCCAACAAGGACCACAAGCTCTTCAACAGGTTAATCCAAAAGTAATCCCCAAATTTAAGGTACTCTGTCTAGCACTGACATGGAAACCTGGAAGCCCACAGGTAAAGGCAGTTGTGCCTCAGGGCTGGTACAAGTCTTCTTCCCTTGCAAGGCTTTTCCTCACAG
>NW_005054301.1:6164774-6166403 GCF_000277835.1 Geospiza fortis
AGATGTTCAGTGAAGAACTTAACCAAGTTTTGTACCCTCCTGGTGACTCCTGTTCACACATCTCTCTGCCACCATCACCTCAATATCCAAACCACTCCACAGATACATTGTGCTGGATGTTGTGGTTTTCCTGTGCTCTGTCCTCTCCAGGCCCACACAGATCTGCTGAAGCCAGGCAGGTGAGTTGTGCCAGCAGCACCCCTGCTCTCATCCCTGGCTGTCCTTCACTTCTTGCCTGCTCAGACTTTTCATTTCAAGAAAGAGCCTCCAGTCTCTGGTGGAAATTAAAAGACCACAGAGACTGTGGGGTGTAAATAGGCTGGGCAGGAAAAATTCGTCTTTGTTAGGCAGAGGCTGGAAAAGGAACCTGGAAGTGTTTTGAGGAGAAACCAAAGAACCAAGCACACTGATTGTGTTTGGGCAATGAGTTGTCTTACAAAGCAGATGGCTTTGCATCCTCCTAGACCTGCCCTCTGAGGCACAGTTAATACTTTCATACTCCCAAAGAAATGGTCTTTGTAAGAGACAGTGTTTGGTGCTGGATGCTGAGCTGAGCTGTGGGCACAGGCTTTACTGTCCTGTGCTGTTGTTAACAGCCTGGGCTGTGCAAAGGAGCTGCCCAGGGCACCCGAGCCCAGGGAGATCGCCTACAAGTGTGTGCATGCAGGGTAACCACAGGTCAGCCACAAAGGGGTGCCCCCTCTGCCAGTCCCACAGCAAGTACCAGGTCCAGCAGGGGCTGGACACAGTGACTGACCAGGCTGGAGGGGCTGTGATGGCACAGCACAGGGCCATCTCCTGAGAGAATGAAAACCCCCATCTTAGGATCATTTCCTGTTGTAGTGGGACATGCACATAGGTTAGCAAGGGACGGACAAAGATGCAGGGGCCGCCCTCTTCCCAGACAATCAGCACAGTTTTTCCAAGGGTATCCCTCAGCTTTCATTCCAGCTCTTCTCCCCTTGCAGGTCCCCTGCCATGCCAGTGGTTAGGCACTTATTTAATCTGGGACCAACCACCCCACAGACACAGCAAACCAGCCGGCCAGTTGGTAGTAACCACTTGAGCACTCCTGGTTCAAGAAAAAGCCAGGCCAGGAGGGCAGGAATACATGTTTCTAGGATAAGCCAAAGACTGATTATTTTTCCCGTACAAAACATTTGTTAACCACCAGCCGGGATCTCGATTACGCTGTCACTTTGCTGCACCTTAATGCACTTGTGCTGATGTTTCCTGTGCTGTACATTTGGAATAAGTTGGTAAAACCCAAAGAGTCTGCAAGAGCTGGTAGAAGGGCTGGCCGAAACTCAGTGTCAGGGCCAACGGCACCCACTTGAAAGAGGAAACGGGAAGAGCCAGGGGTACCCTGGGCTGGCCATGATGAAGTGTCAAGACACTCACCATGGTAACTGTGGCAGCGAGGAGCTGCTGGAAGGGGTGCACCTGTCGGGTGGACGGCAGCAACAAAGGCTAATTAAAACACAGCTAGTTACGCGTTATGGGAGGAAGGAAACACGGCCGCGAAGACACAATTTAATGAACGGGAGCTTGGTTAATTAAGGGCAATTAATGGTGAATAAGGATGATAATAAAACAAGTGGAGCGACGGCGCTCACCTCGCCGCGCGTT
>NW_005054301.1:6167513-6183351 GCF_000277835.1 Geospiza fortis
GTCTTCTCCCTGCCTGGATAAAGGAGCTGAGGTGGGCCCAGGCTGCCCAGGGTGCTTCCAGGACCCCACCCTCCAAAGTGTGTATGCTTAGCTTGCTGCCGCCATAGTGGGTTATGGACATTTTTATGGAGACTGAAGCCTGCAGGGAACCCCCTGTCAAATGTTAGAAATGTCCTCTTCCCATCTGTATGGAAACCAAAGACCGTGGCTGCTTTCTGCATTGTGGGAAGGAGGTGGTTAAAGAAGGGAGAGGGGAGTGAGGCAGGGCAAGGTCAGAGCCTAGAGGGAAGAATGCAGGGAGAAAGACAACTACCTTCCACACAGATCCCCTTAATGTTGAAACAGTCCAGGTCTAGCTTCAAATTTTGGTGTGATTTTTACATCAGCTGCAAGTGCAAGCTTTCCCTAGAAAATATAGAAATCCAGGGGTTGGCCAAGAAAATGGTCCAGCTGATGTTAGAAATGAATCATGGCCATTGGAGTGTTTTCTTTACATGTTGACTAGCTGGGCAGTATTGCTGCCTCCTCTGGAAAATGCAGGGGCCTTTTTCACCCACTGTAGTGAACAACAGCATTCCTAGGTCCTACATCCTCTTCTCTTACACCTTGCAGGGCTACAGCAGCCTGCGCTTCCGGCCCATCAGGACACTGAGCTCAGCTGTGGAGAACCTGAGACGGTGCAAGGTTGTGGGAGTGATTGATAAGGTAATGACTTCACCTGGAGGGGGTGGGGGGTGAGGCTGGGGCTGCACCAGAGGGAGCATAAGCTGGAGGGTCCTAGCTGCTGGAATGGGGGTGCCAGCCCTCAGCACATCCATCAAGCGATGTTGGGGTATCCATCTACAGCATTCCCACCCAGAAAAATTCATAGGAGAGGACACAAGACCCCTTGAAGAGTTGTTTGGGAAATCTGTCAATGTTCCCATCATTTTTGCTTACCAGACCTCCTAAGATATTGACAGGAAGGTTTATGCACCTCATTCTTTCCCATATATGGAATTGTGTTTTATGCCCAGGTGGCATAATGGTGGACTCCTGTGGGTAATCTAGACTTCAGCAAAAGCTGAACTGTCTGGAAATAAACTAATTAGAAGTTCACTATCTTGGAGTGAAGATGCCAGGCTTACTGTATCCACACACACGGCACATTGCTCTGCACTGCTGTTCACACATCTCAGTTTGTCAGGACAGATGTGATCCTCCTGTCCTGCTGAGGCCCAGTTTGAGCCCAAAAAGAGCACTGTGAAACCCTTCGGTGTGAAGGAAGTAAAACTGGCATGGGAGCCACCTCTTAGTTTAATTCCTACTTCTTGGCTGCATGGCTATCTCCTTGCAATAACCTGTGTTTTGTCTTTCAAAAATAGGGATCTGAGCCTCACAAAACTCTTCCAGTTGGGTGGGAGTTTGTTACAGTTCCAGAGTTGAGACCCTTGGGTCATTCCTATAGGCTGTGTGTTGGGTCACCTCTTCTGACCACTTCTGTGTGTACTGTCCCAGGTGCAAATTGTCCAGGATCCAGCCACTGGTGAGACCTTTATACTCAAGGTGGGTGTTTTCAGTTCCATCTGCCTGCTTCTCCCTCCCAGGCTGGGGCCACCTTGTCCAAGCTGATGGCTGGGGCAGGTGAGAGGATCACAAACAGCAGCTCTCAGAGGCTGGACGAAGTTCATGGTTCAAAAATCTTCTTTTGGCTGCCTCAGCCATCCTCTGTGATCAGAAGGGAAGTGGTTCTCCTTGGTCATCCATTTCTCTGGCTTTTAACACTTCAACTGAGTCAACCCCTGAAGCAGGTTGTGAGGGGTGCTCAGTACAAGTCCTAGAGTATTTTTCAGCGTCCTTGGAACTAACAATGAAGTACTTCATTGACTGGACGAGGAGGATCTGGCATGAGAGGGAGAAGCATCATTTCCAGGGGAGGAGGAGAAAGGGTTGGGATGGCAGGTTCCTCCCTGAAGGGAGCAGGGTGGTTGCAGAGGAGTCAGTGCTCTGGAGCAGCTGTGCCCTGTGGGTCCCACAGTGCAGATGGGGAGTGCCCTACCTTGGCAGAGCTTTGCAGAGCTCTGCCTTCTCACAGCTGGGTGCTGGGGACTGACAGAGCTGTATGAGCCACAAGTTTGTGCAGATGGGGGAGCTTCATCATGTGTGGGCTGGGAGCAGCCATGGGGCTTGGCAGAAGGCACATTCTGCCTGGCCTCCAGCCCTGCCAGGTGCTAGGCTGCACGGAGTCCAAGTCCCTACCATGCTCTACCCATCTACCTGTCCCTCCTCAGAGCCTCCCCAAATCCCACGTTGAGACCCGTACACGACAGACCATCATCCCTCATGGGGTCCCCTTCATGGTCAAGCTGTTGTGCTACTATGTGAGTGAGGACTCCATCTTCCTCCATCTGGAACACGTGCAGGGTGAGTGAGGACAGTCTCGCCTTCCATCTGTGAAGCATCCTGGTTTATCCCAAACTGTCCTTTCTTTAAAACCCAAAGTATGTTTCTCCTCCTGTTTTGGGACCGTTTTTTATGGTGATAATGTAAGCTCAGAAGGGTGGTGGGTACCAGGGCTTGGAGACTTAGTTAACAGAGTCCACCTGTGAATTGCAGAGGTTGGATAAGAACTGGCTGGGGATGTGACCTAGAAATGGCCCTATGGAGACTCGCAAGGAGAAAGAAGTTGTGTATGTGGAGGGGTGTGTTATACAGAAACCAGCCTCAGTCTTTAGAGAGATGAGCCACTGTGCCTCATGGGAGGAGCAGTCATGCCTTTGGGTAATGAAGTTTATGTGATTCAGCATCTTGGAAAGAAAAACCTCTTCATTTTGCTGGTATTGTCTGACCATAACAGGAAGGTGATGGAGAAGGAAAACAAAGTGAGGTAGTTCACCTGAATGTTGTAGAACAAAACCATCTTTTGACAAGACCTTTATGAAACTTCTTGTTTTTTGGTTACAAAACATGAGACTGGATTTTGAGATCATACCAAAGAGAGGAAATGGAAAATTAGGGCTTAAAGGGTGGTGAGCATACTGGGGTTTGGGTACATTGAGGAGGCTTACTTGAGGCTGTCCCAGATCCTGGTGAAGAAGTATGACAAGGTGGAGGCTTGTCCATGGAGCTTACTTACTCTGCTGGTTGAATGGATGTGTAGGGAGCAGCAGCTGGAGTCCAGTAATGACAAATGGAAGCTGATGTGGAGAACAGGCTCAACTCCTTGTGCATTGCTATAGGATGAGTTCGCAGAAAGAAGCCAGCACTGAATGTAGTGAGGCTGGGAAGCCCTGGCAACATGCTGTGGGCTCCAGGGCCTGCTGCTCTGGCTCCTTGCTGACCCATGGCCTCGTGCCATGCTGTGGGAGCTCTCTGGCATTTCTGTCACACAGGGAGGAAAGGCTTTCAGGGGGAAGTGGGGATGGCAGTGGGGTCAGGAGTATTTGTGAATATGTTGCTTGTCTGTGACATGGAAGTGGCAGAGGCGGGATCAAAGAGACTGTGTAGAATGGGGAGAGGGCTGCTAAAGGAGGAGGGAATGGGACTTAGGTGTGCCAGGTCCTAGGGAAAGTGTGGCACTGGGCATGGTGTGCTTGTAGGGCAGGGGTGCATTCTGCATGGACTTGAGCTTTGCTGCTGGGGACATTAATGATGCTCCATCACAACCCCACTGTGTGGGCCTTGGCCTGGGCCCCTCAATGGGCCATGTCAGCAGTGGGGGAACCAGGGATAATTTCTGCCTCATCACTTGTTCTCCTTTCTGCTTTCCAGGGGGGACACTGTGGTCTCACCTCCGCTCCAAGTACGGTGTCCAGCAGGACTGTGCCGATTCAAACACCATTCAAGCCCTCCAGCACCACGGCACAGAGGATGGTGTGGGAAACTCCCAGGGTGGCAGCCAAGTATCCATCCTCCCTGTTTGGACAGGCAGTGGCCTCCCAGGCTCTGTGAACTACCAAGTATTGGGAAACACTGATGCCTCACTCCCTCAGGAGCAGTCCTCTGGCCCCACAGACACTGGCTCAGGGAACCACTGCCAGCTTCTCCTGGCTCCTGCTGGTGGCAGTGGGGCTGCACCTGGAGGACAGGATCTGAGTGTGACACAGGCTGTGTCTGGTGGTGTCGACCATTTTCCAGCAGCGTCAGCCAAATGCCCTGGCCAGGGCCTCGTTGTTTACCCATGGAATGATCTAACCAGCAGCACAGGCTGCATATCTGAGAGAACAGCCTCCCAACAAGGCCCCAGGCTTCCCCAGGGGCTTGTTCCTGTACCAAAGACTGTGAGAGGGGGCCAGCCAGGGGCAGGGCAGCTGCCAACTCAGAAAGTGTCTGAGGCCCCCCAGGCTCAGCCCCTCCTGACCCTGGGCGAGAGGCAGCTTCCTGCAGGAGTTGCCCTGTTCAGCTCTGGCAAACCCAGTGTGCCTGACCCAGCTGTGTGGGAGCCCTCTTGGGGAGCAAGCCTGACCTGTGGCTGCCTCAGCAAACAGCCACCATCAGGACGATGCAGGGCTTTGGCTTCCCATGGGCACAGCCAGAGAGCATGGGCTGTGAAGGAAGAGCAGGTGCAGCTGTGGGCAGCAGAAATCCTCCTGGCCTTGGAGGGACTTCACCAACAGGGTGTATTGTGCCGGGACCTCAACCCCAGGAACCTGCTGCTTGATACAGCTGGTAGGTAATGCCCCATGCTGCTGCCCCAAGGAGGAGGAAATTGGTCTCCCAGCTGGGAGACTGCTGCTTGACCCATTTCCAGAAGATGTGGACTTTCTTGTGTTTGCTTTGGAGGAGGGTGGGAGTCTGGGAAGGTTTGGTATTTCTGAAATTGGAAGTGTGATCTCGCTTAGGTTTTCCAAGTAATTATTACAAGAGATGGCTCTGCAGCAGGAGAGTCAAGGGCCATAGCCACAGAAATGCATTGCCTCTGCTCCCACGTGGGGGTTGACTGCCTGGGAAATCCCAGCCTGGGGAAGCTGAGACCAGCTGAACTGTGTCTGAGGTTAGTGGGACTAGTGGGTTAGTTTTCCCCTGCTTATAGTAACTGCCTGCTGGGGATGTTCTGGAGCTGTCCCATCCCTCTGAGCCATGGGTCTTGCTGTCAGTGCAAGTCCCTACTCAGCTGGCAACATCTGGGACAAATTGGAGAGCTACAAATTGCTTAAGAAAAGAAAAATGCAGAGAGTTGTGCAAGGAGAAAGCTAACTTTCTCCCCCGCTTCCCCTTTAAAACCTTCTTCTTTCCTCAGCACAGCCTGCACTGAGATCTGTGAGCTTGGAGCCTGCCTAAGCAGTCTCACCTGTTGTGCACCTGGGAGGCCAGCAGAGGGGTGTGTGGTGCCAGGGGGTGCTCAATTCCTCTGTGTTCAGGGCATGACAGGGCCCCAGTGCCCTGGCTGCTCCCAGGGGCAGGGATATGGCTTGGCTTTGTGCTATGACCAGAGTCCCCAGTCTTTCCTAACCTTTCTGCTTTTGACTCTGGTGCTGCTCTGCAGGCCATGTCCGTCTCACCTTCTTTGGCCAGTGGACAGAGGTGGAGCCCCAGTACCGCAGCCAGGCACGGGAAGAGCTGTACAGTGCTCCAGGTAAGGGATGCGTCCCCTGGCTTCTCCAGCTCGCTGCACAGTGGCTCCAATTAGACAGAGGGGGCTTCTGCAGGCAGTGAGATGTGCCCAGCACAGTGTGGTCACTGGTGCTCCCCGCCTCCAGCTCTAACCCCTCTGTGTCTCTTTCTGCAGAAGTGGGGGGGATCGTGGAGCCCACTGAAGCAGCTGACTGCTGGAGCTTTGGCTCTCTCCTGTATGAGTTGCTGACAGGAGTGGTAAGAGGCTGAGGAGCTGTGCAAGGAGGACAGGGGAGGAGGAGGCTTAAGGGCTACCTGCTGTGTGGGGCTGGGAGGGTGCCTTGCCCTGCTGGCACCTCAGATCTTGGCCAGGTTCCTTTAGACATGTGTGCGTGGTCTCTGGGTGTTAAGGGCCCTGGCTTTTAAATGCTGCTGTGTAGGGCTGGGGTTATGTGGCAATGAAGATTGAACAGGGTGCTCCAACCCTCCTTGGTGCCTCTGCTTACCATCACCCTCTGCCTCCTGCAGCCACTCTCCCAAAACCATCCATCAGGGATTCAGCCTCACACCCAGCTGCATCTGCCAGAGGGTCTCAGCCTGGCTGCTACATCGCTGCTCACTGAGGTGAGGGGCTAGGGTGGATGGCAGGGAGAATGGCACTAGGGGTTGGGGAAAAGGCAGGGTCTAGCCTGGTTTCATTTCCAGCGTCCCCATCTCCCCATCCTCCTGTCCCATTGTTTTTCTCTGCAGCTCCTGCAGTACAACCCCAAACGACGCTTGGGCTCTGGAGGAGGCGGCATAACAAAGCTGAAGTCTCACTCCTTCTTCAGCAGAGTCCCTTGGAACAAGCTGGTGGGCTAGGCAGGCTCTCCTTCCCCCAGGGAGCTGGGCCCTGGGCTGCTTCCCTGGCACCTGTGGCACTGGCAACACTGCCTGCTGGGGAAGGCTTGCCTCAAGGGCTGCCCTGAGCTGGGGCACATGAGGTTCTGCAGCCTTACATGTCCTTCTGTCTCTGCTTCTGTTCGTTGCCATCTCCAAAGAGGAGGCGTCAGGCTGGGCCTGTCTTCTCCAGGTCCTCCCTGGGAGGAACAGGAACCTGGGTGCACACCTCCAGGAAGTGGTGGTATTCCCCTTCTTGGGGCATCTCTTCTTCAGCTCAGCAGCCTGCCCTGGAACTCCCTCCCTGTGTTTTTTATCTCTGCTGCTACCACAGTGACCCCTCTGCTCAGTTAAGTTTTGTGGCTTTCAAATGCAGCCCCTCTGTGCCCAGCTGGCTGGATTATCTCTGCTGCTACCACAGTGACCCCTCTGCTCAGTTAAGTTTTGTGGCTTTCAAATGCAGCCCCTCTGGGCCCCGCTGGCTGGAGCCCAAGCCTGCGGTCCCTGCCCCTCCCTGACTGCATGTGTGTGTGTGTGTGTGTGTGTGTGGGTCATCCCTGCTGCAGGGGTGACACAAGGAGCCCTCCACTCTTCTCCCCCGGCCCTCTGAAAAAAATAAACTACTTGGTATCACTTAGAGAATTGTCCTTTTGTTTCTGAGCTGCATCAGCCAGGTGTAGGCCAACCCTGCTGAGTGACAGAGAGCCCCAGATCTGTTTCTGAAACTTGCCTGGGAGCCCTGGGTTGGTGTCGCCCCCAGCCATGAGCACCCTGCAGCCAAACCCCAGAAGGTGGCAGTGAGTGCCTGGCCTTCTGTCCTTGTGCTGCTGCCTGCCTCACAGCCTCCCAGGTCTGCACAGCTGCAGCTCAGATGTGGGAGAAATGCCTGGGTTCTCTTCCAGCCCCTTGTCACTGTTAGGTGTTGTGGCTCCAGCCTTCCACCCTGGCTGCTCCTTTCACCTGGCAGGACAGCAGCTCTGCTAACTATGCTACGAGCACTATCATCCCTGCTGGACCCCACAGTGAGAGTTTAAAGGGGGCAACTCTGAGAGCCAGCACAGAGGGAAGGAGGCCAAGTGTAGATAGATTCTGGATTAAAGAAAAAGCACAAACACATGTGTCTGCTGACAGCCCAAGGTGGAGGCTGCTGTGCTCAGTGGTGCAAGAAAGGCTGAAGGATGAGCTGGCAATGGCAACGGTGCAGTTCTGGCCCTCCTCTCTCAGCACCCCTCACGCTGCTCACTTATCTCCCATAGTAAGGAATGACTGGTACCAGCAACAGGTCTCTGTGGCTGCTGGTTCCAGTTCCTGTTTGCCTGCAGCAGCAAAAACACCTTCCCGGGCAGCAGCAGGAGTGCTCGTCCACCAGAGGGAAGCAGAGCTCTGGAGAAACCCATCTACACCAGCAAAGGTGGACACTTCAACTGCTGTCCAGAAACTGGAGGACTGAGCTGGAGCAGCTGAGCCTGGAGCTTTTCCTCTCCATGGCAGCCCGCACTGGCTGAACCCTCTAGCTGCACCCTTGCACCCCTGTCCTCCAGCCTCCTAGTCCTGTGATTCAGGAGAGGTTCGGGAGGAAGGACCCTATGTCCAAAGCCACAGCATGGCATCTTGCAACTCAGTGCCATGGGTGTCACCCAAAGAGTCAAAAGGAAGTTTCAAGCACTACTCTCTTAGAGCAAGCCTTGACAAGGCAGATTAAATAAAGCAGTTTGCATAATTTTAAGAGTTTGACTGCATATTCCTTCCTGATTGGTTCAAAGGCCTCATTTATTGCTGCTCCAGACAGAATAAAGGCTTCCCCAGGCTCATGTACAAAGTCAAGGTGGACCCTCTGTATCCTAAACCAGCACAGAGGCTGAGTGCAGGCAGCATTTTTTAATCAAAACCTTCTCTTTCATTCAACTTATTTGTGCAAGAATTAGACTCTCAACCCTTCCCAGAACAAAGAAGGGCTTTTTCCTTTTCCCCTAACCTATCTTAGCCAGGGCCAGGCAAAAAAGCTGACTTTGCACTCTGTTTTTGTCCCTAGCTGCCAGGAAAATGAAGGCACCAGTACCAGGAACTGCCCTCCTTTTCATCTGCTTGGCAGCTGTGAGTGCAATCATTTTCTGTTACAAGGGGCTGCCCTCTTCAGCTGTAGCTGGGAAGGGTACACCATCTCTGAAGTTGATGTCAGACCTGGGAAAACCCTGCCATGATCCAGGAATGATTTTGTGTTGTCCCAACGAGGACAGCTTGTTAGGGAAACACCGAGCACCACAGACAGCTTCCACTGTTCCTTGTTCTTGCTTCTTTTCTCCCTCTGCAACAGCCTTTCCACACCTGCATGAATTACAACTCTCCCATTGCAGCAGTAAAAATTCAACTTCTGAAAAACTTTATGAGCCTCTCTCAGGTCTTCCTCTTGGCCATCATGCCCTTTAGCTAACACTGGGAATTCCTCACCATCTGTAACAGTTCTGTTGCTAAAAAAGGATGACTTCCAGCCCTAAAAACCTCCTCTTTGCTGGGAAGAGCCAATTCTTTGGCAGAGAGTTTGAGGCCAGCAGTGTTCACAGGCAGAGAAGACCCAATTTAGTACCTCCAGCAATGGGCTCAGCTCCCATTGCCTCTTTTCTCTCACCACCAGATAACAGGACTCTTGCACTACACTCAGGATGCTGCTGATGCCAGAGTCCTTGCCCACTCAAACACACCCCACCTTGCAGTCGTTGCACAGTTTTATTTCATTTAAAATCCGCTGTGTTAAATATTTTTGTTACAAGTTCTGTGTAGGGGGTAAGAGTAATAGACTCTGCAGGCACTAGCAACCCCCTCACCCCTCAATTCATGTGTGCGCTATCGGATTCAGAACTGCCCCCCTCCCCCCAAACCAGCACCCGTGGGCTGGGATGTACATTTCAGTGAAAGGCCTGGCCCCCCAGCTGGGTGTGGGCTGGGAGCACGCAGGAAGCCAGCAGTCACACCCAGTGAGCTGTGTGCCAAGGACAGCTGCTGGGGGCTGGTTCTCACCCCCCTGTCGGGCATGTAATGGTGAAAGGGCTGTCCCCAGGAACAGTGCTGCCTCCACAGAGGTCATGGGCTCTGCCCACCCCAACAAGAACATTCACACCACCGTGACTGGGCTGGTGAGAGACAATCGCCAAGAGAAAGTAGGGGAGCTGCCACCCCGTGTTACTGTCTGTGGAGGGAGTGTAACCAGGGCACTGCCAGAAGCATGACACCTACCTCAAGCCCTGCTCTGACCAAAATTTTTCCTGCAAGTGGCCTCGGGGTCAGACCATCCTTGCAAGGCAGATGAGTGTGAAATATTTTCAAGCAAAAGATGGACAGGACAGTAGCCTTTCCTCTCCTCTCCCTCTCAGGAACCTCAGTGCTAGGCAGTAAAGCTGAACCTGCCATGGAGGGGCAGGGAAGGGTACCCTAGCACAACAGCAGCAAGCAGTTTCCAGTGGTACAGGACAAGCTAGAGGTGAGAGTTTGGTGCTGTGAGGGAGAGGATGCCACAATGGCTCTGGAAAGGCAGTGCCATTCAGTGGTTGGCCCACTGCACAGCAAGTTCTCGTGAGATACTAAACCTTCATTAAACAAAATAGGAAAGGAGGTAGGAGCTATTCCCATAATTCCCTTTGGGACAGCTCCAATCACAGCGGAGGGAGAAAGACTGGAATGACCCCTGCCAGTTCCTGAATGCCCTGCATCGTCCCTGCTGGTGCTGCCCTGTCCTGGGTGGGTTGTGTGGGGGTGTGGCTGCCCTACAGGTCGAGCAGCAGCACGCGGGGATCCTCCACCGCTGCCTTGATCTTGCGCAGGAAGGTGACGGCCTCTCTGCCGTCGATGAGCCGGTGATCGTAGGTCAGCGCCACGAACATCATCGGCCGCACCTCGATCTGGGCAGGGACAGCAGTTAGTGAGCTCAGTACTCCTGCCTGCATGCTCCCCTCCTGCGAACTCAGGGAAGACCTGGCTTTTTCCCACCCCAAATCCTGTGTTCAGGCCCTCCTGGATTTGTCCGGCCTGGCAAAATTATCTACCCACCCACCCACCCAGGCTGGGTCCATGCCACATACAAGATAAGGGCCCTTCCTGGAACCACTCCCTATCACAAAGGCTACAAGCTCCTCCTTCCCACACCTAAGCAGACTATAACCAGTTTGCCCACTCACAGATAGGACAAAGTCCCCTGCACAGCTCAGGCAAGTACTAGGGCCAGCAAAGGTGCCCTATACCCATTAGTCTCTTCTCCTTCTTCACACTGAAGCGTTTCAGAAGTGACACCAACCCCTTAGAAAAAGGTCCGCAGTCTGCTGAGCCCTGTCCTTTGTTCCCTAAAACCTCCTGTGCAGGTCCACCTACCTTGCCTCCCACAGCCACAGGCCTGTCAAAGATGGCATGCATGCCTAAGATGGCAGACTGGGGTGGGTTAATGATAGGTGTTCCAAAGAGTGACCCAAAAACCCCACCATTGCTGATTGTGAAAGTGCCACCATCCATGTCTTCAATGGCCAGTTCATTCTTCCGTGCCTAGAAGTAAAAATAAGGTCTTAGAAAGCCACACAGACCACAGAGAGCAAAGAACAAGGGAATTATAATTTCTCTCTCCAGGAATAAATACTGATTGCGAGAACTTTGCTTATTGATTTGGTCAGCTGGAAATCAGCACAAATTGCTCGAAAATGCATCCTGTCCTTAGAGTGAGCATCTAGTGGCTTTGGGGAAGGATTCTCTCGCCTTTGCTTCCAACTCCTGCTTTTGCAGGAGACAGACACAGGGACTTCCACCCCAGGGCAGTTCAGCCTTGGCCTTTAAGGACAAAGGTGAAGATACATCATGTTACTAATGCAGATTGCAGTCTTCTGGATGGGCAACAAGTAGAGCTGTCCTAGAAGGCAAAGGCACAGCCAGCCATGTAACTGGATCACTCCTCACAGCACAACTCAGTGTGTTAGAGGTCAGAGATGATGACACAGAGACCAAATCAATACATGCCAATCCAGCATTTCCAGTTCTTTCCATTCCTCCCAACCCTCTTCAGAAAACTTTCCTTACCTTCTCCCCCAGCTCGTAGATAGCACGCTCTATGTCAGCAAAGTTCATGTTTTCTACATTCCTAACCACAGGGACCACCAGACCCTGGGGAGAAGCAAAGTCCATGAATAGCAAATTCAGTGCAGCAACACAGATAGCTGTCATGCAACAGGAATCTGACGCAGCCCCAGAGAGCTCCTGCCTCCCCTTCAGCCCACAGCAGCTGGTTGGCAGAGCTACCTCACACCCCGGTAGCCTGACAGGAAACCTGGCATGACACACATCAAAGGCTGACACCTTAAACTGAGCCATCACCTTTGCCTTTGCTAGCCTATCTCATAAATCAACCAGGTCTGTCTGGAGCCAGCTCCACATTGATAAATTCCCAGGTAAGGCACTGGGAGATTTCAGCTGGCACCTCTTTCTGTCACCTCTTTTTGCTGGGCCTCCCCTAGACTTCGGGAGAAGACAGTGACAGAACTTCAGTCCTTGTCAAACCTCTGCTTCATAGCAGAACCTTCTAATCAAGAAGGTAATTCACTAATTCAACATCTGTAACCCCATCCCATACTCGCCCTGGACAGAAACATCTCTGTGGAACAGCCCAGCAAAGTTAGCCAGAGGACAGGACGCTCAAAGCTTTTACTGCCTATGTCACGGATTCATGACAAGAAAGGGTTTCCCTAACCTGGCCCTACTCATTAACAACTGAGATCTATATTGACCCTGCGACCAGATCAATTATTAAGATGAATATAGTGGTAGAATATTCTTGGTCCTCAACCTTCTCTCAAAACCCATCTCAGCAGTCCATAGTGCAGCAGGTGTCTCATTTATAGAATCAGTCTTATCAGTTAATTTCTGCTGCAGCAGAGCACAAAGCTCAGCTGGCTCAAAGTATATGATCATCCCATATGAAAGGCTGCAGGAAGCATGGACAAAGCTCCAAGGTACCTACCCGGGGAGTTGCTACAGCAACACTGATGTCCACATAGTCCCTGTACACAATCTCTTTGGTCGTGTCATCAATCACTAGAAAGAGAAAAAACCTGTGTTACATAGGCAGAACCTAAGATCAAAGGTTTGACTGGCTAAAAAAATCATAACAACTTGCTCACATCTAGCTTAAACATAACTCCAGAGAAGAATGATTCCTTCCTGTACCTGTGGGAGAGGCACCAGGACAGACAGAAAGAAAACAGTCCACACTGCTCAGTCCTCCTCAGTTATTCTCCCCTTGGTTATTCTGTTCTTCTGCGTTTCAGCAAGCACCTCTGACACGCCCAGGAACTGCACTGTGCCTACAGCAGTCACCTGTACACAACCAGCAGGCTCTGCCCTCTGCAGGATGCATATGCACGGCCTCAGCCCCACTCCTGGTCACCCCTTCCCAGTCGAGTCTTGGCAAGCTGACCTCTACCTATGTAAGTGGCTTTAGCAAAATCAGCTGTAGCATGCAGGACTGTCCCCATGCTTTCTGTGCATTTGACTTGCTTCTCCAAGCTACTACTCCTGCCTGTGGACTTGGCCATTACCTTTCCCCCATTCTGCCATGCTCCCTAGATATGCAAGTCACCAGCAAGGGTCACCACTCACCTGCATTCACAACAGGCTGGTCCTGCAGAGCAAAGGCTGCAGCTTTCACAAAAGCTGACATGAAACCTAGCTTCAGGTTGTGCTTTTTCAGGAAAGTATCCTTGTGTACAGCTCTCATCTCCCGGATGTTGCTGTGAAACACACAATAACCACGGTAAACCAAGAGTCCAAGAAAACATCATTCTCTCTGAGTAACAGATTTCAGGGCCAACTCCAAGGAAGCAAATCTGGACCACCAAATGAGACACCTCCAGTCTGCTGCAAAAGCCTTCACATGTGATATAAACATGGCTCTAAGGTTCCTGCCAAAGGATCAAAGAGAAACTGGTCCTGGACCATGAGCTCCACAGCCAGGGTAAACCTGCAAGGCCCACACTGCCGAGAACAGAAGCAAGGTGTGGCATGGTATATTTCCTGCTTAGGTCTGATGTTGCCACCTATTCTCTGGAGACAACAGTGCCCATACCAGTGTGGCACCACAGACAGCAAATGCAGGTGTGGCTGGACTGACATAGAAGGGTGAAAAATCAGGATGTGGCAAAAGCAATAAACATGCAGAAAATAAAATCAAAGCGATCAAAGGAAAAGACCTCAACCACTCTGCAAATTCAGCACCAGACAGCACAACACCACTTTTGTACCCAACCCTCTGGCTTTGAGAGTTGAGTGAATATGAAAGGAACTTTCCCAGGAGCTATGGTAGTGGGTGCCAGTCCACCCACAGCTCTTGACCAGACAAATCACGTTTCCCCACTGTTTCTATTAATCAAAATTGAGGCCATTTACAAAACATCAACCAAGCTGCGGCTACAAGCTCTGCCTATTCTAGCCTAACATCAGATGCTGTGGAATTGCATGGTTCATCCCCTCCCCCTTCAGAGACCTTCAGTCTTTGAAGAGACAGTTTCACCAAGGAGCAGGATTTTCCGTGGTTTAGAGTGTTTGTTTTCCTGTGTCTAACCTTGTTTAGAGTTAGGATTACGGCCCAAAGACATTAGTGCCTCCCAAGACACAGGGGCTGCAGCAATGAGGATACAACCTGCTATGGAACTGCCTCATTAAGGCCTCCTCCTTTCAGACACTGACCCCCGTGGGAAGCAAGAGGCCCCAGCACAGGTCTTCACAAATCAACTTCACAGTAATCGATCCAAACCACATTACCAGATGCAATGAGAGCCCCAGGCTGGCGTAAAGCGACACCTCAATGAGCCTCTGAGAGGAGATAAAGCTGCAGCACTTCCCTCCAATCAAGACTATTTTGCCAGCCTTATTGTTCTGAGACCCAAATATTTACATGTTTTGTCTTAAGAAGTAGCATAGGATTTCACAAGACAATTTGATTTGGGCACAATTTCCCCTTAATGCACTGTAACATAAGCTGCCCACCCTCCAAAGACATTAGTGTGCTCACTCCATGCAAGCACTTGAGTCAGGAGCCCCCCACCTGCTTGAGAGGATGGGGAAGGGTGCTGCTCTGTCTCTAGAAAGCTGTACCATCTAACAGCAAAGGCCTTAGGCCTAAGCAATGCTCACCTGAAAGGATGATGAGCCCTGGAGAACCAACTCACTGCAAGTTAAACACCTCCAAAAGCAGTAACCTGGTGGAGCGGCAGAAAGCAGATGCTACATCTTGCTGTCTTCTAACAGCCACTATATGCAAGTGATACTAGCCCCTTCTGGTCTTCTGCCCAACATTTACCAGTCTTCCACCAAAAAGCCCACAGAAGAGGAAACAGAGACTACCCCTATTACAAGTACAGGTGACTCCCAAGGAATGACAGGCCATTAGGAAGCTCTGTACCCCCTCATACCACAACACCAAAGTGGTCGTGAAGAAGCTGCACAGATTGTGGTACATACCTAAGAAAGAGGGCCCAAAAGACATGCTGCCAGTCTCTCCAAAGAAAACCTGTAAGGTTTTGACTGCTATTTAAAGATTACTGCCTTAATCTGTTTCTACTTATAAAAGGAAAAAGAGGTTTACTCCTCACCTCATATCAATCTCATTGAAAGTGGTCAGCATGGCACAAGTATTCTGAGCCTCTTTCAGCCGCTGAGCAATACGCTGACGCATCCTATTCATTTTCACCTGCAAATTAAAAGGTGTAAGCAAAAGCTGCCTAAAGCTCATCCAAGGGCAAAATGCACAAGAAACTCAAAAGGCCCTCCTCTTGCCCTCTGAGTGACTAGATGTCTAGGGCCAAGGTTTTCACTCTAGGTCAGGAGCACAAGGGGCTGCGGATTTTCTCTCACTGCTCAGCTCAATCCACAGTTCACGTGAAAAGCAGTGCTGAAATGCATCACAGTACAGCTACTTCTGACCTCTGCATTCCTCAAAACTTCCAAGCATGCATAGCTTTCCATGTGGCTCAAGTGAGAAGAGCAGGACTGCTAAGAAAGCAGGTTGCTCAACCATGATCTCTTGAGAATACACAAGGCAGTTTCAGCAGCCTCAACCCTCTGCTGAGGGCTTGAGGACAAACCAAGCAGATCACACAAAGTCCTTCTGTCCTGAGTCAGCAGAGCTCAAGACAAGACTTTTGCCTAGAAAAGACCCGTGCCAGATTGGTCCAGGCTCTTCCTCCACACCACTTGTAAGTGGTTCCCTCACGCAGAGAATTTTCCCACCTGAGCTGAGTGTGTACAGGTGGATATGGACACATCCGGCAAGCTCCAGCCAGAACAGATTATCACCTAGCAACAGAAGAGCTGGCAAGGTCCCTGCTCCCACAGCTTACCCTATGCTCTGATCTGGCACCTTTGGTGGGCGCTGCCTCCCCAGGAGGGGCGGCCCCAGGCG
>NW_005054301.1:6183366-6192163 GCF_000277835.1 Geospiza fortis
TTCACAGCAGACACTGAGGGGAAAAAACACATCAGTCAAAACCAGAAGCCAGGTAGAAAAAGCCCTGAGGTAGAAAAGCACATTTGAGCTCCTTGCTTAAGTGACACAGTATGGAAGCAGCTTGAATTAGGCTGGGAAGGTTCCAAGCACAGCTGAACAATCCAGTCTGGAGCAAGCAGGGCAATACTGTGGGAGGCCTTCACCACAAATGCCTCTGTTTGATGTCTTTAGCCTTATACACTGTCCCCCAAAGCAGAGAGACTCGAGAACAGGAACAAAGGGCCGTTGCCTCACCTGGTTTGCTGTCGATGGGCTGAGTTGACACAGGCGGCACTGGTGGCATTGTAGTGGGAATTGGTGCTGCAGCAGGGGGAGGAGCAGGCGCAGCTGCAGGTTCAGGGGCTGCAGGAGGAGGAGGGGCTGCTGCTGGTTTAGCCTTGGCAGGAGCAGCTGAAAGACAAGGAAGAACCATGGTAAGGGCACCAGCTTCCACTGGCAGAGATCTGTGAGTCCAACCAATCTAACAAAAGTAAACCCTCAAGCAGAGTGCCTTTATATTCTCAGCACTACTGAGCTGACAGAAGTCACCACAAGAGAAAGCCATTGTGAAAGCGTTTTACTCATCAACACCCTTGACCTCCTCACTGGAGGAGGCTGGATGCTACAGAGAAGAGGGCACAGAAGGGAGTTAGGGGAATTCTCAACTAGTTAGAGCTAAGAGCTCAGTCTCCTCCAGAGGGAGCAAAAGAGAAGATCCCCCTCAGAAGGATTAAAATTATGCTTTTCTAATGGACAAAAGGAGTATTTTCTTCCAGTTACAGAGGTAGATGAGGGAATTATTTAACCTCTCTCAGGATCCCTCTAAATGGTTTGCTAAATGCTAAAAACCATTTTTTTCTAAATGCTTAAATCTTCAGAAAAAAACTGGTGGAAATACAAAGGCCTACACAAGTTATCCATGCTTGACTTACCTCCAGTTTTCCTGAGTTTGAATAGAGGTGTCCCCCCTTCCACTTTGCCACCATCGGGTACCAGAAGGGCTTCAATCACACCAGCTGCTGGGGCTGGAACTTGCACTGATGTCTGAAAAAAAGAAAGTCAGTGCAATTCTCCCAAACATCAGTTGGAGACCAAGTGCCCAAGAGAAGATGCCAAAATGTGCAGAAATGCATTGTAACTTGGCACAGACAGCAGCTGTGCCTCACACTATTTGCACCAGTTTTCACACCCTCCACTGGGATTTTGTGCCAATAGTTAGAAGTTTTAGGATGCTGGCAGTGTAATGTATAGCCTGATCTCCATGGCACAGTCAAGAACTGACCCACTGCCAGCATCTTCCTGACAGCAAAGCTGAAAACAGAACTCAGCAGAGAATTCAGCAAGAACTTCAAGGCTTAATAGCCCTTTCAGGGGTGGATAAACTTAAAGCCTAGATTTAAAACGATCTGAAGACAACCTATGTCTGGCAGATTTCTCCTTTGTTTAAGCACAAACAGGTTTCAAAACTCAAAGCACTCAAATTGGAAGGAGAAGTAAAATTACAGCTCCAATAAAAAACAACACCAGTGATGATTAATCAAATGGATGAGTAAGGGTTATCAAGAATTCTCACTTAAGGCACAGCAAGTTTTATACTAGATGAGAAAAGCTTTTCTCCATGAAGAGAGCAGGAGACACAGTCAGGGCCCTGCAGGCTATAGGAGCTCTTAGCAGGAGAGAAGCCACACAGGGTACCTGCTACAGAACTAGAAGAAGTTTTGGTCCAGAAACTCCTACCTTGTCTGTTTCAATCTCACACACCACTTCATCTTCCGCCACTGTGTCTCCAACAGCTGAATGACAGATATGAAGACCACTGTGAGGAGGGAGGTGTGCTCTGGCCTCCCCTCTATACCCACAGCAGTTTCCCACGCTAACCCATAACTTCTTCATCCCACTTCTCCACTACTTCTAAATAAAACACTAGCTCAAGCAATCTACTGCACAGTTAAGAGTCTGACTCCAGCTTAGATATCTCCCTTCATCCAACAGTACCCCTGACAGAGAGGTGATGAGGCAGTAACTTAACCCCTTAGGAGAGCTGCAATTAAATGCCTCATTTGTCACAGACTGAAAGGCACAGAGCAGGATGTCAGCCAGTGAACTGTAATGGATCCCCAAGGTGTCCAACACAGCAGTAACAGCAATGAGAATTAGAGGGAAGGGGCAATTGCTTACCTTTCTCCCACCTGACATCTCCTTCTGTGACTGACTCTGCAAAGGCTGGTGTGTTCACCGTAACCACGTCATCCCCTGTGAGAGAGACAAACAGACTTGACTGCTTTCAGAGCTAAAAATTTATGGTATTGCTTCATTCTTGCCATCACAACTCTGCTAAAGGGCGTAGGCTGTCAGACATCAATTGCTGTCCATCTCCTTGCTTCAACACTGATCAACATTTAAACACCAGAGAAATTCACATTTGACTGAACACATCCATGCAGGCAGGATAGCAGTGAGCCTTGACCAAGGATGGAAGGTGGCTGCTGGCAGGACAGCAAGAGGTATCAGAAGCATCACGCTGATTCCTGCCTTTTTACTTACTATGTACCGCAGTGGTTCTGAAGTAGCGGACAGTGAAAACACTGGAGCTATTCACTCTGCAGAAAGAGAGAAGAGTATGAACACAGAAGAACATTCCTCTGCAGGCTGCCAGCACCAAGCTCAAGTACAGAATTTACACTTGCTTAATTGATGTGAAAGGCCGCTCAGCTGTTCTGATGTATTTGTTGCAAAGGACTCCTATTTACTGTTCAAGCTGCAACAATCCAGTCAGAAAGGAAGCATTACATCCTACCATCACTAGTGCTCTCAGAAACTCAGTGAGAACTGACATGTATGGAATTTCCATTTAGAAAGACAACCCAACAGAACCCTCATAGTTTAAATACTGATTAAAGGGTGACCTGGCCAGCCCACACAATGCCCAAGACTAGTGCAGCATGATTTTTTTACCTCCACATTAGGACTGCCATCTCTACAGAAGTTGTTATATGCTCCAAAATAAAAGAAAAGCACCAGAAATTGCCTATGGCAATGCATCCAAAAAACAGCTATTTCCCTCCACCATGTTTCTTCACAGGGAGCTGGCAATCCCAAGCATTCCAAAGGATGATTTTTATATCTACTGACATCACATTTGGAAAACTGAAACAAATGTGCTCTAGCATTCCCTCTAGCACAGGCTGCTTTGCACAAAAAAAGGATTTGAAAGTATTTCGGCTTTTATACACATACTCTTATGGTTATTTCCCCAAATGCATTTTTATAAGACCACCTCATCAGCGCAAACCCTGACATATGAACAACAACTCTGTGAATGACCTCACTTCTCCCAATAGAAAATCTACCAGGAGACCATCATAGAGCAAACAACACCTCTAGTAAGATAATTAAAGAGTAGAAATCCATTTATTGCTGGTTTCCTCACTCCTGTCCCTTCCCTGTCCCAGTATCTAGTTGCAGACAGAGCTTGTTTTCAGTTCCCAACCTGCAAAACCTAGATTTTTTTTTAGGGCTATCTCCATACTGCTACAATGTGCACAAGGATTTCATGACAGCCAACCATATTCTATTCCTCAGACCTCAAATCTTATCATGGCTAGAGCAGCCCCAGTCTCCCCACATGACAGTTTTCCTGTGGATACTTACATAAGCTTCCTGCTGTTTGTGTAAGCCAGTCCTTGGCTCCCAGACACACCTGTGAATGAGAAAGGAGTTATATTATCCAGCTGTCCAACCCTCAAGTATCCTCATCAGATAAAAGAAAGCAGAGGACACTGAAAGAAGTTTGGGACCAAATGGGGAATATATCCATGCAGAGACACCTAAGTGCCTCAAACCTGCCCAGAGCTTGCCAAGAACAGTGGTTTTGTCTTCATCTAGATTTATAGGGATGGGGAAAACAGCTATGACAACAAAGCTAATAAGGATAACATTGAAATGGGCAAACCAGGAAAGAGCTATGAGGAACCACCTCCAGAACTGCTGAGTTATCCACGCCTATATGAAATATGGAGCAAGGAATCAGCCCTGTAAGAGGCACCCCAGAAAGCTTCACAGCCACAGAGACAGCTAAGGAGGAAAAAAGGACTGAAAAGAGGGTGTAGGACAGAGTAATGAGCCACCATCATCCCTCTTCTCTACCCACTCCCTGACCAGAGAAAATTAGTTTCCAAAACTCACAATAGGGAAATACTTGCACAGCTTCCCAGTTTCACATACCCCATTGTCCCCTTCCCACACTGTTCATATGTCCTGACACTGCATTTTTTATTATGAACTGGACTCTTGTCCTTTATCACTTACAGGGCACTGGGCAGTTTTCCAGACTGATCTTAAAGAGAGTCAGCGTAGTAACTGGAGAACATAATTATCTCAATTGCACAATGACAGAGGGAAGAACCATTTCCCCACTTGATTTTTTAAAAAAGCAGCACAATTTCTACAGTGCAGCTAGAAAAAAAACAGAGCTCTAAGGAAAAACAGTTTAAGCATCAAAGAGGAGTTCACAGGCACACCAGATCTGACATGTCACTTAATATTCATCCATCATCTTCAAAGGAGTTCATTAGAGAGCTAGGGCTCTGCAACAGCATGTGCTTTGAGCACTGAATGCCTGAAATACATTGTGCTGCTGCTGTGAAACCTTCACCAGAGCCAAATGGATCAGGCAGCATGTACATCAGTCAAGGGAGGCACTCCCATGGAAACTTAGCTCATTCCACTGCTTCTTCACTACAGACTGACAGAAACAAACCCCAATCAGACCGATTACCAACCTCCATCATCAGCTCTGATCTTGCTAGGTAGCCTGAAATTAAACAGAAGTGTAAGACTCACCAGACAGAGGGCATCTGGCCAGAGTACAGTTCCCCTGTCAGAGAGAAAAGGATGTATCAGTATTGCAAGAAGACAAATCCATCCTAGAAGGACTTTGTTTTTTCCCTGAGATCTGAATCAGACACAGGATCCACCATTCCCATGCTCCAGTCTTGCAGGCATGCCACTTTCCCACAGTGAGCTAGAGCAGGAGAACACCTATGCCCTTCTTTATCCTTTGTCTCCTCCCAGGGTGCTTTATGATGCAGTGATGCTAAATTTGGTGCTTGCATTTTCCAGTTCTGGATCCAGAAGTTTTGACCTTCTCATGCACTTTCCTCTTTAAGAAGGAACAGATTTCCAATAGAATTTGCTATAAATGAGAAGATAAAGGGTACCTACTGGATATGATGATAAAACATCCCATGATGTTTACTCCTGCAGTCATGAATGCAGCATCTAAGGGTTTTAAAATTTTTTTCTAAAGCTATGGAGCCTTTGAACTCCAGAAGACCAGAATTCCTCTCAGTGGCAAAATTTCTACTGCTGTTAGTTAGTCGGGAATTCCACATTCTTTGATGTTTCACTTCATACCTGTGTAATCATTGACCACACACCTAGCTCAGCATAACAGTGCTCAAAAGTAGAACACACTTCAAAATATTCAATTTCAAAAAAGTCAATTACTTCCCCCTACTGTTATTACATACTTCTCTCACATCAAACCTGCAGGATTGGAGAAGATAAGAACTCTTTAAAAGCAACTGGAAAATAGCACTGTAGCCATGATGGAAATGCACTTGACTGGCTTAGAATGACAGCAACTCAAGAGCTCAAAGCACCCTTATCCAGCAGCTAAGTTAAAAGTTAGATTTCCTTCACACCTTCAGGATGTGAAGTTTGCATACAAGCCCTGATTTCATCTTCAGCAAAGCAAGCAGGATGGGATATAACTGACCTTAAATATCAAAATAATTTGAGGAGCAGTGTGGCAAGACAACAGAGACCAAGGACCAACAATATACTTAAGCTTGGCACACCATCTACAGGATTGAGTGCTGCAGCATACAAAAACACATTCAATGAACACTTTGTATCAAAACTACTAACAGGCCTGGAATCAAGCCCTTGGTAGTTTAATTATCCAAGCTTATAAATGGATTTGACTTGTTGGATATTAACACAGAGACAACTCAATGATCAATGGGCAATTCAACAGGGTTATAATTAGCTGTGGCAAGGATGCGGGCAGCCAGTCTGACTTACTGCTAAGCTCCAGCACAACACCATGCAGCCTCCCTGACTGCCACTTCACTGCAGGGATCAGTGATCCAGAACCAACAGTGCTGCAAAACCAGCTTGTGGCAGGGCCTGCTGAGCCCCTGCCCCAAGTCAGGTTGGGTAAGGGAAAGCAGGAAGCACTGTGCAGACTCGTAGAGTCATCTTGAATGCTACAATGCCTAATCTTGGTGCAGCACTGACCCTGCTAATTCAGATCTGGTTTGTGTAGAGCCAGCTCTAAGCCAGGATCAGTAAGACAAGCTCCACTTTAACTCCACTGGGTCAGCTCTCTAGAGCACCACAATCCTCAGCACTCTGTATTGATCATATTTTTCCCACTTTCTGTAGGGTCCCAGATAGCATGGAGTCAATCACCAATTGAGTATCAAGCGACCTGAGTTCCCCTCTATACATTAATGTTTCCCCGGGTGCTTTAAGTGGTTAAAGGCATTCCTAGCATGCCAGACAATAAATTGTTAAGAAAGGAACAGCCTCAGACTGATGCAAAACCAGACAATTTTATTTGCTCAGGACCAGTTTACTGTGGAGTTAAAACAAAAAGGAACGTCTGTCCTAAAATAAATCACTGTGAGAAAACACCTGCAGCTCTCTTCCACTAGTGGTGTCAAGTCTGTGTTCTACAACTGCAGCAAAATTAAGGAAAAAAAATGGTATCACTCTACCCTTTGCCTTTAAGGGTAAGAAATTAGGGGAAGAGCTTAATGTGAGAAGGAAGCCAGTAATAAAAGATACTGTGATTTCTCTGGCTTACATTCTGCAGAACTGCTGTGTGTCTGTATCTTAACCACCGTACCTCAGATGAACATGCAGCTTCAGGAGACACTGGACAGGGCTGCTTCCTGTTCCCTTTTTTCCCTGAAGGAGTCCTTCTGATTACACCTCTTCCTGGATCACTTGGCTAAATCTGCCCTCTGCCTTCTATTAGAGCTTTTTCAGTGAGAATGGAAATGTTTCAGTTTTGCCACGTGGCATTAGTACTTTGGGTCAGTTTAAAAAAACAGCCTTCACTTGGGGAAAGAAGTCTTGGTCTAATTAGCCAGTGACTCATGTACCAAGTGATTAATATTTCCCTCTTGTTTCACACAACTTCTCAGAACTGTTTTTATAACTGTTATTATAAAATAACAGCGTCAAAGTGACCCTGGCATGCACTGTCCAGGCCACACCTTTCAAGGAGCCATCACCTTCCAGCAGGTCGGTACACACTGAAATAAAGGATGGAATACATCAGCTACAGCAACAGCCTGTATACCAACAGTGAGGGACCAGTTCAGGAATCTGATTAACTTGACAGTGCAGCTCATTTCAACAGAGGCACACCAGAAGGCCAGTGCTGTGCAGCTCCAACAACAGGCACAGCAGCAATTGGTTCTCCAGCCACGGCTTCTTGAGAGCAAAGCAGCTGCTGCTTCAACAAGGATGAGCACAAACCCCTGCTGCACAGAGAAACCCCGCTGCATGGCTTTCATGGATATCAAAACATTATATACAGCATGGGAGGGCAGATGCCGAGATGGGATGGAGATAACAATGCTGAGTGGTGGATACTGTTACTAACAGGCTCAGAACTCTTCCAGCATGAGGGGAGGATTAAACAGGAAAGAAAAAGTTCTTTACCAACTCCTGCCCAGATAAACAGAAGGATTTGATTCTCAAAGCATTTTACACAGCTCCTGATCAAATCTATCTTTTCCAGGCTAGCTTTTCCCTGAACTTTTTCACGTAGCCTTCAAGGTCTGCCTGCCCCTGCCCTGACTCTTACGTGCTACAAGCTATTGATGCACATTAATGGTTTCTACTTGATATGAATTCAGGACCTCTTCTTTTACAGACAGTCAAAACCCAGTCAAACTTTCCTCACCCTCACTGACTCCACTCTTCTCCAATTCAATCCTCCCCTTCTGAATTTTGTACATGTCTACTGTTCTCACTTCTGCCATCAGAGGTTTGCCAAGGTCTGGAATTTCTATCTCTCCAAAAAGCCTGCATTATATCATAATCAAAACTTACTTCCCATATCGCTATTCAAATGGAGATCAAAGTACTACTATAACTCTTCCAGTACATCTAACAGGTTAACTAGCATTCAGCCTAAAACCTCCTGATTTTCAGACTAGTTTTGTAAAAGATTTGAATACTCCATCTGACTTCTTCCTGTTCTTTATAATTACACAGCACCACTGAGAGCTGACAAAGGTCAAATATTGCTAAAATGTCACTTTGATAAGCTTGTTTAAGCTGCATTATAATCAATATGTCTCTACACTTCAAGCTGTAGCTTATACAGTTACTTGTAAGTTGTTCGTAATGCAGTTTTACATGTATACACATGCATTTCTAACACAAAGGTGTCTTTACATCACAATCTGTTGTTAACACTTGCTCGCCTACATTTGCAGGATGTCTAAAACCAAGTCTCATGCTCGAAGGCTCCAGCTGCTCAGGGGAAGAGAAGTGATCTTTCCCATCCCGTAGGTACGCACACACAGGTGTGTGCGCATGGAGCTGGGCATGTTTGCTGTTCAAACGAGGATGTGTGCGGCAGGACACAGGACCCAGCTGTCCAAGGGCAGCCCCAGGGTTAAGCAGCTACCGGGTTCTGTCAGCCCCCGCTGCAGCCGCCAGAGGTTACCAC
>NW_005054301.1:6192817-6194536 GCF_000277835.1 Geospiza fortis
GGGGCCGGGCCGGAACCGGGGCTGCTCATAATATTGCTGCGTGTTATCATATGCGTAATAATATAGGTATTAACACATCCTGTATAATATATGTGATATTAAGTACTATTACTTATAGATCACATACAAATAAAATATCTATGTATTACATATGCTTATATAAACATGTATCTGCACATATAGATGTTATTATACGTAGTGGTATGTGTATATGTGTAATAGACAACCCCGTGCATGACGAGGAGTGCCGTTTCATGACGCTGTGCTCTGAGGCAGCTCTGGGTGGCTGCAGGGCAGCTGTGGCCGTGTTTCCCCTGCTCACCCTGGCAAACCACGGCGCTCAGCCCGTGTGGGTGACATTGCCGCAAGCATCACCCCGTGGGATGCTGCATGGTTAGAAATGGGCAGTGAGCTCATCTCAGCATGGCAAACAGGAAAATGAGCCCACAAGTAAGCCCTGTTCCTCAGCTGCTCTCTGTATGTTGAAAACATTTGAGAATTCCCCAGCTAGCTTCTGTTTTCTGCCTGCTTCCAGGCAGGGAACCACAGGTGGAAGAAAACCCAAGGAACCTATTTACAGATTCTGGGAATCAGCCTGGGATAGTTACAAAGGGCTGTCTGGCAGCCAGGAATCTCTCAAGGAGCCAAGTCTGGGTTATGCACATCTACTTAATTTAGCCACTGCTTAATAATATATGAATGGTTAACTGCAAGCTTCAAAATATGAGATCATTTTCAAAGGAAAGAGGTTGAATAAAAATCAACAGGGGATTGTCTCTGAGGCTTTGAGGATGAGCTGACTGCTCTAACAAAAGGTAACTGAGCCAGAAAGGCTCTCTGTCAGGGATTTCTCTGTGATCTGTCTTTCGAAGGCTAATGTCCTTGAACAATATTGACCACCTGATGTCAACTGCCTTTAACTACAGCCTCCTGCCTAGCCAGTGAATACACCAGGCATTGCCATGCTCAGTTAGCCTGTGGAAGCAAAGCAGATGAAGCCCCAGGAGTGGCATGCTTGGCTAGGCTTTGCCCACCCACCCACAGCTCCTGCATGAGGAGAAGTGTCTGACAACCACGTGTGCTGCTGGGGCAGGTGGGTTTGTCCTGGGGCTGGGGTCAGGATGTGCTCAGCTGGGAGTGATGCCAGCTCTGCTGGTGCTGTCTGTAAAGCACCCTGTGACAAGCAAGGGACTCTGTGTTTCTTCTTCTCCTGTGTTGTCCCATTTCTTGGCCATGCCCTATTCTGCAGACCTTCAGGGCAGCCAAATTGCCTCCGTGCCCTCATGGTGTGGGATGTGGGAAATGCCTGGCCACTTTCCATGGAAGATGGGTAGCTGGTGGGATCTGGACCAGCTCCTTCCTTGCTTGTGCCACGGCATGTCAACCTGGTGTATTTGCATCGTCTCACCAACATTTCACTAGCCTGGGTCCTGAATGGGCCTTCCGGCCAAATTCCAGGCCAAAATTGCTCCTCTGGGGCTCTGCCCACCTGGGCAGCCAGCAGCTCGGCACCTGATAGCCCTTGCCTGTCTGCTTCCAGGGGCTAACGAGTGCGGCACACAGCAGGGAAGGTGGCCGGACGCGGGTGTTGGACCTGACCTCCTGGCTGTCCATCTGCATATTCAGAAGTCGTTCCCAGCTGGTTGGCTGCCTCCGGCCTCCCCACTCCCTCTTTAAAGGCCCTGAGCGCGGCGGGAGGACGCGCCGGCGCTGCCTCTG